>NC_056685.1:20836923-21147115 GCF_018350215.1 Panthera leo | reverse complement strand
TGGGAAAGAAGAGATTTCCCCGGGTGGCGCAGCCCGGCTGGGGGCAGCGAGAGCTGGAGCCTTCCCGGGAAGGGGGGGGGACAGTGAGCCTCCGCCCACGTGAGCTTGGCCGCCCACGGAGCCCAGGGGCTCAGCCCGACGTGAAAGAATCCTGGGTTTGATCGGATGCTCCAGGAAGAGCCTCACACAACAAAATCACCTCATACAACACAATTACCTTTCCACTCCTACGTGTTTTATTTGCCCAGCCAAGCACCCTTCCCCAGGCATTTATTAAGCATGAGGCAGACACCGTGCTCAGAACTCAGGACCCGTGAGCCGGTTATTCCTTCAGAAATAGCTTTCAGGCAAAATGAGATGGTTGATGCTTAGCCGCAACCCTTCCTTCTTGACTTGTGCTTCTTGACTTGTGATCAGCTCTCGTTTGAAAACTAGTTTTGTGACTTTCAAACTGACGCCGGGGTTCACAGGTCATGAGTAGAGTGCTTGCTGTGTGTTCCAAATACACTTGAGGGCTGAAGGGATTTGTGGGAAACGTAGCTTCTACTTCTTTAAAAAATATATTTTTTAATGTTTAGTTTGGAGACAGAGAGAGAGAGAGAGAGAGAGAGACAGAGTGTGAACAGGGGAGGGGCAGAGAGAGAGAGAGAGAGAGAGGGAGACACAGAATCCAAAGCAGGTTCCAGGCTCTGAGCTGTCAGCACAGAGCCCGACGCGGGGCTCGAACCCAGGAACCGTGAGATGGTGACCTGAGCCGAAGTCAGATGCTTGACCAGCCACCCAGGAGCCCCAAAACTATTCTTTTTTTTTTTTAATGTTTATTTATTTTTGAGAGAGACGGAGAGACAGAGCATGAGCAGGGAGAAGGGCAGAAACAGAGGGAGACACAGAATCTGAAGCAGGCTCCAGGCTCTGAGCTGTCAGCGCAGAGCCCGATGCAGGGCTCGAACCTGCAAACCATGAGATCGTGACCTGAGCTGAAGTCGGACGCTTAACCAATGTAACTACTGAGCCAGGCGCCCCTGTAGTTTCTACTTTTGATGCTTCCTTCCCCTCGATAACTGGGAAGAAGTTACAACTGGCAAGCGGGAGTCTCCCCAACTGGGAAAGAGATTGCTGGAGGTGGGGGTGGGGAACAAGGCCCAGGTCCTGGCACCCGGGCTTCCCGGGAGGCATTTGGATGACTTACAGCGAGGGGTACCCAGCAGCCAGTGGATGGCTGCAAATTTATCTCCCTGAACCACGGCCTCCCCATCTGTTCCAGCCTCTAATTACAAATGCAAAAAATAGCTAATTTGCAATGGCATCATAAAAAGGGAAAATATAAATGATTTAAGAGCTACTCTACACTATGCTGTTCATGTTTTACACACTCCAGGCAGAGAGAAATCGTTCTCTTCCCACGTCGCGAGAGTGCCCTCACATCAGCCAGTTTCTGATTCGGCCAGACAGTGGGAGTATTCCCATGAAGTTGCCAGGAGGAGGGAGGGGTCCCAGGACGGGACATTCCCCAGGGGATTCTGCCAAGGAGGCGGCGGGTCACTGGGGATACTGCTCAAGTCCAGGAATCCATCCTGATTTCTGGATTATTTGAACTCCTTGGGGAAATCTATAATGTGGACACAGTCCTAGGAGTCTAACTATGATCACTAGAAATTATTTTTTTAACTGTACCAGTGATGGAATAAGGAGGGTTTATCATGAATCATTGTGGTAAAAAGATTTAGAAAGGTGACACTCAGGGGTTATGTAAAAACCTCCCCGAGGGGCGCCTGGGTGGCTCAGTCGGTTAAGCGGCCGACTTCGGCTCAGGTCATGATCTCGCAGTTCGTGAGTTCGAGCCCCGCGTCGGGCTCTGTGCTGACAGCTCAGAGCCTGGATCCTGTTTCAGATTCTGTGTCTGCCTCTCTCTGACCCTCCCCCTTTCATGCTCTGTCTCTCTCTCTATCTCAAAAAAAAAAAATAAATGTTAAAAAAAAAATTAAAAAAAACAAAAACAAAAACCAAAAAACCTCCCCGATCTGAGGTTCTCTCTTTGCTTCTCTTAGGTGTGGATGGACCTGCCTCCAAGGTGTCTGTGGCTGTCCTGTGGACTCCCATGTGACAGTGCTTGGTAAGCCAGAAAGACCTGGTCCGGCCTTTTCATCTCACAGGTAAGACACGAGTCCTCTGCAGAGCGTAGACAAGAGCCTCACCCTTGCACTTGGGCCCAGCACTGACCTCCTCACCCGCGGTGCATTCGACACTCTCTTGGCACCCAGGGCTGGGCTGACTCCTGGGGGAGGGGACTGGGGCCTGGAGACAGGATCTGGTGGAGTCCACAAAAAAGAAGACATTTTCTTTGCTCTTGAGGGGCCAGTTGGTCGGGTTTCGCACCTCCCTCAGGAACGGAAAGCCAACTTCCCTGGGAGTGCGGAGACCTGTATTTGGGACGAGCATTGCCAGGAACTTCTTAAAAACCTTTAGCGAATCACTTTGCTTCTCTGAGTCTTAGTTTTCCCCCGTAAAATAAGAAGGTTGAACAAGATGGTCTCTAGGAATTCTTCAAGCTTTAAATCTCTCTTGTCATTATTGAGTCTAACTAGGGCAGTGGCTTTTATCAAGTGTAGATTTGAAATACTCATTTTCTCTGGCACGCTTTGGTTGCCTTAAAGATGTTACGACTCGTCACTTCCTTTTTTTAAAATTTTTTAATGTTTATTCATTTTTGAGAGAGAGTGAGAGAGAGAGTGAGTGGGGGAGGGGCAGAGAGAGAGGGAGACACAGAATCCGAAACAGACTCCAGGATCTGCCTGTCAGCACAGAGCCCGATGCGGGGGCTCGAACCCACGAACCGCGAGATCATGACCTGAGCCAAAGTCGGACACTTAACCAACTGAGCCACCCAGGCACCCCGACGTCATTTCCTTCTTTAACGATGGCATATGTGCAGTCAGAAGGTAATATATAAAAGTCCTTTCAGAAAGAATAAAAACAGAATATCAATGGACTATTCATATACATAAGGTCTAAATAAGCTTTAAGTACTCAGCTATTTGGGTTGCTAGGAAAAAATCATTCTGGCATTTGTTAAAAGGATAAGAAAAGGTTTATTGGGGACTATTGCAAGGTGTCAAGGCTATCGCTGAGAGGTAGGGGAGAGAAAATCAGGCTGAACTCCAAATACAGTAAAGACAGCTAGAGATTTTATAGCCAAGGAACAGAGTGGGGTGGGGGGGAGTCAATGGATGGCAAAACACTAAGAAGAGACATCAAGGGTAGGGGTGGTAAAAAGCAAAATTCAATTGCATAACTTTTAAAGATCTTAGTGGCTTAATGCAACGATCCATGAATCACATCGCATCCCATCTAGCAGACAGAAACAATCTCCAAGGAGTTGTACAGAATGAAGACTCTCACAGGTTTAGTGACGTGAGTCTTAGCACAAGCAACTCCATTTTGGACCCATTGTCTTGTTTTTAAGAAGGGATTCTTGCTAAACCCATTTGACCGGATGCTCGATGCAGGCAAGATACCAAGGATGGGAGAATCCTTACCAAACCGACTCGGCAGGATTTTTTGCTACTACTGGACGAGGCAGGTCAAAGACGAGGTCCAAGGATGAGACTTACTTAAAAGAGGGAGCGGAGGATCCTGTCCCAAGTTTGGTCAAGGAAAGAATCTTCGTCAGTGGAGCAGATCTATTTTCTACGACGGTGGAACCCTTTCTGGGTGAATTTTTAGTATGATTGTTGGACAACAGGTTCTTCATAGTTGTTTTATGAATGAATTAAATGATGGAGGAGGGGAGGACGGTATAGAGGAAAGATAGGTTCCGCTTTGGTTAGGGAGGCACAGTCCTCTGATCACCATTGTGGTTGACACTCATCTTGGCAGGGGAGCTTCGTATCTTGGGGAGAAACTGAGTCAACCGCCTCTAAAAATAGCTGCCATTACATTATGTTTACCATGGAGAGATAACTGCTAGACTATTTCTTGGATTTCTCATAATCCCCTCATTTTGTATAGAAAAAAGGTTTTAATAACCCGGTGTACTATTGACTGGTGTTCGGAACGTGCTAATATCACGGTGTAGACCCATAACACATTGTCTACACTGCATGCTTCTACACCCTGCCCTCTTTGTTACTGTTCCACCCCCACGCACCACTGAGGATCCCTGGTTCTGGGAGAACAATGCAAAAAGGTGAACGAGTCTTTTGGGTCCCAATGCGTGATTTTAATTCAAGATTTAAAAGCGCAAATAATTCTGAGAGAGAGATTTTGAACTAAGAGGACAAGAAAGTGGGTAACCTGTGTGCTCCATTCAAGTTATGAGGCTGATTTGGACTCAGGATTAGGAAGGCAGGCACACTGGCCCTGCCTTGCCGGAGTTTTTGGTGAATGTGGGAGTGCTGCCCCTCTGACACCACTGGTGTGTGAGAGAACATTCCGAACAGAAGATACATTGGCACAAGTAGAAAACCAAGTCAGAGCATAAAACACCACCACAGACTTAAGAAAAATGTCCCCTTCTATTTGGCGTTCCTGGGGGTTTCAAAACCTTCCAGAAGGAAAACAGAAAGAAAAACAAACGGCAAAACAAAAGAAACAGAGCATCCTCCCGAGAAGGGAGAAGGAAAAATGTTTCCCACTCCCCGCAAATATATAGAGAATGGAGAAAATCAAGAAAACCAAAAAGCTTTTTGCTTTTCATTTGTATGTATGAACACGTTGTCGTTTCCAGGGGAAGAAAGCAGTTTGCAAATTGTGTTCGCAGATTGATTTTGCTGAATAGATGCAGCTTCATTTTATTCAATCAGAGAATAATTCTTTTCAATTATCACCCTATTTGAAAACAATGTGTTTTTAGCCATCGAACAGAACCTTTGGAGCTGTGACTGAGTGCTTCTTTGCAGCGGTCTGTGGGTTTTGATGTTTGAGTTTTCTCCTATTCAGGCACACAGACTTTGGAGCCTGAGTGAAAAGGCGTCCCTAGGCTGTAAATGGCATAGAAACAAAAGTGAGCTGTTTGCTGCTCACGGTCAAACCAACTTCGAGAGACCGGTCTCTGGTTCATCTGGACACGACGAATCCAACTCAAGCGGATTCTAGAAATGACTTTGAACATAAATTGTACTCCAGTTGTTTCCATCAAAACCGTTCCCTGTTCCTGGGCTCCTAGAATTCTGACTTAGCATTTCCATAACACCTCGGTGAATTTGAGGGCTTTCTGGGTAATTAGCATGCAAATGTGCATTTCAGTGCAAGATCTAGACAAGCTTTCACTCTCCTGCTGAGGGATTGATTTTGTTAGAGGGCCCGAGAAGGTGTGTTTTTCATTTAGACACGCTTGTGTGACTGCGGAAACACAACGGGTAAATTCCACGTAGGCTGTAATGGATAAGGAACCTTATGAGAAATGAGATATATCCCCACAGCAAGTGGAAAACATCCGTGCCCTGTACTGGTCTGCATATACTGGCTGAAAAATGAGGCATCAAGGAGTGTTCATTTCCAGCAATTCCTGCTTTTTCTGGATTTAAAATGTTGTTGCAAAGGGGCTTTAAAGAAAGCTTCAGTCATTAACTGCAAAATAACTGTATTAGAGGACTTTATTAAGTCTCTCAATCTGACTTCATTTATTATTTCTAAGAACGACTCCCGTAGGAGTGAGGGAGCAAAGCCTTTGTTCGATCTTCTTTTCCTCCCAGGAAGGAGCCCCACCGGAGAGAAGTCTGTAAAGGTTTTCCCCGGGGACAGTCAGGAGAGTGGCTTGTCATTCTCTCTGGCAAACGTCTCCGCCTGGAGCGCCTAAAATGTCTATCTTTAAAATCAGATTTCCAAGTTTTTCGTTTTCTTTCTCTTTCTTTCTTTCTTTCTTTCTCTCTCTCTTCTTCTTCTCTCTCTTTCTTTCTCTTTCTCTCTCTTCTTCTTCTCCTTCTTTTTGTAGTGGAATGTTCTTTTCTGCCTGGGTGGACATTTTGTGGGTGGTATGGCACACCCTGCAGCGTCTGGAATAAGACTGAGCGGGGAGGACTCAGCATGTCAGGCATCAGGGCAGCTCGAAGCTTCTGGAGCCATCTTGTGGCAAGACAGTGAGTGGTTGCCGGACATTTGCACTCCCCGCCTTTTGAAGGAGGGAAAGATGAATTGGCCCCCCGGTGGTGGGGAGGGGAGGGGAGCTTTGTCCTTGAATGGGTGGTGATGGGGCCAGAGGATGAAAATGCACAGCTCTGTAGCACCCAGGATTACGGGTATACCATTTTTTGTAAGCCTGTAAGGGGACAAAATATTAACAGAGGTTAGTTACCCCTGGTCACGGGACTGTGAGTGACAGTTGCTTCTTTATATATTTGTCTAACCTCTTAACAAGTCTCCACAATGAGACTGTATTACTTTCAGAATCCTGAGACACTAATTACAAAAAAAAAATTTTTTTAATGTTGGTTTATTTTTGAGAGAGAGGGAGAGACAGAGCGCGAGCTGGGGAAGGGACAGAGAGAGAGGGAGACCCAGAATCCAGAGCAGGCTCCAGGCTCTGAGCCGTCAGCACAGACTCCGACACGGGGCTCGAACCCACGGACCGTGAGATCATGACCTGAGCCCAAGTCGGATGCTTAACCGACTGAGCCACCCCGGTACCCGCTAATCATTTTTAAACTCCCCATGCAGGAGAAGGTTGCGAGAGATCACGGAGCTGACCGTAGCGGGAAGGCACCAAAGCAAGAACTCAGCCCCATTTGGGCTGGAACCCCTCCTGAGGCCGCACGAACCCTGACCTGGCAGCCGCAGCGTGGCAGGAGCGGGGGGCATCTGCTCCCCATTCTCCGAAAGGTGCTCCAAAGGGGCCCTGCCTCTGCTCCCCGGCGTCACCTCGCGGGGCTGTGGGGCCTGCATTCCCTGAGAGCTGCCCTTGACTGTGGTACCAGCTTCTAGCGCGTTGATTTATGGAGCTATTTGGTGTCAGGTAATTGCCCATCAATATCCTATTTATCACCCAGCTTGTCACGGGTTGTGGCTGCTATTCCACAAAGCCAAGGCCTTTGAGAAGGGGCCAGTGGCTCAAAGCACAGGAAGAGGAGGCAGGAAACGTACCATGGCCAAGTTCTTTTCTCCCCACTTTGCTTATTGCCGGGCTCTCCCTTGAACAAGGGGAGGGACGATGGCAGGTGTCCAGGGCACGGAGCTGCTGACTGTAGCACGACTTCTGGACGCCAGAAGGATCCCTCTTGTTCCAGCCCTTCTCCCCCAGTGTCCTTCCTAAATAGCTGTGATCTATGTTGGATAGGAACAAAATCTGCATATTCAGTAGGCCATTAAGGTTTTTAAAAAGTACAGACTAATAGGCTGGAAAGAAATCTATCAAAACACAAATACTCTTCTCGATAGAAAACTTCTTTGCTCCGTTTTCCGTATCCCCTATCACGAGCACGTATTTCTCAAGAACAAAGGATGCACTTGAGGACAGTCACTGAGACTTGAACTTCCACAATTAAGGAGTCACTCATTTGGCCGCAAGTTTTTTGTACCTTTAAAATGCAGATTCTGGGGCACCTGGGTGGCTCAGGTGGTTAAGCTTTTGACTTCGGCTCAGGTCATGATCTTGCCGTTCATGGGTTCGAGCCCCGCGTCGGGCTCTGTGCTGACGGCTCGGAGCCTGGAGTCTCCTTCGGATTCTGTGTCTCCCTCTCTCTCTGCCCCTCTCCCGCTCACACTCTGTCTTTCTCTCTCTCAAAAATAAATCAACATTAAAAAAAAAGTAAAACAATGCAGATTCTGAAGAGTTCATCATTCTAGAAAGAAGGCTTTGGAATTAATGGGCCTCCAGAGAGCAGCCTCTGATGAACCTGAGGGTGTGTGGGGGTGGAGGGGGGTGTGCTGGGAGAAAAGGGTGGAAACTGGGCTGGGAAACCAGCTTTTGCCCCCCACGAGGTTTGCCACGGGTGCACCTGGTGAGCCAGCACACTGGGAATCTCAAGTACAGACGTGAGGACCCTCCCTGCTTTGCAGGACCGAATTCCTGGAAAGCCCAGCTGTCGTCTGCAGCCCTGGAGATCAGGAAACCCTGGACCTTCCGGGCCCTCCCTTGCCCTTGAGTTTCAAGGGCTCTGCCCAGACGCCCTTGCCTCCTCCCACCCGGGGCTCTGCAGGGGGAGCAAAGGAAGCGGGAGCTCGGGTTATTTCACAACAGAAAGTTCCCGGCTCCTGACACCGAGTGATTAAAAGTGATTTTTCTTTTAAGAAAAAAGAAGCCTTTTATCATACTCCTAGGGCTGTCAGAAACCATTCGGGTAGATTTTCCTAGTCTTGTTTTTTCAGATGCAGAAGTGGGAGGGAGTAGCTGTCCTCACCCCAACTCGCCCTTACACACCCCCGGGGAGGAGAGAGAGGTTTTCAGGTTTGGTCAGGGAGGCGATTTGCGCCACGGTTCTCCTTCCATCCAGGGCGGCCCGCACTGAATGAAAGGAGGCTGCAGGCACCGTTGTTGACAGCTTTGTGTTTATTCATCTGTTCGATTCTCACAACAACCTGATGAGCAGGGATTATTGTCATTGCCATCTTCTGGGCAAAGAAACTGAGAGCCAGAGTCGCCTGCCCAAGACCAGTCACTTAGTAGCAGAGCTAGGCAATGAACCTGATCAGCCAATACCCCAACACACGTCTCCCATGATGGTCATTTCGGATTTTGCTTACAGCTGTGCATTAAGCTTTAAAAAATTATAATGAGATACCTTTCCAGGCGTTATGCTAATCATAACGTGCTCACAATTTACATCCATAATTAGGAGACTGGGGAGTGAGTGACTCTATTGCCCCAAAAGGGAGGGTACAGACATTACTCCCTGTGGAAACCACATACCCAAGTCCCAAGAATAAAAATAGCATACCAACGGGCACTGGGAGCCCATCATCTAAATATTCTCAGGGTCCAACGATTTCAGTGATTACCTGTCTCAATGGCATGAGTCTAAAAAGACAAGGAGGGGTGCCTGGGTGACTTAGTCGGTTGGGTGCCCGACTACTGACTTGGGCTCAGGTCGTGATCTTACCGTTCATGAGATCGAGCTCCGTGTCGGGTCAACAGCGCAGAGCCTGCTTGGGATTCTTCTCTCCCTCCCTCTCTCTCTCTCTCTCTCTCTCAAAATAAATCACCATTTAAAAACAAATAAACAAAAAGACGAGGAGATGAGTCAACCAACTCAAGCCTGCCCCGGTTCAGTGCAGGGGAGGGAAAGGTCTTTGTCCACCTACCCTCGTAGGTTCTCTGGCTGGAGCTCCGTAGATGGGACTCACAAAATTCTGGTTCACCAGACAAAAGGACACAAATGTATTTAACATAAGCTTTACATGACCCAGGAGGCTTCATAAGAAAAAGAAGACCCGAGAAAGGTGAACCCTGTGTGTTTTTACACTAGGCTTGGAGGACGGTGGAAAGTTGTGGGAGAACACGGTAGGACAAAAGGATACGAGCTAATTGCAGTCAACTTGGAGGAAACTTAGCGAGTCCTCTTTGTTTGAATTCCTCTCAGCGCCCTGTTCAGTCTTTGGAGATGAGGATGTTCCTTTCCTCTGGGTATAGGGAGGGCACCTCTCATGTGAGGGTCTCATGACCTGTTTTGGGGGCCACCGGGGAGGTCGGGGAGACCTTCCCGCACCTGCCGTTACTCAAAATTCCGTCAGCTAAAAATTTTCAGTATGCCAAGTTGCCGTGAACCCTGTCGTCAGCAAACAACAAAACTGGAATAACAAAATGTTAAAGCCGATGGCACCTTGCAACCTAGGCATTCAGCGTAGCGTGGGTGACAAATTTCTTAGACAACTTATTTCTTATATTTTTTAAATTGTCTCCTTACGGAAACGAATCCGTTCATTAAAAAAAAAAAAGTTTGGGGGAGCCTGGCTGGTTCTGTCGGTAAAGTATGCAACTCATGACCTCTGGGGGGGGGGGGGGTGTGAGTTCAAGCCCCATGTTAGCTGTAGAGCGTACTTAACGAAAAAAGTTCCGTTCTTTTGTTTCTCTTTAACTTTGAGGAACGGTAACGTGCAAATCTCTGCTTGGATTAATGTCTTCATACCCACACTTAACCCTTGACATTGAAACCTGAGCTGAGGGAACACTTTGGAACACTTGCTAAAGATCCACTCTGACCTTCTCTGTGGAATTTTCTAGCTCGCAGCTGACCTCTGCGGGTTCTTGTGTCCTTTTTACGTGGTGTCTTCGACAGAGATGCCAACTGTATGTGAAAAATGGTAACGGAACATGTCCTGGGGGAGGCTACTCTCCGAGTGTCCTCTCCCAGGCTCCGAGGCTCGGCCAGCGACAAGCTAAGGCAAGATTTGGTTTCTTCCCTGGAGTGATTTACTTTACGGCTCTGGACTATGTTCCCAGCCAGACGCCATCCCCCAGATGGGGGGATAGAGAGCCCAGGCCTTCGGGACTCTGTCAATAATGGAACGATGAACCCCCGACCAAGCCTAGAAGGAATCGGATGGCTAGTATTTAAGAGATATACCAAAGCCTTCCTCGTTTCTCCATTTGCTTTCTATGGGATTTCATATCTGTGAGCATAGTCTCTGAATGGCGCCACATGGCAATCCTGAGTCCCAGGGCACTCATTGAGTAAAGAACATGAGCAAGAAGGGAGCGTTTGAGTTATCCCATAAATGTTTTTAACTCACCAGTAATGTCTACGTAGCTAGTAATCATGGCTGCCGGGCATGGAGAGGGCTTTCCTGATGCTAAATTTTGTGCTAATCCCTAAAGCCCGCTAGGGTGGGTTCCATATTATTACCTCTGAGTGGGGCACTGATGTCCCTCTCTGGCAATTCTGAGCTCCCTTTTTACTTTTTATTTTATGATTGTCCTACTTAGCTAGGGAAAATTCAAACTGAATAAGGAAAATCTCATCTCATTCAGCCAAGTTTTCTCTCTCATCCTAATTCTTTTTTTTTTTTTTTTTAATTTATTTTTTATTTTTGGGACAGAGAGAGACAGAGCATGAACGGGGGAGGGGCAGAGAGCGAGGGAGACACAGAATCGGAAACAGGCTCCAGGCTCTGAGCCATCAGCCCAGAGCCTGACGCGGGGCTCGAACCCACGAACTGCGAGATCATGACCTGAGCCGAAGTCGGCCGCTTAACCGACTGAGCCACCCAGGCGCCCCTCTCATCCTAATTCTTAAAGGAATAAATAATTGCATAGAAGGGATACAAGTCAAGCTTTCTGTTCTGTAAGCGTCTATCATATGTACCTCTCTTTCCTCATTTCTCTTATGCGTATTAACAAAGTTAAAAGAGATTAAAGATTTTTTTTTTTTTCTGGGAAGCAAATAAACGAAATCGCTCAGTGATTTAGCAGATAAATGACTTGATAATATAGATATAAATGCATTCATCTGGGTTTTTCAAGGTTTTTTTTTTCCTCTAAAAGTAAAGCCTATGGAATATCAAAAAGGAAAGACAGACATTAAGATTTTTCAAAGAAAGGAACCTATAAATAACTAATTGGGCGATCACTTGATTTGTATGTCAGATGTGTAAGTACTTAGAGAGAACACTGTTTGGTTCAGCTGTTCTCATCAGTATGATTAATGACTACTTAAAAGTGCTTGATTCCATTTGTATGCCAGCTGTTGTTGTGTAAAACAAACTGGGACTTTCTCAAGATAATCACAGTCCGACTGTCTGCAGGATTTGGGGGCTGATACCTAGGAGCTGGAAAAGGAAATTGATGGCTCTCAGCTCATGGCCCTGAGGTCAGACCCAGACACTCGCGCCTGAAATAGACCCAAAGCAGATGCCGATTACTGGGGACGTGTAAGAACAAGGGCCTTCTCCTGTGCAGGTTTCCGATGACGGAAAGATCTGAGCCAATCTGGAGCTCTACGCACGGTTAGCAAGTTAACAAGGACCCGAGTGGTCCTCGCGACGCAAACGGTACGTTGGAAGGGAAACGTGCGAGATGAGTCACTCACAGTCGCAGACGAGCTGGGCCACGCAGCAATACAAAGTCATTAAGCCGTGGAAGCCACGCTCTGTTCTCGCCTAACGAAGCAGCCACGACAGGCTGCATCCTGCGGGCAGGCAAGGGGCGGGTTACGTGGGGATGCACGCATGCGCGATGAGGATGGTGTGGGGGCGTCCGCTCCAAAGACCGCGAGCCTTTCTGAATTTTCACTTCCTGTTGCACAACTTCACAAGCGGCTGTGCGGTCATTGCCTCCCCTACCCCGAAGGGGAGAAGGCGTTTTACCTGGAAATGAGAGTACTCCTCCTGACCGCACTGCTACTTTCGAAAGTATCCAGGGGAAAATGAAAACGGGTGAAAAGCCCATTTTTAGTTTTTAAAGTCAGCTCGTTTCAGGCATCAAGACAGTCAACAAATACCGCTCAACTCATCTCGTGCTAGTAAATCTGCCAGTAAGGTGTTTGCCAGACGCGAAATAATCTCCCGTTTCGTTGGGAGAGATCAAAGCATAATAGCTAACAGTTGTCTGCTTACCGTGTTTGGCCCTGCACTGTGCAAGTTACAGGCACTTTCTTATCATTTGTTCCGCAGGGCAACCTGGTGAGGTCGCTGGTGTTATTACATCCTCATTTAAAATTTTTTTAAGTTTATTTATTTTGAGAGAGAGAGGCGGAGCATACAATCGAGGAGGGGCAGAGAGCGAGAGAGAGAGAGAGAGAGAGAGAGAGAAAATCCCAAGCAGGCTCCACAGCACTGTCGGGGCAGAGCCTGCTGTGGGGCTCGAACTCATGAAACCTTGAGATCATGACCTGTGCCCAGACCAAGAGTCGGATGCTTAACCGACTGTGTCACCCAGGCGTCCCTATACATCCTCATTTTAAAGACAAGAAAACCAAAACATTTGCTCAACATCCCACAGTTGAGAATGGTGGAAGGAGGGCTCGCACCCAAGTTCCTCTGACTCCCAAGTTTTTCTGTTGCTCGGAAACAGTACCTGATGTTTACTTGCTTTACGAAAATGGGTCCAGGCAGTGAGCATACGGGGAAAAGCCAGAGTGAGTGCCAAAGACAGCGTTATAGAGGTCATCAGAAGAGCAAAAGGCATCCGGGGAAGCTCAGGGGAGAAAGTGAGGCTTCTCTGAATTTGAACTTGTAAACAAAAGATTAGGGGGGATGGTACGGAGGATAACTACCACACTCTCTCACCTAGTGAGAATTTTCCTTTAGAAAGAAAATTGGACTCAAGAGTCATCGAGCTGATATATAAGTCATTGAGCTGATATACAATTACGGATACATAATAAAGTTTTATTTATATAAAATGTTATAAAGAGGTGTATCTCAGGGTGTCTGAGTGGCTCAGTCGGTTAAGTGTCCGACTCTTGGTTTTGGCTCGGGTCACGGTCTCACGGTTCGCGAGTTCGAGCCCCGCATCGGGCTCTGTGCTAACAGCGCGGAGCCTGCTTGAAATTCTCTCTCTCCCTCTCTCTCTCTGCCTCTCTTTCTCTCTCTCTGCCCCTCCCCCATTCGCACTCTTTCTCTCAAAAACAAATAAATATACTTAAAAAAATTTAAAAACAAATATATATATATATATAACTATAGAGATAATGGCTAGGGTAGGTTTCCATAACCATGTGTCGACTATCTCTCTATTTTATAGATAAATTCCATAACGCCTTTTATACCATAAGAATTGATCAAGTGCCTGGGAGAGAATTCTCCGTGACTCTCCTTTGTTTCTGCATGTCTTACACTCAGAGGCTTCCTGACTGCCTTTGTTCTGCCTTGACTCTCTTTTCAAGGATGTTGGCACACAGCCTGGGAAGATAGAGATAGTGTCTCCCACTGGTGACAGGGCGGCTATGCTTACTGCCCATTACAAAAGACTGGGTTCTGTAAGAGCAAGGTCCCTCTCCCGACGCACAATCCACTGCACTTGCCGGCACGCGTCTGGGTCTATCCAGGTCGTCCCCACGAGACTTGGGAGCAGAGAGAACGGACACTCTGTGCTTGGCTCATGCTGCTTGCTGTGCGGTGAGTAACGAAGTCCTTTGTCTTTGACCCAGGAGTCTCGTGTCTGATGCCAGCGGCCAAGAAACTGTGGCAGTTAGCTTGCCCCTGGAGTGAACCCTCAGACCCTTCACCCTCCAGAAGTTAGGAACATTTCTTTCCTAGACGGGCCACGTTTGTCCTCATGCTTGTAGAAAAATAAGGCCACTGCTCTGGGGTCCGTTGGATTAACATCAAGTAGGTCCATCTTACAGCCTAAAGAAACCAAGGAAGACAAAAATGCCAGCGTGAGAGTCTCCCTTAAATTTTTAGCCAGGTGCTCGGAGACTAAGTGAGGTAAAGCACAACTGCTTGCCTGTCCATACCCTCAAAATGCACGTCACTGGAAGTAAGGGTTGACGGACCGGCCCAGGAGCCGAATAGAATAAAGAATTCCCTCAAAATGTGCTAAAGGAAGAGGCGTGAACAGAACACTGTGTGAGCAATGTGAGGAAAACGAGCTATAAACACACCCACATACACACATGCACGCACACGCGGGTGTGTACTCCCATATCCACACCCCTTCCTGCCCCTAATCACACACACATCGGTCATTCGCACCATGGTCGCCTTTCAACTGAACAGTGGGATTATTAGGCACATACTATTGGGAGCATAGCCTCTGGAAACAAATCAGGTTCAAATTTAAAACTTTGCTGCTTCTTAGCCGAGTGATTTTTGGATAAGTTACTTAGCTTCTCTTGACACATAGGAAACAATATGCACATATTTGTTATTGTGTCTCCCCATTTTCCAAAAGGGTAAACTGAGGAACAGAGAGGTTGAGTAACTTTGCCCAGGTCACACAGGTAGAAAAAGACGCACAACTTAACTTCAGCTCTGACCCTAAAATCTAGGCCTTTACCCCCGCTATTATTATTATATATTATATATAATATTATTATATTGCTTCTCGATAATAAGGGCCTATTGAATTCATTAGTAAAATCACAGCAGAATTTCTTTACCCTTTCCAACAATACTTAATATTTTAAAAATGGTTATTTGTGGGTTGTTTATTGGCAGATCACTACAGGTCTCCTGTACTGCCTGAGTTCCGTGAGAGCCCTATTTGAATTCATTATATTAATATATTCCCAGCTCACACTTTGATGGCCGTCTTTTGAAGTCAGGTCCACTTTTATTATTAAAATAATATATATTCAGGGTTTTAAGAGTATAAGCCCAAGCAAAGCTTTTGCTAGTTATCAATATAAAAATATTCAGGTAACTTTAAAGAATAGTACTTTTAAATACTAAATTGTAGATAAGTGATTTGTTACTATTGTATTGCTTTAAGATTACACCCCAAACAGTGATATTTTCCATGTAATTTTCGTAGAGCCTGTTTATCCTACCTTATTAGTGCTGAGTTAGGAAAAGAAAGAAACAACTAGTATATGTATTACAGCGTTTCTTTGAAGAGTTCTAAAGGAGGGGCGCCTGGGTGGCTCAGTGGGTGAAACGTCCGACCTCGGCTCAGGTCATGATCTCACGGTCCGGGAGTTCAGCCCGCATCGGGCTCTGTGCTGATGGCTCAGAGCCTGGAGCCTGCTTTGGATTCTGTTGTCTCCCTCTCTCTCTGCCCCTCTCCTAGTCATGCTCTGTCTCTTTCTCTCTGTGTCTCTGTGTCTCTGTGTCCTTCTCTCAAAAATAAAAACATTAAAAAATTTAAAATAAATGGAGAGTTCTAAAGGAAAACACACCATCTCCTGATGCATCGTATCTCCAATTACACCTTCTGCAGAGGAATATCGCGGTGATAATCTTGTTGAGAAACAAGTTACCATATTTGAAGAATTCTGTGCCAATAAAAAGAAAAGGTCAGTATCCATTTGACTTCGCGTAGTATTTTGAGCATCCGGAAAAGTATTTTTCGTGGACGACAATGGTGCTTCTTTGACAGGGAATTAGTGCATTTGAAATCTGATGTGTATTTCATAAAAGTGCAGTGTAGACTCGAATCCTCATTTAGGATACCTGCTCAAGAGCCGGGGAGGGAAGCCTGGGGAGAGGATTCTATTTACCTGTCCATTTCTGTATTCAATTCATAGCTGCTTTTAAAAGTTAGGTATTAATTTTAATGAAATGGTTTGACCTCCAGAAGAGAACAACACGCTACTTTATAATACATTGTTCTGAAACCTCACAACCACAACACCTGCGGGGTATTCACAGCTTTTAAGTGACAGAGTAGGATTCCAACTCACATCTCCTTGCTTCCAGATATTTCCCCATGTTTCCTGGGTCTAGTTCTGATCAAATAACCTGTTATTTCAACCCAAAGCACCTAATTCCCGAAAGAGATCCTCAGCACTTTCTGCCCCCACTGCAGTGGCTTAGACAGTCATGTGTTCCGGGTCATACTGCTATAAAGCAGAAGGGCTGCTGTCAGCGTGGGTCCTTGGGTGACTGTGTGAAAACAGAGCCTCCTTTACTGACCTGTGTTTGACATGTAATACGACAAAGGACAGGCTACTGAGATCTGGCGATTGTTTATTACCACTGTATGGATGTCCCTACTTAAACATCGTTGTCTTTGACTATTCTCCGAGTGGATTATCTTTTGCTCATTGGTTTATAGAAGCTCTTTGTTTGTTAAGGACACTGACATGATGTCTGATACATATGCTGCAAATATTTTACTCCCTGACTATGATTTTGCTTACATTTTATTTTGCTGAACAGAAATATTTTTGCTGATGCTGTATTTTTCTACACAGGAATTTGAAAGATTTACGGAGCCAAACTTGTCAGATATTTTCTTCTGTGGCTTCTCATTTATCTGTCATTATAGAAAGGATCTTCCCTTGGGAAAATTATTCCCATTGTCACTTACTGAATAGGCTATCGCTGTGCCTTGTTTCTGGCAGAAAAGCGATTTTTATCAATACTAAATCCCTATATATATATGTATATATATGTATATATATATGTGAATATATATATACATATATATACATATATATATATTATATGTATCTGTGTCTGTACTGTTAATATTTTTCTATTTTTATGTCCATACCATACTAATTTATTACTGCCTTTTTTTTTTTTAACGTTTATTTATTTTTGAGACAGAGAGAGACAGAGCATGAACAGGGGAGGGGCAGAGAGAGAGAGGGAGACACAGAATCAGGAGCAGGCTCCAGGCTCTGAGCCATCAGCCCAGAGCCCGACGCGGGACTCGAACTCACGGACCGTGAGATCGTGACCTGAGCTGAAGTCGGATGCTTAACCGACTGAGCCACCCAGGCGCCCCTATTACTGCCTTTTAATATATGTCCTGGTATATGATGAAACCAATTCTTTGTTTTCTTACTTTCAAATATTATTGGCATGCATATGCATTCATTCTTCCAGATAAAGTTTACTATTTGTCAGTTTCCGGAAAAGAAAATGTGTCGGGATTCTGAATGAGATCCTAAATGCATATATTAATATGGGAAGCATTAAAATCTTTGTACTGCTGAGTTTCCATCAAGGAAAATGGTGTGTATCTTCATTAATTCAGATCTCGTTAAAATTTTACAGTTTTTCTTATGTATTTCCTATTAAATCTATTTCTAGGTATTTTATGCCGTGTGTGGCTATTGTGAATGTATTGTCTCGTGGTAACACAAAATAGATAAACTTCAAAGGACTGTCTGAAAATATAATTGAAACTCATTCCTGTGCAGTAATTACCTAGAGCCTCGCTGAGAGAGACGTTATACACAAATGTTTCAAAGATGAAAAAAAGGGGAGAGGGGGGTAACCCTTGGCCTGTACCAGGCTGGAAAATGTAATGTCTACCTGGACCGTAGCACAGGGACTCTGAATGGAATCCATTTTGATGTTAGGCCATCGCCTACGAAAACCCTTTTCAGAACTTACTGGGAGGTTGTTTTTCAAAGATGTTATTTTCTATATTACATTTGTCATCTGTATGAAACTCCCAAAGAGGAAATTCCCTGGTCTTTGTTCCTCCTGAGAAACCGCTTTGTGCTTTTAGCGAGCGGACCCTATTATAAATCATGTAACTGAGAGCATTTCCCTCTGCATTGTCTGCCGGAGAGCTTAGCGTCAAATTTTCACCCACTGCTAACAAATGCATGGGATTTTCATGGATGCGTTTGAATTCTAAGCTTATTCCTGGCCCTGGTGAACTTTCTTTCCGACACTTAGGCCTGTTTTTCATTTATTTTTACCTTGTTACATCTTACATATCTCTGTAATCCACTTTAAATGCGTTCTGGATCAAAACAGACTTGAAAATGCTTAGACGGGTTTGCATCCTATAATCTATGCTTCAGTTCATGAAATTGCATGATAAATGTAATTGCCCCACCATTTGATATAAAGAGCTTTATTCTGAAATAAGGAAATACAAATTCTTTGAAGTTACACATCGGTTCATACAGAATCATCTCAGCCTTCACTTCTAAAATCAAGCTGACTTTTAAAAACCTTCGAGTAAAACGGTTACAATAAACTTGAGACTCAAAGCCAGACTAAGATATATATATTTGATGAGAGTCATCCCATTACTAGTTTTTATTCGTCATTTGAAATGTGTGTCTGTTCCCCATTTTGTTCTGAATACCGAAAACACAATTTCTGACAAAGATTTACTCGATTTCTACATTTAAAAGTTTTCTAAAGAAAGAATTTTTAAGCTAAATACATTTAAAATACTCTTTTCGTGACCCAGCATTAAAACGTGTACAAGGAAATCAGAATTGTTTTGAATTGGAGGTATAGTTTCAAGTAATCCAAGACAGGACAGAAGACAAACAGTTCACGGGAACAGGTTTGAGAAAGATTTTTGGGTCAGTGAAGGATATTAAATGGTGTTATTGACAGAAATACACTTTAAAAAATACGAACACAAATTTTTAGAAAGGAATTTATAGTACTAAAATCAATCTAGAAATGTTCGAACTATCAATAATCCTACTTTACAAAAGTGGGACAAGGTGACAGAAGACATTGAATACCATTGAGTGTATTTAGCCAAGTGTCCCTGAAGCATTCTGGGCATGAAGGATGACAGTCATGAGGCCACGGTATTGTCCCAGGAACAGCAGCTGGGTGGTTTTACACGTGATTCCCAAAGGGCACAGAGGCTCCTTAGGAAACAGTGGAGAGGATTAATTTTGACAATAATAAACTTTACATGAGGGCCAGGGAGCATAAAATGATCCAATCAGACTGAACTCTTGCCAAGAGACTGAAATCAGAAACACAACCAAGTTCAATCCCAGTGTCCTCATTTCTACGCAGACAGAAAGAACATTTCTCATACTTTTATTTAAAGAAATAAAACCAATTGGTGAACTTCAGAGAAAGCGTATCTAATGAACTTCTCTCCCGTGAACCCCCGTTTGGTCATTTGATCGTTTAGAGGTATCTGTAAAGATCTGCCTCTCTACTCCTTAACTTCATCAGCCCGCCTGGATGGAACATGAGGTCAACTATGTAGACCTCAGGAGGAGGGAGAGCCCCGATCAGTCCCTTACGAGATTCATTCATCAACTGAACTTCATTCCAAGCTCTGCCATACTCCCCACGAACCAGAGAGCAGCCGATGCCAATTTTATCAGCCAGAGCCTGTGGGAGAAAACACAAGATCGACCAAAAGTGAGGAGGGAGAGGAGGGGAGAAAAAAAATCCTGAGCTCTAAGACCCATCTTGTTGAAGGGGAAATCTACGACTCTTGCAAAGAAGGGCTTAGAAAGGAGGCTGGAAGAAAAAAACCAAAAAACACGTGGAATATTGTGATAGGAACCAATAAAATGTGACAAGTTCCCTTCTTCCTCGAGATCCTGTAGCCTCAAAAATCTCTGTGTAGGTCCTGCTGGGAAGTGACATTTTTCAGGCAGTTACACGGCATTGTATCAGGACAAGATTGATAACGTCATTGGAGAAAAGCTATTCCGCGGGTTTTCAACACTAGTGCATCTATCAATCTTTCCATGCTTCTAGGCTGCTCTGGGGGTGTGATATGCAGTGGGATTGAATGGAGGGATCAAATTGGTGGGAACCTATTTCTTTTTTTTTTTTTTTTTTTTTAAATTTTTTTTTTTTTTTTCAACGTTTATTTATTTTTGGGACAGAGAGAGACAGAGCATGAACGGGGGAGGGGCAGAGAGAGAGGGAGACACAGAATCGGAAACAGGCTCCAACTCTGAGCCATCAGCCCAGAGCCTGATGCGGGGCTCGAACTCACGGACCGTGAGATCGTGACCTGGCTGAAGTCGGACGCTTAACCGACTGCGCCACCCAGGCGCCCCGGTGGGAACCTATTTCTTGCCGATTTGTTCTGTGCGATGGAAATCGTGCCGTGAGCAGGAGGAGCTGGTTGGCCGGGGACGGTCCTGCTCTGCTGGGGCTGCCTGCTGCCACTTCCTGAGTTGTGTAATGTTCCTTGGAAGTGGTCTCTTCAGTTCGTCCTGGTTTTGAGGTTATTTACAAAGTACCTTCAAAATAATCTGGAAACTGGGGCCCCCCGGGTGACTCAGTCGGTGAAGCATCCGATTCTTGACCAGGTCACGATCTC
The DNA here is from genome assembly GCF_018350215.1 of Panthera leo. Taxonomy (NCBI): domain Eukaryota; kingdom Metazoa; phylum Chordata; class Mammalia; order Carnivora; family Felidae; genus Panthera; species Panthera leo. The sequence continues at coordinate 21,126,570 of NC_056685.1, read as the reverse complement.
ACCGTAAGGTGGGTACGAGCCCCACGTTGGACCCTGTGCTGACAGCTCAGAGCCTGGAGCCTGTTTCAGATTCTGTGTCTCCCTCTCTCTCTGCTCCTCCCCTGCTCACACTCTCCATCTCTCTCTCTGTCTCTCTCAAATTAATAAGCAAACGTTAAAAAATAATAATCTGGAAACTTCTTTGCCACATCATGATGGATTGAGAGAGCTGGCTCAGACTTGCCTGGGTTTGAATTTCGGCTCAGCCGCTCCCTGGCTGCTGTCACTGCAAACAAAGGGCTCAGCCTCTCTGTGCCTCCGTTTCTTCGTCTGGGAAATGAGGATAACGGTAGAGCCTCCTGCTTAGCAGGTTATAAGGATGAAGTAGATTAAAACGTGTCAAGTGCTTAGGGCTGTGAGCCCCGCACAGAGCAGGTGCTCAATAAATGCTCCTAGCCAGAGGAGGCAGGAATCGCGTTGTTTTAATCACCTGTTTATATATTCATGTGACTTACTGATTACGTACTGTGTCGTGATGGCACCAGGCAGTCTTGGGTGGACCAAGACGATTAAGACATGGTCGTCATTTTTCAGGCCGTACCTCCTATCTAGGCTGAGCCTGCCTGGTAAACAGTCAACTCTCACATAACAGTATCCAAATGTATGGCACTCCGTGGTATTGTCATTTATGATACGAAATACATGTTTGGTCTTCGTCCGTTTCCGCACAGAACTCCTAAACCCTTGGGATTTCCTAAGTGATGAGCGCCATAAGTGTCTTTTCTTAATGAGGTGGCTTTTGGACCACCCCCAAGGGTGGGGATGGTTTGGCAGGCGAACCAATCCTGCGACTGGAGGGTTAGAACTTTCAGCTCCACCTCCTGACCTCTGGGGAGGGGAGGGGGTTGCAGGTTGAATCAGTCCCTGGTGGCCAATGACTTCATCAATCATGACTATGTAATGAAGCCTCTATAAAAATCCAAAAGGAGAGGCTCTGGAGAAGGGCCGGGTTGGTGACCACATGGAGATTCGGGGAGAGTGGTGTGCCTGGAGGGGACACGGAGGCTCCAAGCCCTCTCCCCATACCATTCCTTTTTTAATTTTTTTTTAATGTTTTTATTTATTTTTGAGACAGAGAGAGACAGAGCATGAGCGGGGGAGGGGCAGAGAGAGAGGGAGACACAGAAGCCGAAGCAGGCTCCAGGCTCCGAGCTGTCAGCACAGAGCCCGACGCAGGGCTCGAACCCACGAACTGCGAGATCATGACCTGAGCCGAAGTCGGATGCTCAACCGACTGAGCCACCCAGGCGCCCCAACCCCATACCATTCTTCATGCAATTCGTCCATCTGGCTGTTCCTGAGTTACATCCTTTTCTAACAAACTGCCGATCAAGTCAGGAAAATGTGTCTGAGTTCTGGGAGCCACTCTAACAAATTAATCAACCCTGAGGGGGCTGTGTCCAGGGGAACCTCCAATCTGTTGGTCAGAGGCACAGATGACAACCTGGGCTTGTGACTGGTGGCTGAAACGTGTGTGGCCGGGAGGGGACAGTCTTGTAGGGCTGAGCCCTTAACCTGTGGGATCTGACATCATCTCCAGGCAGGTAGTGTCAGAATCGAGTTGAACTGACCCAGCTGAGGTCAGAGGATTACCTGAATGTATAGAAACTGCCCACCCCGATCCCTGCCACCCCTCCCCCATTGGAATTGGTACCAGAATCATCTTACACACTGTCTTGCGGGGTAGAGAGCCAAAAATAAACATGCTTTCCAAAATAATGGTTACTGACCTCTTAAACTCCATGGCAAGGCACTTTAAATCATCACAATGATCCTGTGAAACAGATACTATTGCATTTCCCATTTTATGGAGAGTAAAACCAAGGTCAGATAATTTTCCCCAAGGAGGTCACAGTAAGTGGTGACCTAACGTGGAAGGCAGGGGATCGGTCTCCAGAGTCTGAGTCCTAACCTCAGGGTGACGCTGCCTCCCACTGAGCTGAATGAGTTCTCATCTGAAAGTCTGGATTTTCTTTGTGAGGTGGGAAACAATGAAAAGTGTTAGTAGGAGGAAAGACAGATGTGGGGCACAGCTGCTGAGGAAAAAAGAGAAAAGCCTGTGACCAGGAGATGGAAAAGGGTGACACCTGAATGTCCACCTGAGTTGGGCACCCTGAGGTGGCTGTGGCGTCCCCCCACTGTCCTGTTCCACAGCCTGGGCGGCACCGTGGAAAGGGCAAGCCATCAGACTGGCCCAGGGTGGACTGGCGAGGCAGGGGAGAGGAAGGATGGGGTCAAGAGGATGAGGGAAGTTAGTGAGCGAATTCTAAGGTCCATGGATGATTTCTCTAGGCGCCTAGGGGTGGGAAAGCGAAACCAAAAAGGAGGCAACAAACTGGAAGAAAATGGAGGAGATGAAGAGTATTCAGAGGAGTGAATGATTTACGGAGGTAGAGGGTAAGAGATTTTATCAGTGGGTATTTATCAGTGGTTGGGATGTCAGTGGTGGGAAAGATCAGGATAATGAATTGGATGACTCAACCGAGGTCTGAGGGTAATGCATCCGGTTTGGCATAATGCTACGGACTGAATGTTTACATCTCCTCCGCCCCAACTCATTTGTTGAAGCCTTGACCCCCAGTGTGATGGTATTGGGAGGGCTTGTAGGAGGAGGAAGGGACCAGAGCCCCCAGTCCGTCCATCCTGTGAGGGCAAAGGAAGGAAGTGGCCACTGGAAACCAGGAAGAGGGTCCTCACCAGACGCTGGCTCCGTTCTCACCTTGAGCTGAGACTTCTCAGCCTCCATTATCGTGAGAAATAACTATTTATTGGTTAGGCCCCCCAATGTACGGTATTTTGTTTGAGCAGATGATCACACTAATACAGTGCCTGTGAGACACTCAGGTGCAGCCTGGAGGGTAAACAGGCACACGGATGTGGGATCAGGAGAGGTTTGTGGGACAGAGGGAAGAATCTGGACACCCGCGGCATTTAGTTAGTATTTAAGGCCACGTGAGAGCATGACCTCACCATATGAAGCACATAGAGTGAGAAGGGAGAAGAGTCTGTGTCGGAACGTCGCGGGGACCCCAACACTTAAAAGAGCGTTGGAGGAAAGAGGTCACCAGAGGAGACTGAGATGAGGTGGAGAGAGAGAACAAAAGTTACTCAAGAAGAGTGCTGTCAGGGAATAAGAAGGACGAGTGACAAAGTCTTTGACATACCAAGTAAGACAGACAATAGATTCCTGTGGTTCTTCCTGAGAGGGAGCCAAGGCGAGAGACCGCAGTGGCCTGAAGGAGAAGAACGAGGTGAGCCAAAGAGGGACAAGGTACCAAGATGACTCTGAATTTTGACCAAGACTGAGAATTATCTAGATAGAAAAAATATGGTAGGTTTGATTCAGATCGACACGGGTTCAGAGTTGAGCTGTGCCTCTCGCTGACCTTGGGTAAATCCCCTCTCTCAGTTCAGTTTTCTTGTCTTTCAAACAAGGATAGTAATTTCGACTTTTGGTATTTTTCAGAGTTTTCACAATTGCATTAATCAAGTGTCTGTCACGTAGCTCAAAATGATGGTGGTCATGATGATAGGAGCTACAGGAATAGTTGTAGTTATTACGAGAAAAGATTTATATTTCCTCTTTAAATATTGTAGACTTAAGTTTAGATTTTAAAGGAGAAACAGAGAGAGAGAAAGACATTCAAGGCAGAAGAGAATTTGCTAGAGCAAGAAACCCAAGAAAATAAGGAAGATTGGGGAGCACAAGGGGAGCTCCGTTGGTTAAGTGTCCCGTTCTCTCTCGGTTTTGGCTTGGGTCATGATCTCACAGTTTGTGGGTTCAAGCCCCGAGTTGGGCTCTACACTGATGGAGTGGAGCCCGCTTGGGTTCTCCCTCTCCCATTCTCTCTGCCCCTCCCTCACATGCTCTCCCTCGCTCTCTCTCTCTCTCAAAATAAATAAAACTTAAGGAAAAAAAGAAACTGGGGAAAGTTGGCACTCCAATTATATATAGAATTAGCTTGGAACTGGAGGCAAGATACACATGGATGTAAAGAGGTTTGTAGGTATTTGGGAGGAAGTAGGAATTGTATACATTCAGTCTACAGTTCAGAAACCATTTTTGCAGCTCTTATTATATTCCAGACGCTTGATACAGTGGAGGAAAAAAAAATTACCCCCTCTTTCTTGAACCTGACCCTCCTCTCGTGTCCCCCTCAGTGAACGATGCCAACATTAACGGTTGCCCTGCCCAGAGCCTGAAAATCTTGTTCTTCTCATGCAGTCCCTCACACCGCACCTAGGCAGACGCCAATTGCTTTCCGTTTAGCTCTTAAATCTCTCTGTACGTATATACATATATATACATATATATGTGTTTTTAATTTATTTTTTATTTAAAAAAATTTTTTTTAACGTTTATTTATTTTTGAGACAGAGCATGAACAGGGGAGGAGCAGAGAGAGAGGGAGACACAGAATCTGAAACAGGCTCCAGGCTCTGAGCTGTCAGCACAGAGCCTGACACGGGGCTCGAATTCACAGACCGTGAGATCGTGACCTAAGCCGAAGTCGGACGCTCAACCGACAGAGCCACCCAGGCGCCCCTATATATGTATTTTTTAAATCATGCTCTCCCCTTAACAGCTTTCGGTGGCCACTCACAGATTTTAGGATCAAGTGCAAATTCACATGGCGCTTTATAATCTGGCCCTTTAGCTGCATCTGACCCGTCCTCTTTCCTTTTTCCAGACCAACTATGCTACATTCCTCAAGTCGACCATGGACTCTCATTCCTGTCATCTTGTATAAAATGTTTGCTTTGTTTAGAATGTTCTTGTCTTCCTTCTTTACCCGATGAAATCCTATGTATTCTCTAATACTCAGGCTACACATCACTTCCTCCCCTGAAGCTTTCCCTGACATCACCTGAGAACCCACAAGTCTAGCCCTTGTGTGTATGCAGGGGCTATCGCTTTAAGAGATCCATATTCCCAGACCTTAGAAGAGCCCTTGACCTGTAGCAGGTGTATGATAAATATTGAATGAATATGCTTCCGGGAGTCTGGCAAATATATACGTGAGTGTGTGTGTGTGTGTGTGTGTGTGTGTGTACACACACAAAAATAAGTGCGTGTATACACACACACACAAATAAGTAAATCTAGGTGGCAGGATTAATATTAGCCAGTTAAATGTTAGCAAGTGGCTCACACTATTATGAGAAAGACAAACATTTTTACCTAAAGGCAAATGAGGCAAAATATCTGAAATACCTTGAAAAGCAAAGCTCGATGATAGAAGATTCCTTTTTTGATCTGTCCAATTGGCACAACGTTGGATTTAAGTTGAAATTTTAGCTCACTGATATGGAGTTCCCAGCTGAAATTATGGAGTTTCTCCTTTGACATTTTACCACCCATTTTTTCTGCCACGTACCTGTGTCAATGACATTGAGATCCAATCAATCGAGTTTCACATCCCATTTTAGATGCTTTGAGTGTAACTCTACGTACAGTTGTATGTGTCAAAGCTGCATTTCCTCTGGCTTTCTTATTTGCTTTACTTTTTAAACTTACTATAAGTGCGTTAACATTAGGCTCACTCTATTCAAACTATCACATAGAGACTGACACTCTCACAATTTCATTCAACACAAAGGAAGAAATGAATGCTAATCTTCGCAATATTTATAAGAAGAAACAAATCATATCACACAAAGTTCCTATCAACACAGTTTTAAAGCTTTATCTTGCCCTTGAAAAAATATTCACAAATGCTTCAATCTGAAATCCAAGGCATCGTGCTAACATACACGGTCCTTCTTTTAACGAATTTGAACTTAGAGATAATGTGCACACATTGGAAATTTTTCCTTTGGATTCCCAAATATTTTCAAGTTTTCTAATTTTTCCCTGTTAAATTTTATTATTTTGGGGGGCGCCTGGGTGGCTCAGTCGGTCAAGTGTCTGACTCGTGGTTTTTTGCTCAGGTCACGGTCCCACAGTTCATGGGTTTGAGCCTTGCATTGGGCTCTGAGCGCTGACAGCGCAGAGCCTGCTTGGGATTCTGTCTCTCTCTCCCTCCCTCTCTCTACCCCTGCCCTGGAGGGGCTCTCTCTCTCTCTCTCAAAATAAAAACATAACCTTAAAAATATATATATATTTGATTAAATTTTTTTTTGATTTAGAGAAAGATGACGTTTAGGTAACACTAAAGTGAGAGGAAGAGAGGAAGAAGGCAGAAGGAAAAATAAGTTGGGTGAGGAGTTGGAATGGATGTGCCCGGGGGTTTCTCCTCATTGGAGGCTCTCCCTGAAGAGGTCAGTAAACACGTCTACAAAAATCCTCTGTCAACTAAGGCTATACTGCATCTTGGAGTAGAGGCAGAGTTGCACATTTTAAGAAAAACTTTCGTCTTGCTGTACAGAGAACCAAGCGAGGAAGAACAGCGGCCGAATACAGGAGGAAAGGTGGGGGAGAAAGCTGTCGCACGACCCAGCCAGGCAGACCGTGATCAATGCTGGGGACCAACAGCTCGGGGGCAAATCTCAGCATCCCCATCTTGGTGCGGGCTCAGGTTTAAAAAAAAAAAAACAACGAAAACCCCACAATTATTTGGGAATGATGAAAAGTATTCCCGATAGGAACAAAGCACGAGGACGTTTGGCAAATGCTGAAATGAGCTAGATCAGAGTTCTGCTTGAGTCATCACTTCTCAAGGACACCCGAAAAACGCCAGCAGCCAAAAATGTTCTCTTCCGGTTCTGGCTGACGAGAAGTCAATGATCTGGCGGCTGTTGTTTCTTGCGGTTGTCACATCCAGGTTTGATGAGTGCAGTGCACTTCAACTTGGAGAGGGTACAAGCTCCCGCGGAGGCCCCAGCTGTTGCAGGATCCACCTGCTTACCTAACTCACCTGCTCCTTCTTGGTGCCAGTGGCGAAGGCCACCCTCCACTTGAAGTGATTCCTAACCCCTCACAGCTACCACGTCAAGGTCTCAGGTTTCTCTTAGCGGACTCACACTAAATGCTCCAATTAAGAAGGCAGGATCAGGGGCGCCTGGGTGGCTCAGTCGGTTGGGCGTCCGACTTCGGCTCAGGTCACGATCTCACAGTTCATGAGTTCGAGCCCCGCGTCAGGCTCCGTGCTGACAGCTCGGAACCTGGAGCCTGCCTCGGATTCTGTGTCTCCCTTGATCTCTGCCCCCTCCCCGCTCCTGCTCTGTCTCTTTCTTTCTCTCAAAAATAAATGAACATTAAAAAAACTTTTTAAGGAAAAGAAGGCAGCCTCACTGACGTCTGCAGGGTGTTGAGCCTGCCCAAATAGCCATCCCTCAGAACACTCACACCCCCACGTTAGAGCAACGTGCAGTGCAAAATATCAGACATAGGACATAAAAATCAGTGATGGTTGTTTGTATTAGAACATAATTTTTGAGTCTACAAATAATTCACAATACGATTCCTTTAAATTGTGAGCACCCCATCTACCTACGGAGTCATTTAATTTTCACACTTGATTCATTCCTTAGGATCACATTGAAGGATGGCTTTAGTGGTTTCGCTGGAGAAAATGACAAAAGCAAAAGCATTTTTCTTGAAGCAATTTCCAGCTCCTAGCTCTGATTCTTGGTGGAAATAGGACATAAAATAGAAATGGAGCGTTTTTTCAATTGATTGTGTTTCTGCTTCAGAGTCAGCGGTGGGGTGCAGTTATTATGACGGAGTCACCTGAAAACTGGCTAAAAAATGCAAACCGCTAACATCAGAAACTTTTCCTCAGAAACTGAAAATGTGCATGAATAGACAGAGACAGCTGACTTACCTTGCAAGGACCTCAATCTGTTCCTTAATATTGGTTATGGGAAATATTGATTTGGTCACTTCATACACGTAAACACGGAAGTCAGGATCGAAGGGAGGATACCATTCTTTCTCGGGGCTTCCTTCTCCCATCAATTTTGGTAATGTCGAAACCTCTTCTTCCTCCTTCACTCTTTCCTCCTCTTTTTTCCCTCGGCCTTTCCTTTGAGAGTACACAGCAGCAATCAACGTCACAAAATGAACCACACCAACTGTGCTCTGAGTAATCTAAAGAACCCCACAGAAATAGATTATTTTAAACCTCAATGACCCTATCATATGCCGTTTTCAAATTTTCGATGACGGTGATGGAGTGTTATAGCCTCTACATCATGCAGGAGAAATTAACTTTCAAGGTAACACTGCCTGATTGGTACATACGAAAATCGTACGTTGGTCTTCCGTATAATTGCTTAGCAAGACGTCTGGTGCACAGTAGGTATGCAAGAAGCATTTATTGAATTGGGAGAAAATAGGTTGCTTCCTCAGGGAGTCGAAGCCAGTCTTACATCATCTCTCGCTTCAGTTGGGCCCTTCAGCAAGAAGAGTTTGCATCACCATTTTTAAGAAAAAATTCCCCGGGGGTACCTCGGTGGCCCAGTCCCTTAAGCGTCCGACTTCGGCTCAGGTCATGATCTCACGGTTTGTGAGTTCGAGCCCCGCGTAGGATTCGGTGCTGACAGCTCAGAGCTTGGAGCCTGCTTTGGATTCTATGTCTCCCTCTCTCTCTCCGCCCCTCCCCTGTTCACACTCCCGTGTGTGTGTCTCTCTCTCAAAAGTAAATAAACTTTAAAAAAATTTTTTTTTAAATTACCCAAAACATGGAAAAAAGCAAACCAAAATACGGATAGCACAGAATTTCCATGTCATGCAGGGGCGAAGACTTACCTGAAGTTTATCTAAAGAAATGTACTTAATTCTGCACTTACGAAAACTGAAATGTACTTAATAAACAGTAAAGATACTGCTTAATTAAAATCTACTCTTAATTAATAGTTTCAACCCGAGAGAATTTGCTAGTTAACATGTGTAGCAGAGACGCAAAGGACTCCTGTCGGTGGAAAAGGCATTGCCAGCGGTCACAGTTGATTGTCCTGGAGGCCGTTAACCAGTTTTTAAAACGCAATTCTTTGTGTTCCTTCACTGGGGAATGTCTTTACCTCCCCCTCTTCATTGTTAAAGGACAGTTTCGCCTGAGAGAGATCACGTGGTGGATGCCTTTGGCAGTTGAGACACGTTGTGCCACTTCCTTGTGGCCTCCGAGAAATGCACCGTCACTCAAATTGGAATTTCCCGATATGAATTCAGATCACACGATTCAGGGGCACTTCCTCGGGTGGAGCTACGTCACGAGAAAATTGCAGCCCTTGTTATGCTAGCAGAACCGGAGGGGGGGACAAGGAAACCTCCATGTGAACTTCTATAGCCTTTGCTTACATCTATTTTTTTCCTGCTATTCCTGCATTGTATCTTTTACTAAAATAAACCTTAGCCATAATTATTAAATTATATTATATTATATTATATTATATTATATTATATTATATATAACATATATTATATATAACATATATTATATATAGACAATATATTACATATTATGTATTACATATTATATATTACATATCATGTATTACATATCACATCACATATCACATATCACATATCATATATCATATATTATATATAGACAATATATTACATATTATGTATTACATAGTATATATTACATATTATGTATTACATATCACATCACATATCACATTATCACATATCATATATCATATATTATATATAGACACACACAGACACATACCCATCCCCTAGCTAAGAAAATGGGGCCCGGCCAGGTGAAGCTCCTAAATTGTGTCTTTGCAACTATTTTGCGTTTTGTTCCACTAGCAGTAAATTAGAAGCAGGAATTATCTTTAAATATTTCTCGAAGTACAGGATGAAGGAGGGGGGGCAACCAAAGGCCATGTGAGTTTTCTCTTTAATTCATTTGGAGGAAGAAATACAAAAAATAATCTTATTAATTGCTTTTGGAGCATTACACAAAACTCTATAATCACCACAAATACCCAACGTTTTGTATTTTTTAATTCAATATTCTATTTACTGCAGCTAAGTAGAGTCTAAAATGTACTCCCCATATATTATGATAAAATTTCTAAGCAAAAATTAATATTTCCAGCTCTATCATCTGAATACCTTTCTTGGGGCGCCTGGGTGGTTCAATTGGTTAAGCGTTGGACTTTGGCTCAGGTCATGATCTCACAGTTTGTGGGGTTGAGCCCCACGTCCGGCTCTGTGCTGACAGCTCAGAGCCTGGAGTCTGCTGCAGATTCTGTGTCTCCCTCTCTCTCTCTCTCTCTCTCTCTGCCCTTCTCACGCTTGCACTATCTCTCTCTCAAAAACAAATAACACTTAAAAATTTTTGAACACATTTCTTCTTTTGCAAGACAAATAAATAGAACATCTTTACATACATAGTAAGATTTTAGTAAATTGGGAGCCACCACGAGAAAGGTCAATTAGAATGGTGAAAACCATATTTAGATTTACCTGCTCCTAAAGTTACAGGGTAGCTTTATAAGATTGGACAGCTTGACTCAGAGCACCTATAACACAAAGCAGGTGTATTTCTGAGTGTGCTGAGGTGCGAGAGGAGAATCATTTGGTACGTAGCAGACGAGAGCCAGCACGCAGGACTTAGCACATCATGGAGGGCAATCCTATTGAGTGATTAAAAAGGGATAATTTACAGGAGCCTCTGAACTGTAGTTTCCTGCTGCTACAAACAGAAGTACTTCATTTGGACCTCTTTCCCATGAAGCCTGCCTGGGTATGTCAATAAGGGCTTCAATACTTAAATGGATTTTATTTCTTCTTCTTCTTCTTCTTTTTTTTTAAACATTTATTTATTTTTGAGAGACAGAGAGAGACAGAGCGCAAGCAGGGGAGGGGCAGAGAGAGAGAGGGAGACACAGAGTCTGAAGCAGGCTCCGGGCTCTGCACGGACAGGCTGACAGCAGTGAGCCTGATGTGGGGCTCAAACCTACGAACCGTAAGATCATGAACCATGAGATCATGCCCTGAGCTGAAGTCGGACGCTTAACCGACTGAGCCACCCAGGCACCCCAAATGAATTCCATTCCTAAATCACTGTGGAGACAAGTGCTAAGAAATCACAAAATTAACTCTCGTAAAATTAACCCTCAGAAAGAACACCAATTTGCGATTAAAGATAGTGGAACTTTTACCTTTCTTACCAAGACTTTAGCAAAACTACCTCAGAAAACAGAGAGTTACTGTGGAAATCCAAAGCAATAAGGATATTTTCTATGTTCATCGGTGGATGAGAAGGCAGATAGCTAAACAGAAAGAGACATTTGTCTGGCTCCAAACTGTGTACTGACATTTTCAAAGTTTAATCACTTGCTCCTTTTTGATTCCATCAACTATTTGGACATATAAGTTATAAGGCAAGGCTGCTGGGAGAAACGGAAGTCATGAAGCTGGCCCACGTGGGGTTTCAATTTAGGCAGGAAGATTTGGGTCTATGAAAAATTATCACAATACCAGGTAGTATTCGATAAATTCCACGAGTGGTAAAAATAAGAAATTCGAGATGTTCCAGAAATCTATCCCAGTTGGGTGTCCTGTTCCCCCTAGTCTATTCCAAAAAGATGAGGAGAGAGTATTGTATAAAGTGGACACAGAATGTATTCCGGGTTTAGAAGGACGTATGTGCGCATACGTGTGTGTGTGTGCGTGTGTGTGGTTTATTTTCTTATTTGTCAGTGTCCCCAGTAGGATGTAAGTTCTATGAAAACAAAGGTTTATGTTCACTGCTGTATCTCTAACGTGGGAACAACTCCTGATACCTAATACAATAAGTATTTGCTGAACGAATGAAAAAATTCAAGAAAAGAAGGTGAGAAGGTATTTAAGCGTGATTAAGATGTTAAATGTGATTAAGAAACAATATCTATTTCTGAAAGACTTTTGCAGTTAGTCAAGATTTGGGAGGAAGGGGGAAAAATGGCTAAGCGAAGGTTAAAAAAAAAAAGCAGTTGAGGGAAATTCTTCAAAAAATAACAATGTTTTAAGAAGTCGTTATGATGAGGATCAAGATTGAGCGGCAGAAATGTTTAAGTATATGTTGTAAATTTCTAAAAGACTCCAGAGGTGAACAGACTGGAAGGAAACAAAATAGAGACAGGAAAGCAATAAACTTTTAAGTGTGTATCATAAACTCATGTGCAATCAACTTAAATATTTATGAAACCTGGTCTGAATACAAAAATATGCTACAGATAGAACTTCTGATACACTCGCAAATAGGTACAGTAAGTGTTTATTGGGAGGGGAATGGTCTTTATAAAGAAAAGCTTTAGAGGGCATATTAGGTTTGTCGGATTCAGTGAAGGCTAGGAAAGTATCAAGATGGCGGCTGGATAAAGGCGAAAGCAATCATGTCTCCTAGGAGTGTTTTGCTGTGATGGAGGGAACAGCTGAACGCTTCGCACAGAAGAACAATATAGTTGCTAGTCACCCAGCGAGAGACTGTCGCTTAAGGATTTTAATTTACATGGTATATGGTGATAATATTATTGAGGAGAAAGAGACAAATCATACTTCCCCTGTCTGTATTGGGCCACCACACACATAACTGGTTTGCCCATTTCCTGTCCCCTCTCTTCCTTTCAAGACTTTGGCCACTTTGTGGTTCTAGATGTCTCGTCATTGTCGGCAGTACCTCTCAGTAACTTTTTGTTAACATCGCACATTCTCTACGACATTATCAGATGAGTAGAGTTAAAATGTGTTACTCTGTCGTCAGGGGTCCAAAGTTCTCATAGGAACAAGACAAGAAGGGCTTACCAAAAGAGAGACAACAGGGCAACACGATTACGACCAATCTATCCCCCCAGTGGACCCAGGAATAAGGAGGGGAAAGGGACTGGATGTATATGGATCACTTAAGTATGCCAGGCAATGGTTTAGGCACTCGACAAGCACTGTTTCACTTACTCTTACAGCACCTCTGCGAGGAAGGAATCATCACTTCCATTTTAGAGATGAGAAAACCAAGGACCAGTGTTGACCGAATCCAAATGTAGGTTCTCCTGTATGCTAACAACCTGTCTGAATGTTAGGAGCACGTCAGGGCTTATCTCTCAGTGGGGAGTAAGAGGCAAGAGTATGCAGAGACAAGGAGGAGACCGGAAATGGTGTGAGAAGAAATAATGATCCTCACTTGTTTATACTTATTCTCCCCGGGGCATATTGCCAGGGAGTCAAACCGCTATTCCTTTCAACAACAAGCCTTCGATATTTGAAAGGATTTGTGGGGCGCCTGGGTGGCTCAGTCGGTTAAGCGGCCGACTTTGGCTCAGGTCATGATCTCTCGGTCCATGAGTTCGAGCCCCGCGTCGGGCTCTGTGCTGACAGCTCAGAGCCTGGAGCCTGTTTCAGATTCTGTGTCTCCCTCTCTCTGCCCCTCCCCCATTCATGCTCTGTGTCTGTCTCAACAATAAATAAACATTAAAAAAAAATTAAAAAAAAAAGAATTTGTATTTAATCTATAAATTTTTTTTTGGTTATTATTTTTTATTTTTATTTTTTCAGGCGTTTGCCATGCCTACACAATTGCTGTTTGAACTTCATCTGGAGGATGATAGGAAAGCGTTGTTTTGGGCAGAGTAATATGATCAGCCTTTCAGTTTGGGAAGTTAATTTGGGGGGGGGGGGTGGTCGCATGGAGGATGGGTTTATGGAGGGCTAAATAAAATGCAGGCGGATCTTACAATAAGGGGGTTAGTGTGCTGAGATATAATACAAAGGCCTGAAGAGGGGAGGTAAAGGTGAAACCGAAGGGAAACAATGACTTAAGAGGCACTGAAGACATCGAGTGCATAGGGCTGAGGCTCATTCAGTGAAGGGGAGTAAGGAGAAGAAGGATTTTAAGATGATGCCAAAGCTTGAGCAATTGCATGGGAGTTAACATTCATCAGCATTGGGAACAGAGGAGGAGAAGGAGGTTTGGGAGTTGGGGGAACAATGAGTTTCATTAGAAACGCACTGTTTCCAGGCCAGCAGGATAGAGAAGCCAGGACTCAGGAAAGGGGCACATAAATGTCAACGGTAGCTTTATTTAAAAAAAAAAAAAAGAACCAGACGGGGCTGTAAGAAAAATAAGATAGTGCGAAAGAGCCAAGAACAGCAGAATCAGCAAAGATTTAAGCTGATGTGATATCAGAGATATCAGAGGGAAGATACACTTTGATTGATGATGATAGGTACAGTATACGCATAACGGTCACTCATCAGACGAGTGCCTACCCTCCCCGATCAAGGGGGCAGAAAGCTGATTTTTCCCCAGGGCCATGGCTGGGTAGACCAAAGGGAGACACCTGCCCCAAAGCCAGCCAATGCTTTGGCCACTGAAGAGAAGGTGGTCCCTCTTACAAATTTGCACCTGGTAGTTGTTGGGCTTTAGAATGGAAAGTTTGCTTGGAACTGGAGCCAGGTCTGTCCCATGGCAAACGAAAGTCACATACGCTACAGTTATGGGTGAGGCAATAACCAAAAGAGGGTCAAGGAGGATAACAAAGGGTCTGTAAATAAGATACCACGCACGTGGAGAGAGGGAGAGAGAGAAAGAGAGGGAGAAAGCCAGAGAGAGCCTACAGTTACGGACTTCATCCCAGCTCCTGTCGTTTTGGGGATGGCTGCATTTCCCACATTGGACCCTGGAGATTCCTCTACGTCCCTAAAAGGGTTGAGTGGATTTGGGCTCCTTGTAACTGTTTCGCACAACAGTACTAGCATTTGTTGAGTGTTTACTTTGTGCCAGGCACTGCTCTATGGACTGTTCATGTGCTAATTTATTTAATCGTCACAACAGCCTAGGTTACGCCCGTTTCACCGATGAGGGGACTCGGGCAAAGAGAAGGTAGCCAATTTGTTCAAGACACACGGCTTAGGCGGGTGGACCTTGTCAAAAATAACCCTGTCCTGTCAATTTCAGATTTCTGTTCTCTTGAATAAACACGGAGGCCTATGTGTGCCAACCAAGCGCTAGGCTAAACACTGGGGATGAAAAGGGAAATACTCCCATCAGCCTATGTTCTTGTCCTCAAGGAGCTGCCTGTGCAGTAGAGGTGAGGCTGAGAAGCCTAAGGAGGAAAGGAAAGCCGGGAAGAAAAGGGAGGGGGAAAAAAGGGAGGTGAGGAGAGGGAAGGGCAAAAAGTATCAGGCCAAGAACGACAGGCGCAGATTAGAAGCAGAGATGAGAAGAATGAGCCACGGAGACTCACAGTAGAGAACGAAGTCCGAAACAGAAAATAAACAGCTCTGAGGTCTGACGAAGAGAGCAAACCGCTGTCTGCACCTTGGGAGACCTTCGGGGGCAGTCCCGTTTAGAAAGCGGATGCTGGACATGTGTGCTAGATGGCCTCCAATACCACAGTGGTTCTGAAGGGCTTAAGTCAACAATAATTAAAGGGTCACGGAGTGTGGCAAGAGGTCCACGTGGGTTTTTGAGGAATCCAGGAAAGTGCTCATTAGAGAAATAATATGTTTAAAAATACGTACACATACCGAAAGCATGTTTAAAACATGCCAGGCCTAAAAAGCATGAAACCACACTGTAATCGTTCCATCATGTAAACACTTGGTCCTATGTCCCTCTCCCCCCTCTCGCTGCCTCCTGAAGGTCAGAGGTTTCTCTGGGTGAGCTGGATGGGGAGGGGAGGTGGAGGCATAAGGCAGAGAGAGAGAGGAAGACAGAGAGAGAGAGAGGGAGAGAGAACCACACGCCAGCGTGTGTGGCTCACCACCCACAAAGGCAGCCAGGGGGGAGGGCACAGGGTTCATTTTACATCGATCTCTACACCGGGTTGGACTTGTAAATGAGTCACTAGGACTGCTGTTTCTGTGGTCGTTTTTGAATTAAAGTGCCGGTAGGACTGTATAGTGATCAAAGTGACCCGAGTTCTCACCCAGAGGCAGAAGAAGAAATTCCCTCCGGTTAAGTTTTCAAGAGGTTGCAAGAGACAAAAACGAAGTAAGTTACTTTTTAATTACAGCTCATGAGTCTCGCTTCGCACAACATGCCGATTCCAGAAGCAAAGCTTCCCATTTAAAAGCCACCCCTTCCATTCCCCAACTCTGCTGGGGAGTCAAAGCCTGACATGATCACAATTAGGAAGAGAACGTAATCACACATCCCCTACCTTGATCCTCTTTCTTTTGTGGTGCCTTTGCTAAGAGCAGTATTTCGTCCAGAAGGAGGCTCGGATTTCTCTTCTGTGGGAGATCCAAATCCGGTACTAAAATGATAACTATTTTTTCTGATTGTATGAAAAAACTCATGATCGATTTCAGTCACATGAAAAATAAGAAAACATTACATGTGCAAGGCGTCTCATAAGTTAGAAGGCATTTGTCACCGCCGTGACATGCCGCGATCCCTTTGCCGTCAAGGCAGGGGTGAAGCAGGGCACGAGGCACTCTTCCATCTACAAATAGTAACACAAAGTCTGCCCACGGCCACTGTGTCCCGTGGTCCAGAGCTCAGTGTATGTTCATGGCACACAGGACGTAAAGCCAGTCTCACTAGCTACTTTTCCAGAGATGTTTTCCGTGGCAATTTGAAAACGCAATTACGAGGGGCACCTGGGTGGCTCAGTCGGTTAGGCATCCGACTCTTGATTTCGGCTCAGGTCGTGAGCCTGGCTCACAGTTCGTGAGTTCGAGCCCTGCATCTGGCTCTGCGCTGACAGTGCAAGCCTGCTTGGGATTCTCTGTCTCCCTCTCTCGGCCCCTCCCCTGCTTGCTCTCTATCTCTCTCTCTCAAAATAAATAAACATTAAAAAAATTTTTTTAAGCAATGATGAAATTATATTACTATAAGGATGAAAAGAATTACGTTGCCAAGATCTAAAACCCAAATTTTTTTTTTTTTTTTTTTTTTTTTTACTCCCACATTGAGGGGAGAATTGAGTCCAGACAAAATACCATTTTCTTACTTGGTCTTTTCTTTGCTTGCTCTTCTAAAGGAAGACGAAGAAGAAATGCTCCGACCATAACCAACATCTGATGATTTATCTTCCGTAGATGGAGGCGGAGAACTAAAATTTTACATATTTGAAATTATACACAAGTTAAAATACTTGATTTGTCAATATTGGATCTGCCTACAAAAGACAGGTTTTTTTTGTTTTTGTTTTTTTTTTTTGAAAATCATATTTGGAGCTGACTTTTAACAGTGACCTAATAAACGCATAAAGGTAAGACAAAGAATATTGTAAAGGTTTTCATGAACTGGAACAGGAAATATTTTTATAAAATGTGTCCCATAAAATATGTAGATATATATAGGTATCTGTGACCATTTTTTAAAATTCTGAAGCTTGCATTTTTAGCTTTATTATTTACTTCTTATTTCATATTTTTTAAAAGCCCCGGGCAGCATTATAGTCCTGCATACAGTTCTGGAGCCCTGTAAACACAACTCGCTTCGGTTTGCTCCTGTCTATTTATACTTTCTTCAATTAACTTCATGTTACCGGGAAGGGAATAGGCACTGACTACAGAAATACATCTGGAATTGAGTGGAAAAACCATGTTGGTGGTGATTTCCATGGTCTTTACTAGGTCAGGCTACAAATTTACAGACCAGTGTTGATTTTCAGGGTGACGCTAAATACAGGGGACGAAAAGGTGCCATCCTGCGAATCTTTACATATTCACGTGATGATGGACAAACAAAAACCATTATGCTTCCCTGCATCCGTCCACCCCCGAGAGACTCACACATCAGATGATTTACTGTTCACTAAAAGTACAGCACGTTGATCACTTGGTTCTTGTAAGCAGAGATCCTTCAAAGGCAAAAGTTTGGTGCCAGGATTTATCTGCAGATAATTTAAGAACTGATCACTCTGGGAGAATCTGTTGTCTGTCAGAGTAACTAATTACTAAAGAGATCACTAAAAATATTGCGAGGCTATCTAAAAATAGGCTAGACAAAGTCCTATATTAGCAATTTTACCAGCCTGGTGAGGCGGGTTAGACCACACCATTTTCTGAGGTCTTTTTCCAGTCATACTATAATGAGATGCCTCTCTCATCCAAGACACTTTTTAGGATCCTTTAAAGACCAGACAGATCATGGGGCGTCGTGGTGGTTCAGTTGGTTAAGTGTCCGACCTTGGCCCACATCATGATCTCATGGTTCGGGGATTTGAGCCCCGCATCGAGCTCTGTGCTGATGGCTCAGAGCCCGGAGCCTGCTTCCGATTCTCTGTCTCCTTCTCTCTCTGCCTCTCCCCCACTCATGCTCTGTCTCTCTCTCTCTCTCTCTCTTTCTCTCAGAAAGCAAACAAAAACATATGTATATCAGACAGATCATGTCATTTTTCTGCCCAGAACTCTGTCTGCCAAGTTTTCCCACTTCATTCAAAGTAAAAGCCAAAATCCTTCCAATGGTCTACAAGACTTAACATGATCTGGTCTCTCTGTATCTCTCTGATTTAGTCCTCACTATCGTGCTCCTTGGTTCATTCAGCTCTATACTGACCTTCCTGTTTCTCAAATCTGCCAAGCATGTTTACACCTTATGGCTTCTGTACAAGCTGTTTCTTCTGCCTGGAAAGCTCTTCCCCGAGCCATCTCCATGGCTCAATCCCTCACCTTGTAGTTTTTGCTCAAGTATGACCCTCCCGGTGAGGCCTACCTGATCACGATTTCTAAAATTATGAACATCAACCCCCAGCAACCCCCAGCACTATAGAGCCCCCTTATCTTGCCTCTGATCTATTTTTGCCCCCAATGCTCTGATCGTGTGATATAATTTTGATTATATCAAATTTAATCATTTTTATTATATCAAATTATATATTTGATTATATCAAATTTAATATTTGATTATATCAAATTTAATGCATTTTGATCGTGTGATAAAATTTCTTTATTTGTTATCTTTCCTATTTATTGACTCTTTCCTCTCACCGGTGCCACGGAAGTAGAGATATGTCTCTTTTATTCACTGACTATTCCAACCTACAATATTAGAAACTTAATATTTACTGAATGAATGAATCAGAGAATTCTCCTTTATTTTTAAAATAAATTTTTTTGAATGTTTATTTATTTTTGAGAGAGAGGGAGAGAGAGAGACAGAGCATGAGCAGAGGAAGGACAGAGAGAGAGGGAGACACAGAATCTGAAACAGGCTCCAGTCTCCGAGCTGTCAGCACAGAGCCCGACGCGGAGCTCGAACTCGTGAACCGTGAGATCATGATCTGAGCCGAAGTCGGACGTTCAACCAACTGAGCCACCCAGGCACCCCAGAGAATTCTCCTTTATAAAAAATATTGTTTCATTAAATTTTTTTAAAACTCGTGAGCAAATACATTTTGTCACAGTTTTATCTGATCCATAGCAACATTTTCCTGGTAAGTGTTCTCTGTTGGTTTTTCTGCCCATTTCCTCATTTTTCTCAAAGCATCTTTGCACTAATAATGTGCTAGGGGAAGTCAGAAGGAGGATCAAGAGTCTAGTTTTAGGCTAGCCATTTTCATTATTCGAAATGCCTCTAGGGGCACCTGCCTGGCTCAGCCGGTAAAGCACGTGACTCTTTACCTCAGGAGCATGAGTTCGAGCCCCACATTGTAAAGATTACTTTAAAAATAGGGGTGCCTGGGTGGCTTAGTTGGTTGAGTGTCCAGCTCTTGGTTTCAGCTCAGGTCATGATCCCATGGTTTGTGAGTTCAAGCCCCATATCGGGCTCTGTGAAGGCGGCGCGGAGCCTGCTTGGGACTCTCTCTCTCCCCTCTCTCTCTGCCCTTACCCCACTTGTGTTGTCTCTCAAAATAAATAAACGTAAAATAATTAAAAATTAAATAAAATAATAAAAATAAATAAAATAAAATAAAATAAAATAAAATAAAATAAAATAAAATAAAATATGACTGACTCTAGATTTCTGTTCAGGTCGTGATCTCATGGTTCGTGAGTTCAAACCCCGTATCAGGCTCTGCACTGATGGGATTCTGTCTCCCCTTCTCTCTGGCCCTCCCCTGTTTGCTCCCCTCCCTGCAAAATAAATAAACTTTGAAAAAAATTTAATAAAATAAAATAAAAATTTTTTTAATGTCTCTAGAACTGTTAGCATGGCAGAGTGTTTCTTGCAAATACGGCTCGGCTCTGTGATTCCTTCATGGCCCTGTCTCCTCTGCCTTTCTGAACCACCCTGATCCAAGAAGGCTTCCGCTGCTTGCCTTGCTCATCCCAGGTGCTCGGGTCCTGCACCTGCCCGGCAAACCCAGCATTTGGCTTGTGCACCCCTGAGCTCTCCCATCACCTGAGGCAGTATGGATTGCTGATGGTGCTTTCTGAGGCCTGCCGCCGCTGGCTCCCTCGTCCCTCTCTGGGCTTATTTTTTCCCCTTTTCATTTTTCTCCTGTACCCCTTCTGCTTGATCTCAGGGAATTTCAGTCACTCCTACTTTTTTTTTTTTTGTAATTTTAGAGAGAAAGAGAGAGAGAGTGCCAGCACACACACAGGTGCAAGAGGGGGGCAGGGGGGAGAGAGAGAGAGAATTCAAGTGGCCTCCACACTCAGCACGGAGCCCGACGCGGGGCTCAATCCCATGACCCTGGGATCATGCATGAGCTGAACACAAACCAAGAGGACAACGCTCAGCTGCCTGAGCCACCCGGCACCCCCTTATTTTTTTTTTTTTTTTTTAAGATACATATGACCCATTAACTCTAGCAGTTTACATACATTTCTTTTTTAAATTTTTTTTTTCAACGTTTTTTATTTATTTTTGGGACAGAGAGAGACAGAGCATGAACGGGGGAGGGGCAGAGAGAGAGGGAGACACAGAATCGGAAACAGGCTCCAGGCTCCGAGCCATCAGCCCAGAGCCTGACGCGGGGCTCGAACTCACGGACCGCGAGATCGTGACCTGGCTAAAGTCGGACGCTTAACCGACTGCGCCACCCAGGCGCCCCTGTTGTTTTTTTTTTTTTTGAAGTCTGTGGATCGTATCTGCTTCCTAGGTTTGCTTAATATGGGATTTGTAGATTTAAAAAAGTTCCCCTATTCTCCTCATTGCTGTTGGTCTCCAGAAGAAAGGAAGATGCTAACTTAAGCCGCAATGCCAGAAAGTCCTCAAGATTCTAATTTTCAGCTTCCCATTTCTCTGGACGTCCACACTGCATTACACTGTATATTGGTTTTAAAATCAGAATCAGAAATGCAGCTTAAATAACCTTCCTCTATATTACATTTTAAAATCTGGGAATACACTTTGGTTAATTTCAGTTAGATTCTGACTAATAAAACAAGGGGTGCCTGAGAGGCTCAGTCGGTTAAGCCTCTGACTTCAGCTCAGGTCCTGATCTCAAGGTTGGTGTGTTCGAGCCCCGCGTCGGGCTCTGTGCGGACAACTCGGAGCCTGGAGCCTGCTTCACATTCTGTGTCTCCCTCTCTCTCTGCCCCTCCCCCGCTCACGCTCTGTGTCTCTAACTCTCTCAAAAATGAATAAACGTTAAAAAAAATTTTTTTAATTAAAACAAAACACTTATACTTCTATACTGATCGCTGAGCTGAGCCCTGGAAATAACAGAACCCCCAAACAGAAAGTGCTCCTTCTTTTATATTTTCTCTGAAACTCGAGAGTAGCATCAGCAAGCTGGTTTCTACTACAGGTAATCAGATTCTAGGTAAAACTGTACATAAATGCAAAATCTTACCGCAGACAGAGTTAAGAATAAAGCTCTGATTCCCAAGTTTCTGTCTATAAAAATATACATTCTGCTAGGTGGTTATAAAATTGCAATGTAATGGCATCGTGACTAAAGAAACGATCGCACATACCGAAATACAAATTAGTGCTGTCACTTACCCGACCGTAATCATAGAATCCGTCACTAATTATGTTACTTGATGACAAGTAGCCAGTCAGGCTATATTTCAGAGACAGGTTGTTGTTGAGCAATTTGTTATAAGCTGCCTCACTGAATTTATTTTTTCGACTTGCTGATAGATTAACTTCTTCAAGGATATCTAAAGCCCTGTCAATAAAAGAAAAGAGCATTATTTGCTCTAAACAAGCAATCCAACGTTAAATTCCCACGTATATCCGTAGCTAAGACCCTGAGTGAAGAATTGAGATGGAAAGGTTAAAGACACCTCACCCTTTTTTTCTATTTATTTCTGTTTTAATGTTTGTTTTTTGAGAGAGGGACAGAGCATGAGTGGGGGAGGGGCAGAGGGCGAGGGGGACACACAGAATCTGAAACAGGCTCCAGGCTCCGAGCTGTCAGCACAGAGCCCGATGTGGGGCTCGAACACACAAACCTTGAGATCATGACCTGAGCTGAAGTCGGACGCTTAACCGACTGAGCCCCCCAGGCCGCCCCGACATCTCACCCTTTTAGATAAAGTAATGTACACAAATATAAATAAAGATGGTTAGAAATGGGGAAACCTGTCAGTGGAACCTTAAAAAGCCTGTTTGTCGGTTTGGTTAAATGCAGAATTCTGAGGCCGTCACGGCTCACGCATTTTATTTTGGCTTCCAACGTGGAGAGACAGGGGCGCCTGGGCGGCTCAGTCCAGTGAGAAACGGACTCTTGGTTTGCTCTTAAGTCATGACCTCACGGGTTGGTGAGTTCGAGCCCGGCGTCAGGCTCTGCACCGACGGCGGCGAGGAGCCTGCTCGGGATCCTCTGTCTCCCCCTCTCTCAAAATAAATAAATAAACTTAAAAAGGAAAAGAAACTTAAAAAAAAAAAAAAAAAAAGCAGCCAGGCAGAGGTGTCGTTTCGCGATTGCAGAGTGGAAGAGAGGTGTTTATCAGGATGAAAAACGGACAGGGAGACAGTCAAGCTGGTTTTGTCGCGGAGGGGGGGCGGGGAGGGAGGTCTCCAGGGGCTGGGAGGAGCCCAGACGATCCTGCTCCCAGCAGGCGGTCCTTTCTGGGAGGCTCTCGGTGCCCAGCCCAGCTCCCCAGGGCCCTGCCTGCCCTTCCTTGGGCCTGAAGACTGTCCGCCTTCCTCCTCTGCTCTCCATCTGAGCCAGAAACTCGAGGCAGCCCCACTCACCCGAGCTTGCAAAGTTCGGCAGCCGTGAGCTCGTCGTTGGCGCAGACCATCACGGCCCAGCTGGCGTGCCTTCTTACTTCATCATTCTTCGAGCGCAGGAGCTCGGCCAGCGGCTCCAGGCCACCCGAATTCCTTAACTGAAAGTAGAAACTGCAAGTGTACACGTTGGGAGGACACAATATAAACATCCGTGGGGTTTTTTGTTTGTTTGTTTCTGTAATCGCCTTGTTGGGTGGTGAAGAGATTTTGACTATGTACGAGCATGTTAGGATCTGTGCATAATTGGAATTTTTACAGCCCGGGGTGAAAGATCTCCTGTAAAACCTTATAGACAGGAGCCCAGATTTCTGTGCACGGTCAAGAGGAGGCCCCCAGGGAAATCATGGAGGGAGGGCGTCCTGATCTTTGGTGGGAGGGAGACTGGGCGGACAGCCTATTATCTCGGCGCCCTACTTTCATTCACTCTGCTCCTCAACCTGAATGTTCACGTGGCCCTGGGGGAGGCAGGATGATGGTCCCCCAGAGGTGTCCTCTTCCCTGGAAGGGATTTTGCAGATGTGACAAGCTAACGATTTTGAGATGGGGAGATTGTCCCCGATCAACAGGTGGGCCCAATTTAACTACAAGGGTCTTCAACGTTTTTTATTTATTTTTGGGACAGAGAGAGACAGAGCATGAACGGGGGAGGGGCAGAGAGAGAGGGAGACACAGAATCGGAAACAGGCTCCAGGCTCCGAGCCATCAGCCCAGAGCCCGACGCGGGGCTCGAACTCACAGACCGCGAGATCGTGACCTGGCTGAAGTCGGACGCTTAACCGACTGCGCCACCCAGGCGCCCCTAACTACAAGGGTCTTTAGAGGATGGAGAGGAGGGTGCCCGGAGGCAAGAAAGGGGGTGTGGAGAAGCAGCGATTGGACAAATACCCTTTGAAGACGCAGGAAGGGGCCACAGCCCAGGGATGGAGGTGGATGGTAAAAGCTAGAAAGGACCAGGAGACACATTCCCCCCCAGAGTCTCCCAAAGGAACACGCCCCTGCCAACACCTTGATTTTAACCCTTAAGACCCGGTTTCGGCTTCTGGCTTTCTAAACTGTAAGATGATAGGTTTATATTACTTTAAGCCACTACGTGGTGGTTACAGCGGCAAGAGGAAACTAACACGGTCCCTAAGGCTGGGCAGGGGGAACTGATACACTACGTGCCACCGTATACTACCACCAGACCATCAGTGTGGCCAGGGCAGTGTTGTAGCAATTCCCTAGAAAAAGAGCAATTTTTGTTATCACTGCACAGCGTCTTTTCCTCATTTCTCCAAAGAGTGAAAAAGAGACGAAGAAAAGAATAGAATGAAAATCGGGCAGAACTAAGCACGGTATTAAAGGAAATTCAGGAACTAAAGGTAATTACTCATGTATCGAATTAGTCCAAGGAGGAAAAAAAAAAAAAAAGATCTGACAGAGCTCTTATCTACTGCCTGAAATGCAATATTGCATTATCTGAGCCTAGAGGACCAAAGAAAAAGAATAGTCTATCAGTTTCTATGTGCAGTAGCTGAAGACGAGAGCCCTTGTGGGAGAAGAGCTACTTGATTCGGTCATTTTCGGTCAGTGTCCAGGGGTAGTTTTCTCTCAGAGATGATACTTTAGCACGTGCAACATGCACAGCTTAGAAAAGTTTCCCTGAAGCATCTCACGCAAGTGAAACTTCGGAACATCTTTACTTCCGAGTATAACACACGACGGTCTACGTCCGTGTGTTCTTTCGGCAAAGATCTCATTTATGAATTCCTACATTCGTTTCCTCATTCATTCAACTACTGCTTATTAAGCATGCCCTCTGCGTCAGATATATGTTAATGACATCGACACAGGAAAGAAAAACTCTCAGTTCCCTTCCCCACAGCCTCGAGGAGCTTATAGTCTTTCACACAGGAACCATAGATGTGCAACAGACAAGGGAAGCATGCATGGGGGTAACGGGAACAATAGCAGAGGATATTCCCGGGTTCGAGGGCTGTCATGGAAGGCAGGATGGCGGAGATGGGTTTTGCAGGAAAAGCAGGATTTTAGCAGGCGGACAAAAGTGACACTGGTTTTCCAAAGGGAGAAATCAAAGAGGTGAAACTAGGAGAGCAGAGCATATGGACAGAATTACAAATGGAATGGTATTTCTGGAGTATGGAGTTCCGCCTGGGAAGAGGCGTTAGGCGCAGGTGGGTAGGTGCGGGTCAGTGACAGCCGTTGCGCATCCCGCGAAGCCGCTGAACTTTTTCCCCCCCGGGGCGGCGGGGACTTGCAATGAGGCGATGAGGGTCACAAATTTGAAAGATCAGCCTGGAGGCAGTGTGGGAAGCAGGAGCCCGGAGGTGGGGGGGGGTGGGGGGAAGCGGTAGACTGATCTGCAGTATTCCAGGAAATGGATGGACTATTCTGCAGACCGCATGGAGGTGTGACCAATATGCTTTTATCGTTCTGTTGCCGAAGCCCAGCATAGTACCCGGCACACAGTAGACATAAAATAAATATTCGGTAATCTTAGCGCCTTGATGGATGAATACAAATGAACCGAATCAATGGGAACAAAGACACAGGATAGAATAGATAACCTAAGGGACCGAGGAGAAAAGATTTGTTAGTTGTCTGGGGAGGGAGCACAGTGCAGCAGCTTGGGGTCCGGATCGCATCCCTGATCTTCCAACTTACGAACTCTGCTTTGAGCCCACTACGTCTTTAAGCCTCGTTTTCCACATCTGTAAAATGGGGATTACGAATCAGCCTGTCATGAGGGAGGCTAAATGTCTGTCAAGTACTGAGCACAGTGCGCACCGCATAGCAAGTGTTAGCTGTTGTTATTTATATTATTGGCAGGAGAGGAACAAAGTCTTAGGCTGTTTGAGTGAGTGCCAGGTGACAAGCAAATATGGGAGAAGCAAGAGAAAAATAAATATGATCCACTTGTAAAAAAATGAAATTCTAGGTTTCAAAACTTTGAAATATACAAAAAACACAAGAGTGTGTGGAATTCATATGTACGATATAAGGCGTCATAGTAAAGGCACACCTGTCTAACGCTCAGCTTAAGGAATGACACTTTCAAATGACCTTGAGCCCCTGTTTGCTCCTCTGAAGTGCATCCACTCCCTTGAGCCCCCAGGAGGATTTCTTGCATGGGGGGTTAATCATTCTCTAGCTTGTCTCTATAGTTTTAACTTACGCGTCTGTTTACCTAAACAACGTATTGCTTAGATCTGTATATTTCCGAATGCCACATAAATAGCATCTGGAACGTGTATTCTTTTGCAATTTGATTTTGCTCGGCATTGTGCTTGAGATGCATCCCTGTTGCTGTCTGTAACTACAGGTCATTCATTCTCACTGATGTGAAATTCCGTTTTGTGAATATACCACAAATTTATTTGACCATTCTCTTCAAAACTGGACAACTGGTGTGTTTCCCGTCCTGTAGATATTATAAACAATGCTTCCTGGCGCCTAGATACTGCCGATTTGTTTTCCAAAGTATTGCCCCGATGTAGCAGATTTTGGTCTTTGTGGAGCAGTTTTAGGTTCACAGCAAAACTGAGCCGCGGGACGGAGATTTCCCACACTCGCCGCCCCCACACGTGCGGCTTCCCCATTATCAAGTCCCCTACCGGATTGGGACATTGGTTACCACCGGCGAACATACACTGACGCGTTATTATCACCCAGAGTCCATGGTTGAAGGGTTGCACCACTTTTGAAGGGCCTAAAGGATGGGTAGGTTCGAACCCTTGAAAGTGTTTCAGAGTAATCCACCGATGGGTGGAAAAATGAGAGACTCCAGGTCAGCAAAAGCTCTCACCTCTGTCCGGGCCTCCACATCGCACGCAGTTGCGGCCACCGTGAGAGCCGCTTTGCTCTGCACGACCGTGTTCGCGGAACGCAGCGGGCCCAGGAGGGCGCTCGTGACGCCGTGGCTCTGGAGGCCCGCGCGCAGAGGCTCCTGCATTGCCACGTTCGCTAGCACTGTAGCCGCGTTGGCGACGGCTCCGTCCCGTCTGCTCGACAGGATGGTTACTAACGGATCAACACCGTCAGCTTCAGCAACAGCCCTGGGGGAAGCGGAGGAGAAATGAGCGTCATTCACCCGAGTTCAGGACGTTGTCTTTGGCATGTACACCTGAACCTCTGCCGCAACTGAGTCCTGATACAAACCGTTTGGGAAAGAAATTAATTTGCCCTGCGCTGAACCCGGCATGGAGGTGCTAGTGATGTCGGGAAAATGTCGGTTAACAATGAATTTCAATTACCCCTTTCCTACTTCTGCAGCTTGTAGTTAGAGAAAAAGGCATGACGACATCTTAGAAATCCTCTTACTACTGTTCATTTTTTAACTCAGTGATACTTGTAAGATCAGGAAGTTCTATTCGGAGAAAGTCGATCAAGATATTCCCATCCGGTAGGAAAGCAAAGCTTTTAATTTTTAATTTTTTTAATGTTTATTGATCTTTGAAAGAGAGAGAGAGAGAGAGAGTGAGTGGGGGAAGGTCAGAGAGAGAGGGAGACACAGAATCCGAAGCAGGATCCAGGCTCTGAGCTGTCAGCACAGAGCCCGATGCGGGGCTCAAACTCATGAAGCATGAGATCATGACCTGAGCTGAAGTCAGATGCTCCAACGACTGACTCACCCAGGTGCCCCGCAAAGCTTTAAATAGTAGGAATGGTCTCAGGGTCCATGGGTTCGAGCCCCGCCTCGGGCTCTGTGCTGACAGCTCAGAGCCTGGAGCCCGCTTGGGATTCTGTGTCTCCCTCTCTCTCTGCCCCTCCCCCGCCACGCCCTGTCTCTCTTTCAAAAATAAACATGAAAAAAAATGAAAAATAAATAAATAGTAGGAATGAGTGTGGAGGGAATGCTCCTGGTTTAAGTTAAGATTCTTTGGTTCATCTTCCCCGTATTTAAATGAGGCTGTTAATTGTGGGCAGAGGGTAGCACATTTGGAGCCAGCAAAACATTGTGGAGGTGAATGTTGCTTTTACAGATTAAACATCAAAGATCAAAGTCATACTCCTGACATGATAACTACTAACTACTGTCAGTAATGTTGGCATATTCAGTTGGTAAATTTCCTATTTCTGCTATAAAGAGACCACAGTCATCCGTAAGGATATTAACAGTCTGACAAGTAATAAGCCGAAATCTCTTTTTAAGAACGCCATGCTTTCTATAGTCCTTGCTTTCTAACTACTTAAAAAGCTCATAAAGGAGCAAAAATAAAAAA
Organism: Panthera leo; assembly: GCF_018350215.1. Lineage (NCBI taxonomy): Eukaryota > Metazoa > Chordata > Mammalia > Carnivora > Felidae > Panthera > Panthera leo. The sequence goes on along the minus strand of NC_056685.1, from coordinate 21,098,339 downwards.
AGAAATCATTTTAACAAGTGGACGATTATTTAAGTATGCTCCTTACTATTTGGAACTGCTTCAGACGAGAGATGTTCCAAACAATAAGATACAGAGCATCCTAGTTTCAACGGAAGACCCCGAATTCTTGTTAAAAATCTGCTTGCATCATCGTGGGAATGGAGGTAATCAAGACAACAAAAAACATACCTGAGACTTCAATAATATGAACATCTCTTTAAGGTTTATATTTGACACATTCCACTTAGGATCATATTAAGAACCAAAAGTGGAAGAAAAAAAAAAAGTGAGGCTATATGATTCAGCCCACCACCCTGTATTCTGATGAATTAAATTTAATTTGGTCGTCACTTAAATTTGCTGATTGTGAAGAAGTGACAACCTCAAGAATAGGAGTTATCCGGGCGCCTGGGTGGCTCAGTCAGTTAGGCGTCCCGCTCTTGCTTTGGGCTCAGGTCAAGGTCATGATCTCACAGATTGTGAGTTTGAGCCGTGTCGGGTTCTGCGCTGACAGTGTGGATCTTGCTTGGGATTTTTCTCCCTCTCTCTCTGCCCCTCCCTAGCTTGCTTTCTCTCTCTCTCTCTTTCTCTCTTCCAATAAATAAATAAATATTTTAAAAAACTAAAAAAAAAAAAAAAAAAAAAAAAGAATAGAAGTTATCACAATTGCCCAAGAGAGTACAGAATGTAAATGAAATACCACCGAGGAGCAAAGAAGCTATGATTGTCACACAGACCAGCTCAGAGGTGGACGGAACCGACAGCAACTAGGTGGGGACAAAATGACTAAGGCTCTGGAGAAGGCCGGGTCAGTTGGTACTAACCCTCAAGGCACCTCCCACCCTTGGTGTGCATAAATCCATCCGGGAAACACACCATATTGATACGAAGGCAAAGTCAAGAGTGTCTGTTTCCACTTTTACCCATGCTCTAGTCCTTGGTACATATTTAATCCTTCCTGTGGTGTCTCCCATTCTTTCTTACTGCCAGCAAGCATTTGAAATTACGCATATTTTCTACTCATTAGAGACGTAAACCTGCTCCAAACTCATTTTATTTCTCTGACTTGTTTTCCAGGCACCTAATGCAATCGATCAGTCCCTTCAGCCGAATTACTTTGTAGTTTTTAATCATTGCAAACTATGCCTTGGTGAGAATGCACAATTCCTTTGCCACTTGGCGATTTTTCCTTTGACGGGATTCACCTTTTAAAACATCCCGGAGAATAAAGGAGGAGCCGACAGTGGAGGTATTTCAATGGCAACCGAGACAGGAGGTACGAGTATTTTAGGTAAACGCATACCAGTCAATTCTCAAGGGCTTTGTCTTTTGTATGGAAAATTTAAGTAAATACATAGGATCACACTCCATCGTTTTGATTTCTCTTATTTGTTTAAAAAAAAAAAAAGGGCTACGAGATACAGGAATTTTCATCAGATGTACCTCTGCCCACAGCCTTTGTGTTTCATTTTGGCTTTTTCCTTTTTCCTGGACAAAGGCATATGTTGCCTTGGTTCCTTTGTATCCCTATCTTCTGCTCTTTTCTGTGCTCTTTATGAGCCAGTAAAGAGAAGTACATAAAATCCTAGCTGTTTAAGAAACCAAAGATTCTAGTACTCAGTGGAATAGAGCTTTTACTAAATGGAACATAACTGCCAACGCTGAAAGACAAATCACACGCGTGCAGCTGGGAGAACTACTTGCATTGTGGGTAGATCCCTGCCTGTAATGTGCTGTGTGCACTCCGTTCAAGTGTAAAAAGCGTAACCGAGATGAAATTATTATGGTGAAAAAAAAAATCCAGCTTATTATTCTTACCTAAAAAAAAAAAACAAAAACAAACAAACCCTAATTTCATTTATAGAAATAGAGCACAGAATTTATAGTTTTCTTAAAAAAAAAAAAGAATGGCATTAATTTTGTGATTCAGACCCAATACGTTCTATTTTACTGTGTCTAATGTGCACACAAGCTGAAGCCTGTCATATTTTAAAAACACATTTCCGTTTCCTAGATAGTCTATAGCATCCTCCAAATGAATGGGACAGAAGTCAAACTGCTTTGTTACAAAATCCAGAATTGTAGGGCCATATGTCATCATGATAATCCGAAAATATTTTGATTCGTACTATCATTAACCTCCACCAGTTGGAGTTTAATCAAGTAAGAGTTTAAAATGGGCATTAAAAAAACCAAAACTCAAATATGGGAATGTATAAAAACATCTGTTTGTATCACTTGATATATGTAAACAGAAGTGAAGTTCGACACGTCATGTGTATCCAATTTATTACCAAGTCCTGACTGGTTTCCTCCCCCATATTTCTCGAACCTCTCTCTTTTCTCCAGCTGTATCTCTCCGATCCAATCCAGTCCACATCCTCTCTTGTGAACTGATGTGCTCTTCTAAGCGGTCTCTCCTCTCCCCCTCCAATCCTTTCTCCAATTTACAGCTGAAGCGAGCTTTTAAAATAATAATCCAGGACACCTGGGTGGACTCGCGTTATCATCTCCCGGTTCCTGAGTTCGAGCCCCCTGGGCTCGCTGCTGTCAGCGCAGAGCCTGCTTCGGATCGTCTGCCCCTCTCCCCTCCTCTCCCTCTGCCCCTCACCCACTCACACTATCTCTCTAAAAAATGAATGAACATTTAAAAACAAATAAGTAATCGGATTATTATAATTATACATATAGTAATATACATAATACATAAAATCAGAGTCAGGTTATTTTTTTTTTATTTTCTTTGTTAACGTTTATTTATTTTTGGGACAGAGAGAGACAGAGCATGAGTGGGGGAGGGTCAGTGAGAGAGGGAGACACAGAATCCGAAACAGGCTCCAGGCTCTGAACTGTCAGTACAGAGCCCGACACGGGGCTCGAACTCACGGACCGCGAGATCATGACCTGAGCCGAAGTCGGACGCCCAACCGACTGAGCCACCAGGCGCCCCAGAATCAGGTTATTATAATTATATATACAGTGAAATATATAGTACATACAATCAGATGTCTCCCCTACTTAAAATGTTTCTGGTTTCCCATTGCTCAGGATGAAGTTCCGAATTTCTCACTTTGCCTCCAAGTCCCTGCAGGAGCCAACCTGCCTCCCCCACCGCCACCCGAGGCCTCTCACCTCTTCCTGTGGCTCTGTGCTCTGGGCCTCGCTGGGGACCTGCATCACGCTACCGCCACCGGGCTCTGTCTCCCCTCTGGATGTTCCAGAACGCCGTTCTGACTTCCTATCAAACTCTTCCCCCGGAAAATTCCTATTCGCCTTGCCAAGTTCAACACAAATGCCTCTTCCTCTAGGAAGCATAACCCCCCAACTGGATCAGGGCTCTTTTCCGCGTGAGCTTAAGATCATTTGTTTGCTAAACATAGAGACATTTTTTAAAATGATGTTTTGGCGCAAATGGTCACACAGAGCAGCAGCAATCTTGAAATACTATTTTATAGAAGCTTGTTGTGGGAAGGAGCTTAGCACAAAGTTTCTCGTTTAAATCCTGGAGCCCCGGGGCGCCTGGGTGGCTCAGTCGGTTGAGCGTCCGGCTTTGGCTCAGGGCACGATCTCACAGTTTGTGGGTTCGAGCCCCGCATCGGGCTCTGTGTTGACAGCTTAGAGCCTGGAGCCTGCTTCAAATTCTGTGTCTCCCTGTCTCTCTGCTCCTCCCCTGCTCATGCTCTGTCTCTCTTTCTCCTTCAAAAATAAATAAAAACATTAAAAATAAAAATTTAAATCCTGGAGTCCCAAGATTTACGGGCATGGGCACTAAGAACATTGTGCTCAAGTAGGTGTCTCTTTATGGCTCCCTGAAAATACTATGCTATTTCATGTCTGTGTCTTTGCACTCATGTTTTCTCTGCCCAAAAGGCAGGTCCCTATCCCTCCACACCTCTGCCTGGGGGACTGTAGCTCACCCTTCAAAACCTGCTCAACTGTCCCTTCCTGTGTGGAGTCGTTCTTGTCCGTTCTTGTCCATCGCTGCCTCCCTTTGTTATTCACTCCCTCCTCTTGCTATGTCTACACCTGGCTCCCCCTTCTTAGAGGCAGGGCTTGAGTCCTATCTATATCCCCAGGGCTGAGAAGATCAATATACCTAAACTGACTTGACTCAGCTCAAGGGGAGCAATGAAGAAAACCTCAGTAGGAGTCGCGAGAGGGTGAGGGGAAAATGCCCGGCTCAGCTTTAAGTTTGCAAGAAGGCATAGGACCCAACCAAGTTGAGGTCTCTGCTCATATCACCTACGGCTGCCCTCCCCACCCCCAATGCTACTCTAATTATTTCCGTGAAGTAATTATCATGTGGGGTTTAGCACATGGCATCTTACGCTTTAGACAACATCTTAGGGATATATCCATTTCATGTGCCAAAGGATGTCTACGTTTTGTCTTTGCAGACATCGTGGACCTGTTTACTCGGGTCCCATCATCAGATGACGCTATTTGGTACTTCTCAGAAAACCCTCGCTGCAGTTTGGAGGTTCACGTTTAACCCGTCTGCGAAGGCTGGTTACGTGAATCAAGGGTGACCTTGGGCAGTGCAGAAATCTGTTTAACAGAGCCCACATACAGGGTAATATGTGGAACCCGATGGAACAGATGGTGATATTGGCAATCAGAACCTTGTTTGTTAACAGTGATTACAACCATTCTCACCAGCGTGACTTTTCATATGTCTCTGCGAGGTTCGTCACACCAAGGAAGACATATTGGCAACAGACACACCGCGAGTGGTCAGGAGAGGTGCATATGCCGCCGGCTCAGGGCTGGCGCGGTTAAGCCTTGCGGGCTCCCAGTGAGGCTGTACAGGTGCTTGGGGATGGGACGCTGGCCGTTATGATAAACGGGTCTCTCGGGTATCACAGCCAGATCTGGAATGCTGTGAACAGGATTCCTGACTCTGGTTCCAGCCAATTTTTCAACAAAAGTAATGATCCAAGAAGTCGAGCGTATTCGTGAAGTTGATCGATTTCTGAGCGCATCGAAAAGAACTAAGACCCCGCTGCAGCCCCCCGGTTGCAGGAGAACGGGATACGTGCCCCAGCTCTGGCTGAGCTCCAGGATAGACAAAAGTAGCCAAGAGAGTTCTCCTTTTAAAGAAATATTATTTAAAGAAGCTTATCAGCAGTAAGGGAGAGAATCACAATGAATTGTAGGCAAATGCTCAAAATGAAGGGTTTTTAAGCAACATACAATTTTTAAAATAAAACGCAGCCACAAAAACAAATGCACGACGTTTTACACTCCATAGCAAAATAGGAAAAACGCAAAAAAAATTTTTTAAAGGATGAGAAACCAAATTGCTTCTATCACGTTGGTGTATCTGAGTGGCATAATTTTGAGACCTTCAGAGTGTGCTTTTCTGCTCTAGTTGCTATGACATCATGGTTTCCAAAGAGATAATGGCTAGTTGCAAAGCACCTAGTAGAGGCTGACCCAGCACCTTCAAAACAGCATGCAGGTTTTTGTTACCAATTACGAGGCAGTCAACCAAAGTCTAGGGATTTCAAATGCAATTTTCTTACGAGTGACATGGAATCCTTATTGACCTATCTGTCCAATCACAATACTCCCTTCCATACATGCCACCTTCTGTTTCAAAAACTGGAATGGCTGCCAATAATTAACTAGCTGCCATCAGGAAAGAACAACTGTCTTCATTTTACATGGCTGACTTGTCTCCTGATAAAATAGGAATAATGGTCAAGGTGTTCGAATATTCGCAATAAATGGCTTTTGCGGTTACCAAATGTTTCTGTTTAGCCTGGAAATCAGTCTCTTTGCATATCTGCACATGACAAGGGACGCAATCCCAAAGTAATTAGAGGTACCGTGTTGTTGGTTTTCTTAACTAAATCATAAGGATGCTGCGTGCTTTCGTGTGACAGCACTTGCTGGGGCTGCCTTATTCTCATCAGCTCTAATGTCACCTTCTTCTGGAGAGGCCATCTTTAACGAGCATTATGTCATTCCCTCGACCCCTTTCACAACCCTGGTGTCATGTGTGCCCCTCTCTCTGACATTGTGCTGTTTTATTTAACTGATGCTGTTATCACTTCTGAAATTACCTTCTTAAAGTTACTCGTCTATGGTCTCTGTCTCCCATCCAACACGTAAGTTTCACGACAGCAGTTTCGTGGAACTTTTGTTGTGTTCCCTACGGTATCCCTGCAGCTAAGAACAGACATAAAGAACACTTGGGTACCGGTGAGAGAATTACAAAAGAAACCTAAATTCATAAGTAATAACCTCCTTCACCTTTGAGATAAAACAATAAAAGAGGTCAAGAACAATCCCATCCTTCCTAGTGGAAGCTTTGTTCCAAACGCCCTAGGATACTAGACAGAGGGTAATTATTCAGATACCCAAAATATAATAGGTAATCTAGGCTCACTTTTCTTTGTTTTATAGTTAAGAGAGAGAGAAAATTTAGAGAGACTAAGACTTAACCACCAGGCAAGTCAATCAACCAACACAGGATTAAAACTATGGTGGTCTGACTTATAGTCTATAACCTTTTATAACCATCGATCTCTGAAGCTTTAAAAAAGTACGGTGGGGTTTTTTTTCCAGGAAAAAGGAAAAAAAAAAAGCGCCAAGATCTACCTGGTTCATTTCATCATTCCTCAGGGAATGAGAAATGAGGTGGGCCATGGGCCATTCTGATATGTAGCATAGTGGGGAAATTCTTAGTGACCATTGGATATATTTTTTCCCTTTTCTTTATTCCCTTTATAGAAGGAGGGGGAAGAAGAGGAAGTGGAGGAGGGATAACAGGGAAAGGAAGCTGGGAGAAGAGGAAGGAGGGGAGGAAGGAAAGGAGGAAATGAAAGCTCATGCCTCCCAAGCACCCTACTGGAGTTCAAGGAGTCACGGCCGTTCCAGTCTGGAAGAATTCAAAGAGATCAGGAAAGCAAAGAAAAGCATTTCAGTGACGATCTGGAAAAGTTCAGACTCAGACACTGAGCAGGAGGCAGAGAGAAAGAGCAGTTGCAGGAGTGCAGACTAGAAGTTTCCACTGTGGCAAACTCCCTAGGGATGTACAGAGCAGTCCGCTTCGGCGTAGCTCAACCCCACCGCCGTGACCCTGAGCAAAGACCGTGCCTCTGTTTCCTCATCTGCAACGTGGACCTAACAATTATCCCTGCCTCATGGCACTGCTTCGAGGATTTAGTAACATATTCCATTTCAGGAACTTAGCTTAATGCCTGGCCCAACTGTCATCACCACCATTGTCTACTCCTGTTCAGTGAGCCTCGGTGCAGGGATTTTCCCATATCCTGTCTCGATTTCTCGGACCACGGAAAAACACCATATTTCCAAATTTGCCAGTGTGTATGAAATTCTCATTTTCAAACAACTCTTCGGCTAAGTGGTCAAATCTCCAACACTTGCAGGGCTGGAGCTGGGACATTCTCAGGATCCCACCCAAGCCTTTCCCAGTTAGGTGCAGTCAATGATCAAGAAAAGCCATTTCCAGAGAAGAAGAAAACACACAGAAAATGATTAATATGAAACGTCAAGGATAAGTAAAAATGGAATTTATGTAGGTTTTAACTACTGCTTCAAACTGAGAGGGCAAGAGAAAAAAAAATCGCACAATAATTTGATAGTTTTCTAGGAAAATCAGTACTGCTGGGAATTAAACTGGAAAGAGGTACCAGCAACTTTAAAATAAGGTTAATGCAAATGTTAGCATCTGCTCTCTGGGTAATAAAAGCAGCATAGATAATTTTCTAATTGATCACTTCATGGGATTCACAGAGTTTCACAAAACCGGTAGCCGATAAAGTTTAAACCGTTTGTGAAAGTTGACTAGACAACAAGGAACACAAAATGGGGATACGGAATCAACTTGGTTTACTGCAAAATCCAACTTTTCATTCTTTCTTCAAATCCAGTATGATTTTTTTCCGGCCAGAGAAGGAATCAAGGTAGAAAAGAAAAGTATCCATTCAGTAAACTTGGATGGAAATAACACAAGAATAAATATTAAGGGGTGCCTGGGTGGCTCAGTCAGTTAAGTGTCCAACTTTGGTTTCAGCTCAGGTCATGATCTCATGGTTCCTGAGATCAAGCCCCGTATTAGGCTCTGTGCCGTCAGCATGGAGGCTGCTTAGGATTCTCTCTCTCCCTCTCTCTCTCTCTCTCTCTCTCTGCCCCTTCCCCGCTCGTGTTCTCTCTCTCAAAATAAATAAACTTTAAAAAAAAGAAGAAATTTTAAGTTTACCTCAAAGACTCTTCCCATTTATTTCACCTGTTAACTTCAGAAGTCTTTTAAAATGGTAAATAACACATTGAGTTCTTTGAGGGATCAACCTTAATACAAAAGTTTAAAACATCCTTATGCACAAAACTGAATTTCCTAAAAGGTTATGAAACTAGCTTATTTATCTTGTAGGTCGCTCATATTGTGAGCATTCTAATTCAAAGGAGGTAGCATCTTACGACAAAGTGATACTAACAGGCATTTTAACACAAAATATTCTTTTCCACGGTACAGTCAAGAGCGAAAAATCAACTCTAGAGTAATTACGATAACGATGCGATTAACTGATGCTGTCCAAGCATATTATATTAATCCTGTGTGGTTATATAGCACGGCACATTCTCAGCCACCAGAACTGTGAATGTGTCAGAACATTTTTAAACGACTGCCCCTTACAAAGGACCAAAGACAAACTCAAGCATTAACACACTGTTAGTGGTAGAATATTCTCTCTTTAAAAGCAACACAATGAAATGCTTGCCAGATCACAATATTTTAATAATGTTTTAAGCTATTACTTCAGACACACCAGAGGGTGTTTCAAATTAAATTTAATGTGTCTTCCACAAAAATACAGAGCAATCTTTCCGTTGCCAATGTTTTGCCCCTCCCCCAACTTCCTCCTTAAGTACCACTAGGGGTCAGTATAAAGACACGGTTCCCTTCACTGCTCGGCAGGGAAAACAGAGCCCTGGAAACATTTTCCCAGGGAAAAACCCTCACGCAATAAAGACAATAACTGTACAGCTGCAGTATTCTTAAGTCTATCTTAGACTGGACACATCGAGTCTATGACATGAGTTTGCATTTTTTGTGAGACCGCATTTTAATTTTGTAAATCACAGTGGATCGTTCTCTAGTCAATGTTTCTTTAGTAACAAAGCAGTCACCGTGACAAGATTACCTCTTCTAAGTGAACCTGTGTGTATTGGGCACAAAGTATGCTCTAGAACAGACGTTAACATTTCAAAGGGGGGCGGGGGCTCCTGGGTGGCTCAGTCGGTTGAGCGGCCGACTTCAGCTCAGGTTCGAGCCCCGCGTCGAGCTCTGTCCTGACGGCTCGGAGCCTGGGGCCTGCCTCGGATTCTGTGTCTCCCTCTCTCTCTGCCCCTCCCCCGCTCGCATTCTGTCTCTCTCTCTCTCGAAAGTAAATAAACATTAAAAAACATTTTTTTTTTAAATTTCAAAGGGTGGAATGACACAACTCCAGCCATCTCAAAGCCATACATCCCACCTCTTCCTGTAGAAGGGCAGAGATGGAGGTGAACTTTGTGGTGTTTTGCCAACTTTAAGAGAGACTGTTTTTTCTCCTTCAAAAGGACTCTCGTCATTCGGTGCAGCCCCACATGCACAACACAGGCCATTCGAAGAAACGGCGTTGGTCTACGCTTGAGTCTACAAATAAAGAGGTATTTATAAAAATAAATATGTATTACCTTCTCCTCACTCTATTTAATGGGATGGGAATGGGAAAAAAAAAAAAAAAAAAAGCTTTGAAAGTGCTTTTTATACACACTACAGAGATTTAACATTCCAAGAAGAAAATCACTTCGGGCCAGAATCTTCCCCGATAACGCCAATGCCAAATGACTGACAGGGAGTCCGGTCACTGTGAATAAAATGAAGTCCTTTTCTTGAAGTTCTGTGTTAAGTTCTGTCCATGACATACCTTTTAAATGGTTTCTCTACACGTTACGTGGCTTTCTTAGGCACGGTACTCCACGAATAATTCTGCTAGGGCTTAAAACTATTCAGTCAATGCTTTATTTCTCCGTTAGTGAAGAGTAATACGAAATGACAGGTTATCCACAGATAATAAAAAAAAAAACATTCAAAAGTTCCCAAACTACTCAAACATACACCCGTTCAACCTGGGGGCACTGTGGCTCTTTCTGGGATCCCTTTGGGGTATACTCCTTACTTATAGGTCACACAGCAGTAGAAGGGTCCCCACAGAAGAGCTCTTTGACCCTCGTGTCATGGAGACCAGCAGTGGCCCAGTAATCAATCATTTTGGGGGGGGAGGGGTGGGTAACCATTATATGTGCTGTCATTTAGAACTCTCTTAAGTCACTGCTGTTGTGGAAAGCCCAAGAAGGGGTACAAAAAATTAAAAAAAAAAAAAAAAGAAATGGAGATAAGAAGGTCTCTAAGCTTAAGGGAAATCACCCAGTTCTTCACGGAGGTAACACAGAATAAGCAGGAAGAATCAGGAGTTAGTATAATCTGTGAACAAACAACGGAGACTAGATTATGTGTTTTCTACGGCAAAACCAGTTATTACCTACTTATCTATGGGTATTAATTGTATTATTACTTTTCATATTTTTTTAAATGTTTTTATTTATTTTTTGAGAGAGAGTGCAAGCGGGGGAGGGACAGAGAGAGAGGGGGACAGAGGATCCTAAGTGGGCTTTGTGATGACAGCGGAGAGCCGGATGCAGGGCTCAAACCCACGAACTGTGGGACCGTGACCTGAGCCAAGGTTGGAGGCTAAACCAGCTGAGCCACCCAAGCGTCCCTACTCTTTGTATTTTTATTTTATTCCTTGTCTTATTTCCTAAAATAACTGCATCGTTTGAAAGCTATCCTGCCAACAACCATACTATTTTCTAATCTTTTCCTCGTTTACTAATAGCCAAAATTCACTTCGTGTTGGAAAGGAAAACGAAAAACATGAAAGTCTTTTTAGTCTTCAGATAACTCAAAACCTCTAATTCTGATCAGATCCAACAGATGGCAGTGATGTTATAAATTAACAGTTTAAAATATTCTTGTAATGTGTGGACTCTGCTCCTCAGAAGAACGTCAACCACGAATAATAATTCCCTCACTATTTGCGTAAATCATGTACAACTTTAATATGAATAATTGGACAGGAGAGCGCAAGTAAAGATCACCTGAAATTTCGCTGAGATGCTATTTCCTGGATCAAAAATCAACAACTTTCTCCTTTCCAAGAAGTATTACAAATGGAGAATTGTCAGAAAGATTAGCAGTGAACGAAGCAAGGAGAGGTGCCCAAAGTGACTAAATGGGTTACCTTTTCATACAGAATTCATTATTGCTCTTAGGTTTCTATTTTCATCTATTTCTTCCTACAAGGGTTGTCTTAGCCTTCTCACTTTTTATTTATTCGCTTATAAATGATTTCACTTTTCTTTCTCCTTCTATCACTTTAAATAAGCAAATATGGTTAGGGGCGCCTGGGTGGCCCGGTCGGTTAAGCGTCTGGCTCTTGGTTTCAGCTCAGGTCATGATCTCACGGACCTTGAGACTGAGGCCCACATCGGGCTCTGGGCTCACAGTTCAGAGCCTGTTTGGGATTCTCCCTCCCTTTCCCTCTCTCTCTATGCCACCCCCCAACGTGCTCGCTCATGTTCTCTCTCTCTCTCTCAAAATAAATAAACATTAAATAAAATAAGTTAATCTGGCTGTTCTTGTCCTTTTTTTCCTATGCCTTCAAATTGTTATTTTTTTTTAATGTTTGTTTATTTTTGAGAGAGAGTGAGAGTGTACGAGTGGGGAATGGGTAGAGAGAGAGGGGGAACAGAGGATCTGAAGCAGGCACTACACTGTCAGTACAGAGCCCGACACAGGGCTTGAATTCGTCAATGGCAAGATCATGATGAGCCTGTCGGTCACTCAACCAACTGAGCCACCCAGGGGCCCCTCAAATTGTTAATTTTATTTGTGTTCATGGCCTTTCCATATTTTTATCCACTTTAAGTGATCTTTACCCTGCAGATGATAAAGAATGAAAAGTACAAATAGAAAAGTCTTAGAGGTAAGTTTCCACCGTTGCTTCTGTGATCCAAATCATGTAAAAACACAACAATACAAACGATCACTTTCTGTTCTAAATTACGGGTATTGGTAAATACCGTAGCAGAGGTCTGATGTCAGACCTTCTGGTTTTTCACTGTCCTTTCACTTTCCGTCGTGTTTTTGGTGTAAGTCCACTTTCCCCCCCAAATCCGTTGTTACATAAAGGAAATTACGCCAGCATTACGTGTAATCATAACATACCAGAGATCACTCAATGCATAAAACGGGCCTCCAATTCCAGAAGGTGCCCTGACTTTAAGAATTAGAAATCCAGGGGCTCCTGGGTGGTTCAGTTGGTTGAGCATGTGACTCTCCATTTCTGGTCAGGTCGTGATCTCACAGTTTGTGAGTTCGAACCCAACATCAGGCTCTGTCTGCACTGGCAGCAGAGAGCCTGCTTGGGATTCTCTTTCTCTCTCTCTCTCTTTCTACCCCTCCCCTGCTCTGTCTCAAAATAAATAAATAAACTTGAATAATAAAAAATTAAAAAAAATAATTAGAAATCCACTTTAGGCACATTGAGATATGAATGTCAGGGAAGAGGTTGTCTTCTAATAAACAAAATTAGTATTCACAATGCTTAACTGCAAATTTTTCTTTTTAATTAGGCTGGCAATTATCAGGTATCCGAACAGCTACCCAGTGCACCTGGAAGACATTAGCTCTGGGTTTTTGCCTTTTCTTACTACTTAGGTGTGGCAGAAAAGCAACATTCTTTCTACCCCCCAATCTCACCCCCCCCCCAGCAGCAGAGTCACAACTCAGGCCTTTCCCTTCCCCACGTGCCCCCCATGCCCTCACGTGCTGCCCCCCCACCCCAGCAGCTAAGAAAAGTGATCCAAGGCCCTGCTTCTAAAACGTGATGCCAGAAATATTCACCAATGCAGAGTTTAAGCTAATATGTTTTTAAAGACAATCTGAGTAGAATACACTTTTGATTAAAAATAATCAATCATGGTTATTGTCTCTTCTGTTTTGGTTCTAATTAATGCTCTAGGAGGCTTGCTAGAAGGATGGGCAATGTGGTTTATTTGTTTTCATTCCTTTTGGTTGACTGTAGAATCTTTGCCAACTCCAGTCTTCAGCATTTGGCACAAATATGTCAAACCTGACTCCATTTCCTCCTCCAAAACATTCATTTTCAGTATCTTTTAGCTCCAAAAGTCCAAAGTAAAAAGTATATAGGTCTCAAGAGAGACAGATATCCATAGCCATAAGAGATATCTCAAGAGACAACCATTTTCATTCACATCCCATTTCCCATACCAAACACATATTGAAAAAAATGATCAGAATGGACAGTATATAATAGGTTAAAGAAATACCTGCCATTAAAATTTTATAAAAATAAAAATAAATCACAAAAATAAAGAGACACGTGGCAACATTTAGTCTTCGTTGACCTTTCTGTGTTGACAACATGGAACCATAGAGTCGGATGACAAAGTTCTGTGTAACAGATGACTGAATTGCAAGAGAAAGTCTGAAGGAGCCTCTTTCAGAAGCTACTTCACATCCTAATTTTCTACGATTTTGTATAAAACTGTGAAATTATATAAGCCAGGCAAACTCACATCAAATTAAGACATCTATACACTCTGGAGGCCTATTAAAGTATTTTAGATAATATATCAATCTAAATGCACCCAAGATAGAAGGGTTTTAATGTCACTGGTAAGACTTTTCACTGGCACCACTATCGTGGAACAATGCTATTTTCAAATTGCTACTTATTATGACTCAATATTCTAGAAATTTGTGTACTTTCACATAGATAATGATGACCCTGAATTTAGGAAATTGCTATGTCAAAGATTGTAGCTATTAAAGGAACACAGTTTTGTTCTGAAGCTTATCCTATTTTGGCTGTATTTCAATCGGGGATTGTTAGATTTTTAGTCATTCCATTAAGATCTCATAAAATACTGTGTGGGAGTAGAGAAAGGGAAAGAAAGGGTAGGAAGGGTAAGAAATAGATTAAGTATATGATGGAGGTAGAGGAAGATCGATTTCAAGTTAGAAAAGACTAATCTCAGCCACAATGCCATAAAGCAATAATACACAAAAGTTAATAACTTACGTATCGTGATGGTGGATTTTATGTGTCAACTTGACTGGGCGAAACAATACCCAGATAGCTGGTAAAATATTATTTCTGAGTGCATATGTGAAGGTGTTTCTGGAAGAGGTTAGCATTTGAGTCAGGAGACTGAGTAAAGGTGGCCCTCACCAATGGGGGTGGGCATCGTCTAATCCGTTGAGGGTCCGAATGGAACGAAAAGGTGGCAGGGTGAATTGCTCTCTGCCTAAGCTGGAGCATTCATCTTTTCCAGCCTGGAACACCGGCTTCCCCGGCTCTCAGGCCTTCAGATTCACACTGAATTATACCAAGAGATCATCTTTCCTGGTTCCCCAGTTTACAGATGGCAGATGATGAAACTTCTTGGCCTCCATAATCACATAAGCCAGTTCCTATAATAAACCTTCTCATGTCTGTATATTATGTCCTATTGGTTCTGTTTCTCTAGAGAATCCTTAATAATAAACATACCAAATGAGATACAGGGAGGGTAAATAATTATTTTATTTATGAACGTTTCTTTCAAGAAGTTCTCGCTCTTTTATAAGGCAATCTTCTGTGGAGGAAAGAACACAGATTCCAGATTTAATTTCCAGCTCAGCCATTTTAATAGATGTGTGTACCCAGGAAAATTAGGTAACCTTGCAGAGCCTCGGTTTCCTCATCTGCTGACAGATCATCTTGGTAATTAAAGTTTGTGCTGAATATAGATCACATACCACACTGCTTAGAATATAGAGGGCACTCCTTTCCAATCTTTCCACATAGTGTTTACCCATAAATATATTGCTTTCCATTGACTTTTTTAAAAATTTTTTTTAACATTTATTTATTTTTGAGACAGAAAGAGACAGAATATGAATGGGGGAGGGACAGAGAGAGAGGGAGACACAGAATGGGAAGCAGGCTCCAGGCTCTGAGCCGTCAGCCCAGAGCCCGACGCGGGGCTCGAACTCACGGACCGCGAGATCGTGACCTGAGCTGAAGTCGGACGCTTAACCGACTGAGCCACCCAGGTGCCCCTCCATTGACTTTTTAAAATGTTTCTAGATTTACCTAATATTTATGTCCTTTTAAAATGGGTCTTGTAGGGGCGCCTGGGTGGCTCAGTCGGGTAAGCGTCCTACTGCAGCTCAGGTCATGATCTCACAGCTCCTGAGTTCTAGCCCCATGTTGGGCTCTGTGCCGACGGCTCAGCCTGGAGCCTGCTTGGGATTTGGATTCTGTGTCTCCCCCCTCTTTCTCTCTCTCTCAAAAATAAATAAATAAACTCTAAGAAATAAATAAATAAAACGGATCTTTTAAATTTTCTCTAGATTTATCAAATGTTTCTACAAAGTTGCCTTTAATATTTCCAGCAGCCATCCCGTTTTGTTTCTTCTGGAATCGTCCACAAAAGTTAGACTGTGAGCTGAACCACATGGCTCACCCATTTTCCCAATCAGCCCAGAAGAGTCAAGATTTCGCAGCATCTTTGAAAATCAGGGCCATCTGATGACTCTGACTTTCATAAGGATTCCTGAGGAGTAACCCAAGAGAGAACATCTGAAAGAATATGTAAATTGCCTGGAAAGCCAAAATATTAAAATGAGAACATCCTGGACTGTTAGATACCCCTAAACAAGTCAGCGTTGAGTTTCTCCTTACTTTGCATTAGCGGGATGGCATGTGGTTAGATTGGCCAGGGCCAGGGAGGCGGCCTCCCTCACTTCTTCACTGTCACTCTTCAGCAGCACGATTAACTGTGGAATCCCTACAGAAAAAGAGAGGGAAGATGTGGTTTTGTGAGTACCCAGCTAAACTACAACTGGGGACCTAAAAATGTTCGAAATGGTTTTTTCTGCTTTGCTTACCCTGGTTATTGAAAAATTCCTTGCTGCCCGTATTCTCACACATTGCCGAGATCGCTTGGGAAGCAGCAATTTTAGTTCCGTCGTTTTCAGAACCCAAAAGGGCTACGAGGCATTTTTCAACCTCTTGTTCGTGAAAAAGTTTTCTATTCTCAGCTTTCATAAACCAAAAGGAAAAAAAATTAATCAGGATTTTTGCCGCAAAAAACCATGCAAGGGTAACTACTTCCTCATCTAAAATGTGACAGGAGGTTCCAGCCGTTTCTTAGCCTCAGTCACAAAGCTCTACACTAAATAAAATATTCCCCCACTCGACCTCTAGAACACAGTGACTATGCAAAGTGACTTATGAATATTAAAGCTTAAGTTCCTGTTCCCTTGTATGATATCAGTACTAGGGCAAAGAAAATTCTACGATAAGAAAGAGGCAAGTTTCAGATTTAGTGAAAATTTATTTAACGCCTGTCATGCTGCCTGGCACGGTGCCGTGTTCACACAATGCTGTCTTCTCACTAAGGACAAAAACCCTGTTTGGGGCACCTGGGTGACTCAGTCGGTGAAGCGCCTAATACTAGATTCGGGCTCTGGTCATGATCTCCCAGTTTATGAGTTCGAGCTCGCACGGGGCTCCGTGCTGGCAGGGTGGACCCTGCTTGGGATTCTCTCTCTCCCTCTCTCTGCCCCTCCCCAGCTCTGTCTCTTTTTCTCAAAGTAAATAAATAAAGGCTTTTTTTTTTAGAAAGGACAAAACCCTGTTTATCTGATGTTTATTTTAAATACAAAACTCAACATTTGAAGAATGCCTAAGACATACAAACTGGCATGCTGGGTACTCAAGAGAAAAGGAGAGAAGTGGAGAAAGTAAAAATGAATAAAAGAGAATGAGCCCAAGTCTTCGGGATTTATAATCTTATATCAAAAAATCATAATCATTTTTATCTCAAGTTACAATAAATGCTGTTGCAGCAAAAATTACAATAAATATTTAATTGCCAAATTGCCATTGATATAACCTAAACATACATTAGCATGGTTTTTTTTTTTTTATTTGAAAACAAATAAAATTGTGACTCTAAGAACATACCATGATATTCACCCCATTATGAAACACTTAATTAAAAATCAAAGTATTTTCAATGTTCTTTTTGTTCCCTACTGTTTTTCTCTTGATTTCCTTTCGTTTTTTTAAATAAATGACAACCTCATTACTATACTAAGCAAGCACTGCATTAAACTAAATTAGAACGTTAAAACCTCATTTTTTTGTTTTGTGTTCTACAGCTATTTTTAAATTTTTATTTTTATTATTTTAATGTTTTTATTTTTAGAGAGAGAGAGACCGCACAAGTGGGGGAGCAGGGCAGAGGGAGAGGGAGAGAGAGAGAGAGAGAGACGGAATCTTAAGACAGAATCTCCATGCTGTCAGGTCAGAGCCCGACGTGGGGCTTGATCTCACAAACCATGAGATCATGACCTGAGCCAAAATTAAGAGTCACATGATCAACCAACTGAGCCATCCAGGCATCCCGTAAGTTACTCTTTATTAAAGGCATGTACTAGAAAAAAGATATATTAAACCAAACTCAATGTTAATGCCGTAAGAGGAATCAGAGACTAGTTTGAAAAGAACCAGCTTACAAATAATTCTTTGCTAATTTGTTTACAGTCCTCCAAAAAGCGTCATCGTAGGTTTGACTTTCCATTAATTACCCTTTGAAGTCAATTTACGTGGTTAAAATAGAAGAACGTGTAAGATATGCTCTTAGGATGTTGATATACGTAAGAGGAGACTATTCTGTTAGAATAAAAAATCTCCGCAAAAACCGCCCTACTAATTTCGATCGTATGTGACTTCTGCACGAGGAACTAATTCATCGTTTATGTATATTACAACTAACTTGTGTTTCTAGGAATATTCTCAGAACTTATCATAACTGCTTGTCCACTTTAAAGTTAATAGAGGATCTCTGTCTTCTTTTAACCGTGAGTTTTTTCAAATTGCCCCCTTTTTTGCAGAAGCGGAACCACACTCACATGTCACCACCTTTGCAATCACTTTTGGCCTTTGTTCATTCCAAACACAGCAACCTGGTCACAACTGGCACTGGCTACATCACTAACACTTCTGTTCATTTGTCTTAAACCAATTATGAACCATGTCCTGTAATCCTATCGTTTTAATCCCTTGCTCCTTTCACTTAAACTGAGGATTCAGGCAGGTCATAACTGTTTTACTTTTGTAAATGGTGCGATTAATACTTAAATCTCAAGTATGTGGCTTCTGAAAGGTTTTAAAATATATGTAGTCCTGATTAGTATTCCCTGAATAAAAAAGATCTGAAACTCTTCTAGAGTCTTTGACCTAAAATGCTTAGATTCATAATTAAGATTTCCCTGATAGCTCTAAATTCACTTTACTAAACAGAACACTCTGAGCATAAATTCTACCAGGAAAATCAGCCAGAAGAATTAATTTGTCAAGACTAACTTTGGAGTATGTGGTTGTCGCATTCAAAAACCAGTATATACGCAATTCTTGGAAATATCTTTTTAAAAATAATCTAAATACCACGGGCAATTAGTTTCTCAGCCCTGCTGGGAGTGTTCTCAAAATCCAGCTGCGTTCACCAAACCTCAAAAGTGCTGACTGCAGTGTGGCCATAATAGATTTAAAAGATGAATTAACATATTAACCAAGTACCTTCACTGAATTGCTGCACCGAGAAGTAAAGTATTTATGTTTTAATTATACAGATAATAAAGATGGCAAGGTAATTATGCTACTAATAGAGTAATGTCCTTTAAAGATAACATTTGTGCAGTATCACTAAAATAAAAAGTGTGAGGCTTTGTAACTGGAAATAAATCTGCACGTAATGATGCTTTTCTTCACCCGCTCTCGGGAAGTTGCTATGGCGCCACCTTTGCTCCTGCTGAGATGTTAATGTCAGTTCATAAACCTCCTGGCAACGTGGTAATTAACACCTTCCTCCTCCCGGTCCCAGGTCAAAAACTGACTGATCTGGGCTTTCGACTGTGGGGGCGCATGTTAAAAAGTACTCAACAAACAAAACTTAAAGAATGTGTATTAAGGGGCACCGGGTGGCTCAACGGGTTAAGCGTCCGTCCAACTTTGGCTCAGGTTATGATCACACGGTTGTGAGTTCGAGCCCCCCATTGGTCTCTGTGCTGAAGCTCAGAGTTCAGAGCCTGGGGCCTGCTTCGGATTCTGTGTCTCCCTCTCTCTGCCCCTCCCTTGCTCTCTCTCTCTCTCAAAAATAAATAAACATTAAAAAAAAATTTTGTTAAAGAATATGTATTACGTGTCTGTGTGTTTTTGACGTGCAATGACGATGCATTCCCTAACTTACAAAACATTTTTGATGATGAAAAAGTAAGAAAGAAAGTTTTACGTGAATACTGATGGTTACATTATTCTTAATAACAGCATAAGGAGCAATATTTGTGAAAACCTACTTATAAATGGAGTTTTCTAACTGTGCAAATATATTCTCTCATTCAGTAGGTTGTCTTTTAGTCTTGGCGATTGTTCCCTATGCTGTGCAGAAGCTTTTCATTTTGATGTAGTCCCAATAGCTTATTTTTGCGTTTGTTTCCCTTGCCTCGGGAGACATCTAGAAAAATGCGGCTACAGCTGATGTCAGAGAAATTACTGCCTGTGCTCTCTTCTGGGGTTTTCTAACTGTGGAAAATTATTTTGAGACTTCATGATTATTTACTTCCAATACAGAAATATTAGGAGAGAACTTTGTTATTCCTTAGTAAGTTTTTAGTTTTTCATTGTCACTAGTTAATATAAAATAAAGCCTCCTAGATCTGGCTGGGTCTGGCAGAGAGAAGTCAAGGCAGGCAACATTTGGTATAAAAAGGGGTAGATAAGAAACACAGGTAGGGCTTGAAAAGAAGGCACAGTATAGAAGGGAGGCAGGGAAGAAGAGGTGGTTATCGTCGATCTGGCCAAGTAAACAGCGTAAGGAAGTAAATAAGCAACAAATAGAAGAGATCATCAGGTAAACGATGCGGCTGTAGGATTTAGGAGTTGGGAAGTCGATGTCAAATCCTACAAGGACTGTTTTGGCAGAATGGGAGAAGCTGAAGTCTCATGCAGTCAGTCGAGGGATGGAGATGAGATGAAGAGGTGAAGTTATTTACAATTAACTAGTCTTTCAAAGAAGTCGATTGAGAAGAAAAGGGGGGAAATAGGGGGCCGTGGGTCAGGGACAAGTCGGGAAGAAACAAATTTCTGTAAACTACTCCTGGTCAATGAACAATTATGGGCTCCTCAGAATGTTCTAAATTTGTATCAGTTTCCTCCTATATAACCACTAGGACCAGGAGAAAATAGCACCCCAGTGTTGTAATGCCACATTAGTGGGAAAGCCTCATCATCATCCAAAACTGGGCTAAAGGACTCCATTGCCGTCTCAGTTGACGGGGTAAATAAGCAAGGGCATCCTGCAGGTCTTGTCTGATTATTGTAACTAGGCCTAGTTGATGAAAAAAAACCCATCAAAACATTAAAAACCACAATTAGGAATGTGTAATAGGTATGGAAGAAAGAGAACAGAGACGGGCTAAAATAATAAATATTCCTGGGGAAAAAAAAAACAGTAAATAAAACAAAAGTAATAACCAAAAGTATAATAGGAAAAAAGTTTCCTAAGTTAGAAAACAAAAAACAAATCCCAAACCACGATTCAGTAAATGACAAGACTTTTCTGTTTCAGGCAGAGAGAGGGGGTGGGTATGTGTCAGACACATTTTGACAAAGTTTTTTTTAACTTATAGGATAAGGGATTCAGCACAAATACAAAAAGAAAATATTTTCTATAAAGAAGAATGGAAATCAGACTGCCCTTAGACTCAGACGCTACAAAAACAAGGTTCGTAGAAAATCGGAGAAAATGCTGTGATGTAACAGTTCCAGACCCAGCCAAACTGTCCTATGTGCTTTTTTCCTAAATAAAATCTTAAGAATGGGCATGTTTTATCATGAGAAATTTACAATGTACATTGACGTGGATTCAATATGTAAATAACGATAAGTGTGGAAAAAATTGAGTGTATAACGGCCAAATGATCCATAAAAAAGAGAATTATATAGATTTTTTAAAATGTATTTATGTATTCATTTTTTACAGAAAGAATGCATGGGGGAGAGTCAGAGGGAGAGAGAAAGAGAGAGAGAGAGAAAGAGAGAGAGAATCTCAAGCAGGCTCCACACTCAGCCCGGTGCGGAACTCGATCCCACAACCCGATCTCGACCTGAGCTGAAATCAAGAGTCAGATGCTCAACTCACTGAGCCACCCAGGTGCCCCCCAATTACATAGATTTTTAGAGAGGAGAATCTATAACCCCCCTATGAAATTTGCAAACTTCAGGAAAGGGAAGAGTTATGGAAGCAAAAAAGTTAAATGTCTTCAATAACTATAGCCACTCTATCTTTAAAAAAGTCATTTAAAATTTCCTTTCATCTATATAACAAAAAAAGGAAGAAAGCAAACAAGACAACATAGAAAAATGAAAAGCCGAAAACAGCAAACACGGTCAGGAAGAAGGTGAAACAAATACAATAGTTGTAGAAATAAACCTAACGATGGTTCATCCCCTTGCCTCTGGATCTAGCGAGTGATGGTTTCACAATATTGTTAATCTGTGGGGACCTCTCCATCCCTTGTTTGTTCCCTTAACTCTGACTGTACTTCTGAAAGTAGTCCCTTCATGTGTCTCTTTATTTAACTCATCTGGAGTTTCAAGAGCTGGTAATACACCTTTTTGTCTAGTCAACAAGCATCTATTCCCTTATTTTATTCATTGTTTACCTTTATCTTCTAGAACAGTGCCTTGCATATAGCAGGCATACAATAAATATTTGCTAAGTAGTAGGCAAAGAGATCCATAGATCATATACTAGGCCTCGGTGACAATGCAATATTATTTTCAAAGCAAAACTTGCATTTTTTTAAACTACAAATCAAAAAAATGTTAGAATTTAAAATGGGAGACTTTGAACTCTGGGTCCTGCTGGAGAAATGGGATCTGGGGCTCACTGTAGGTCTTTCACTCAAGGGTTGGCCCAGTTTGCTGATATGGTCAAAAGGCTGATTAAAATCCTTGCTTCAATAGCACTGCTAGGAATTTACCCAAGGGATACAGGAGTACTGATGCATAGGGGCACTTGTACCCCAATGTTTATAGCAGCACTCTCAACAATAGCCAAATTATGGAAAGAGCCTAAATGTCCATCAACTGATGAATGGATAAAGAAATTGTGGTTTATATACACAATGGAATACTACGTGGCAATGAGAAAGAATGAAATATGGCCTTTTGTAGCAACGTGGATGGAACTGGAGAGTGTGATGCTAAGTGAAATAAGCCATACAGAGAAAGACAGATACCATATGGTTTCACTCTTATGTGGATCCTGAGAAACTTAACAGAAACCCATGGGGGAGGGGAAGGAAAAAAAAAAAAAAAGAGGTTAGAGTGGGAGAGAGCCAAAGCATAGGAGACTCTTAAAAACTGAGAACAAACTGAGGGTTGATGGGGGGTGGGAGGGAGGGGAGGGTGGGTGATGGGTATTGAGGAGGGCACCTTTTGGGATGAGCACTGGGTGTTATATGGAAACCAATTTGACAATAAATTTCATATATTGAAAAAAATTAAA
Source organism: Panthera leo (assembly GCF_018350215.1). Taxonomy (NCBI): domain Eukaryota; kingdom Metazoa; phylum Chordata; class Mammalia; order Carnivora; family Felidae; genus Panthera; species Panthera leo. The sequence continues at coordinate 21,075,620 of NC_056685.1, read as the reverse complement.
TTAAATTAAAAAAAGAAAAAAAAAAGATTTTGCACCCATAAAAAAAAAATCCTTGCTTCATAAAACTGAAATTGAAAATAATCCTACGATAACCAAATCTTTATATTACATAAAATGATGGTGCATGTTTCTAAAATGCTGTTCGTAATATACATCACCCCACTTCAAAGAGGATATCATGAATAAGAGAAAATCCAGAAAAAGTAAGAGAATGATCACAGGATAGCATAAGGACATGATGTATGGGGAAAGGCTAACTGAAGATTCTTCTGTCCGGAAAAATAATGGTTAAAGGAAACATGAAAAAAAATCACAAATGGCATAGATGAAATCAATACAGATTTAGTCATTTGATTCTAAAATAGTGAGGAGACACAATTTGGAAGTGGGATGTAGTCATTTTAGAACTAACATAAGGAAGTAGATTCATAAAACATTAAGTGCCAGATGGGATTTAAAGACTATCTGGTTGAGTTTCTTTGTATTACAAATAAAGAATGGATTTCACCAAATGGTGCTAGGAAAACTGGATTTCCACACGCAAGAGAATGAAGTTGGACCCTACCACACCGTACACAAAAACAACTCAAAAATGGATCAAAGACCTAAACATAAGAGATAAAACTATAAAATTCTTACAAGAACACATAGGGGAAATTTTTCATGACATTGGATTTATTAATGATTTTTTGGATATAACACCAACGGCATAAGAAACGAAAGAAAAACGAGATAAATTGGACTCCACCAGAATTAAAAACAGTGCATCAAGGGACACAATCAATAGTATGAAAAGGCAACCCACGGAATGGGAGAACATGTTTGCAAACCATACATCTGATAAGGAGTTAAAATCCTGAATATAGAAAGAACTCCTACAACTCAATAACAACCTGGTTTAAAAAAAAAAAAATGGGCAAAGGATTTAAATAGGCCTTTCTCCAAAGAAAATAAGCACATGGAAAAAAAAAGCTCAACGTCACTGATCATTAGAGAAATACAAATTAAAACACAGTGAGACACCACTTCACACAAATGAGTATGGCTACTAACTAACTAACTAACTAAATAAATAAAACAGCAAGTATGGGTGAGAAGGTGGAGAATTGGAACGCTTGTGCCCTGTTGGCGGGCGTGTACAATGGGTGCAGCTGCTGCGGAAAACAGTATGCAGTTCCTCAACATATTTAACACAGAATTACCATATGATCCAGCAATTCCAGTCATGAGTATATACCCGAAATAACTGGAAAGCGGGGACTTGAAAAGCTATTTGTATATGTATGTTCATAGCGGCATCATTCACAATAGCCAAACAGTAGAAGAAACCCAAGTGTCCATTAACAGATGAACAGGTCAACAAAATGTGATGTATACATACAGAATACTATGTAGCCTTAAAAGGGAAGGAAGTTCTTTTTTTTTTTTTGAATTTTTTTTTTTTTTTTTACATTTATTCATTTTTGAGAGACAGAGCACAAGCAGGGGAGGGGGAGAGAGAGAGGGAGGCACAGAATCCGAAGCGGGTTCCAGGCTCCCAGCGGTCAGCACAGAGCCCGACGCGGGGCTCGAGACTCACAAACCACGAGATCATGACCTGAGCCGAAGTCCGATGCACAACCGACTGAGCCACCCAGGCGCCCCAAAGGGGAAGGAAGCTCTGATGCATGCCGGGACATGGAGGAACCTGAGATGGGTCACGCCAAGTGAAATAAGCCAGTCACCAAAGGACTAATAGTTTACAGTTCCACTTGTATCAGTACTTAGAATAGTCAAAATCACAGAAACAGAAAGCGTGGTGGTTGGTGGGGACCACAGGGGGGAGAAGTGGGGAGTTCTTGCTTCATGGGTACAAGCTGTCTGTTCTGCAAGACGAAAAGAGCTCGGGAGATGGACGGTGGAGACGGCGGCCCAACAGCGTGAATGTACTTAATACCGCTGAGCTTAAAAATGGTTAAGACGCTAAATTTAACATTATGTATATCTTGCTACCATTTTTTTTTTTAAAGAATAGAACTCATTTCCTTTCCTTTAATCAACACCAGCTTCTCTTCTTGAGTTCCCCATTTCTGTGAATGGCACCATTCTACTCCCAGCTGTCCTAGCCAGAAACCTGGTCTTGTCCTTGACATCACCTTCTTCCTCCTCCAACCCATGTGGTCACTCATCGAACACTTATGGACCGACCCTCCCGATGTGCCAAGCACTGTCATGGGGGTTCTCCTTGCAAATGTCTGTTTCAGGAAACTTTCACCTTCCACCTAGATGACCACAGCTGTCCTCTTCCTGGTCTTTCTGGGTCCGGTCCAGCACACTTCGAATCTCTCCCCCACTTTGCAGCAAGAGAGCTCTTTCTTTTAAAAGTGAGCATCTGCAATGGTCCCTCACCTTTCTAAGCCACTTCAATGGCTCTTTGTTGCCATCAAAATAAGGTCCAAAGTCCTTACTTGGCTTCTATCGCGCATTAGCATCTGGCTCCTCATTACTTCCACAGCCATCACTTTCAATTTTCTGCTGCATTCTATTCACTAGCCGTTCTGAAAACTTTCAGTTCTAGAATTTACTATGCTCTGTCCCTCCTCTGGCCTTTATACCCTGTTCCTTCTCCTTAGAGCACTGGTGATCCTTCCCCATCCCATCAGGACCTTCTTTGCCCAGACAATTTCTATTATTTACTTTATGTCGTGGCTGGTAAATTACTTATGTCGGGAAAACCTATCTGATCCAACCTGACTTTAGGTGGCCCTCCCAAGTGATCCTGTCCTTCCACCATCAAGCACAGTGTGATCACCTGCTTCCTTGCCCCTTCTGGGTTTATTGACCCAAAGTGGGGGGGGGGGGCTCAATAAATAATTAGTAAATGAATTAGTAAATAGGTCCAGAGAGGCTGTGGTTCATTCATAGTTACAACTTAGGTCATTGCACTGCAGGTAGCGGGACCAGTGGTAAAACTAGACCACCAGGGACTCTCCACCCAGGGCTCTTCCCACTGCTAAGTCACACGATGGGTCATAAATTCATGAAACTCACTATCCCAAGAGGGGCTGTGCCCGGCTTTAAATGGTCCAACCACACAAAAGAGAAGTCGCAAAAATTTTGGCTTTGATATCGTCTGTCTCTTGCCATCGTCCTCTCTTTTGGTCTCAGACAGCTAAGAAGACCTGGGATAGCTGGAAAACAGAACTGACCAGGCACAATAAGGTCTAAGTTCCATTTGATAGAACACCGAGCCAAGCAACTTTTGCCAACATTAAAAACCTTGATTTTACAACCTGTCTAGATTTGGCATTCATAACGCAACTCACAAGTCCCCTCTATATTAACTCCGTACTGGACGGTGACATTCGGCTTACTGCTGTAAAACTCTGCCTTGAAGAACTCAGTATGGATTGAAAAGGAAGTGGGTCCCATAATATACACATAGGCATATATATGTACAGATGTGGGTGTCTATGTTTAGAAACAAATCATTTAAACTAGTCAAAACTGTCATCATTTAGAAGAGGAGTGATGTGGAAGGAGGAAAATAAAATCACATCTTTTATTAAATAAAATACTCCAAATATACATAAATTAAAACTATAATTTCATCTTCAGTGCTTGTGATGTAATTAATCTCTCATATTTTACAGATTTATGCCAACATAGCTTGCCACTGAAATGAAAATTGTATTATGTATACAGTGTGAGCATATTATTTTTCCCAGCCATATCACATGGCTATATCACTGCCTGTCTCCAGCTGAAGTTGAAATTACTGTACAGATATCATTCCGAACGTGGGTATATTGAAACAACGTTTTTCAGGATCACAAGCAAGGCATGGATGCTGTAAAATTTCAGAATCAAGGGGAAATAAAGGCTTAACTTAGGAATGAATTGCTTTAAAAAAAAGATGCATAATTAAATCATATTGAGTTAATTATGTCCCTGACAAAGCAATTTCTACTTTTACTAATTGGCATTGAGATGAATCTTGACCTTAAATAGTAAGCACTATTCTCCAACGTTCATTTAAAAGCCGACAAATACTGGGGTGCCCGGTTGGCTCAGTTGGTTAGGCGTCCCACTCTTGATTTCGGCTCAGGTCATGATCTCATAGTTCATGAGATCAAGCCCCGCGTCGGCACAGAGCCTCCTTGGGATTCTTTCTCTCCCTGTCTCTCTGCCTCTCCCCCACACGTGCACGCACGCACACGCTCTCCCTCTCTCTCACAAGAAATAAACTTTAAAAATTAATTAAAAGCAGACAAATACTCTAGTGCTTGTTAGTACTAATCAAAGCCAAGAATACAAGAGGAAGCATGTGTGCTTAGTTTATATAAAATGAGACATACGATCATAAGCTGCTTTAGTAATTGCTTTTGCTGCATTCTTCTGAATATCAGGAATTGTAGAATTTTCTGCAAAGGACAGGAGCTTCTTAAGACCCCCGGTCTGCTGAATCAGCACCAAAGTATCCATATCTTCAAGGCAATTGGCTATCACGGAAAGCGCTTCTATATGAAGGTCATTCAATTCCTAATAATAAAAGCGAATACAACTTCAGAAAATTGTAGTGAAAGAAATTGACACTTCCCAAATTTTACTACAAGACGAAGGTCAGTCAGAACATAACCTCGTTAACGTTGCTGTGACAGATGCCCAAGGAAGCAGTTCTGTTTAGTTATCATAACATCACTCTCCCTCACAGTTTGCCCCGTCTCTTCTTGCTCCCCCTGCTCCAAAACGTTTCCCAGATACAGGATCATTTTTTCACAGATAAAGACGCTTGCAGCAATACTAGCCCAGTGGAGTTGCTCATACAACCTCGTACCGCCAACCATTTTAAAATCCGAAGAAAATATTCTTTGAAAAAGCAGACAGGAGCTGAAGGAAAGCATATTCCCTAAAATCTCCAGCCGGTCGAGGGAAGTGTTGTAAGTCTGTGACTTCTTGCCTCCACTCTCATGGGCTCCAACACAGCAATGCTTCTGGTCAGGGAGCTCTCTTCACAGCAAACCAAGGGTGACAGTGGGTCCATGCCCATATCCCACCATCCCGAAGCAGCTGGCTCAACAGAGTGGCCTTTTGAAGACAGTTACGGTGCCAGTGAAGTGGGTGGCGATACCTGGCAGGGCCGGGGCACGGTTCTCCACTTTATACACGTTCTGAGTCAGTGGCCAATATACGGTGCTGGATCTCCCATAGCCAGTGATGGTGGGTCGAGGAATCAGGGGGTGGAAACGGGTGTCATAGCACTGTTACCCCCTAGTGGCCCATTAGCCATATCTTTGCTTGCTCTCTCCCAGAACTCATGCTCTGTTGGCCTAGAGGTCTTAGTTCCAAAGGAGAGAACGCTTCCGCCAAGAGGCACGACAATGATTCCACTGGACTAGAAGTTAAAACTTCCCCCAGCCACTTCGGCCTCCCCATGCCTCCACATAAGCAGGCAATGAAGGAAGTTACCGGGCTGCTAGGGTGGCTGATCCCAACTACCAAGGGGAAACTGGACTGCTACTCCACACCAGAGTGTATCCGGAATACAGGAAGAAGAGTATATCTGGGATACAGGAAGTCCTTCGGGTATCTCTTAGTATTACCATGCTCCGTGAATAAGGTTGAAAGAAAACTACAATAACCTAATCCAAGCAGGCCTCCTGAATGGCCCAGACCCTCAGGTATGAAGATACGGATCACCCCACCGGGTGAAGAACCACATCCGGTTGAAGTGCTTGCTGAAGGAAAAGGAAATGTGGAATGGGTAGTGGAGGAAGATAGTTATCCATACCAACTACCACCATGTGGCCACTTGTAGACAAGAGGGTTGTAACCGCCATGAGTATTTCTTCCTTATTTTGCTATGAGTGTGTGTGTGTGCGTGCGTGTGTGTGTGTGTCTGTGAAATAGTGTGGGTATTTTTTCCCCTCTCTTATCCCCTCAGGCAACATAAGATGTATTGACTTTACAAATTAGTAGTTATTCTTAATTTTACTTCATAGTATTTAAGTTACAGGATATCAAGGAGAAGACTAAATATCCCCCAAGGACATTGCATCCTCTTCTGGGGAAAGGGTTAGTATATTCTGGTTGTACACGGGATAGTTACATCATGCTAGGCATGCAAGGACCTTGCTATTGCCTTGATTTTGAGATTAAGTAGGATTTAAGGAGATATGTATGGATGCCAAATTGACTCGTGATGATTAATTTTCATGTTTTAACTTGGCTAGGCCACGGTATCCAGATATTTGGTTAAACGTTATTCTAGATGTTTCCATGAAGGTATTTCTCTAGATGAACATACTATATAAATCAGTAGACTAAGTAAAGCAGATGATTCTCCCCAATGGGGAGTAAATAACCCTTCCTGCTTTATCCTAGAGAAAACTATGGCTGATAAAGCCTAAAAGACTAATTCTAGGTATTTCAGGAAATCATGAAGAAGATCCTAAACAAGAATTTAAAAATCTTAAATTTCTAAACCAGAAGAATAAAAATATTTTATTTTTTAAATTTAAATTTATTTAGAGAGCAAGTAGGGGAGGGGCAGAGAGAGAAGGAGACAGAATCCCCAGCAGGCTCTGCACTGTCAGCATGGAGCCCGATGCGGGTCTTGAACTCACAAACCGTGAGATCCTGACCTGAGCTGAAGCCAAGAGTCAGATGCTTATCCAATGAGCCACCCAGGTGCCCCTCAAAAAAAAGTCTTTTTTTTTTTTTTTAACATTTTGGCTGCTTCTTTTTTTTTTTTTTAATTTTTTTTTTTAACGTTTATTTATTTTTGAGACAGAGAGAGACAGAGCATGAACAGGGGAGGGGCAGAGAGAGAGGGAGACACAGAATCTGAAACAGGGTCCAGGCTCTGAGCGGTCAGCACAGAGCCTGACGCGGGGCTCAAACTCACGGACTGTGAGATCATGACCTGAGCCGAAGTCGGACGCTTAACCGACCGAGCCACCCAGGCGCCCCAAAAAAGTCTTTTGTAATGGCCTCTATCATTAATCTGATTTAACCATGCTGATAAACAATGTAGCAATAAACAAATTAATTAATCCATTTTACTGAACACTATGCTTAAATATAATAAAATTTTATTTTAAAAAGCATTCTACATTCGGATTTTATAGCAACATGTAGGAGAGATACATTTCCTCATAGAAAGTTGAATGAAAGTTTCAAATACCTTAGTTTCTAGGATTTTAATAAGGTGGTCCACTCCTTGATTGTCTCTCAGCGTTGTTCGTGCCTCCTTATCATTTGTAATAATACCTAAGGTTTTGAGAGCCAACAACTGAATAACTGGATATTCTGACTTCAAGAGATCTAATATAGGGGGGATTGCATTTAGTTCTTGAAGTGCCGCTCGACACTGAAAATCCTGCCATGAGATACAAATGATCAAATAAGTAAAATTTAAAGCAAAATATAGTCAGTCACAAGAATGGAGAACCTCTATGGTCTAACAAAGGACATTGTAAGTTTTAAATTTCCCATCTTTTATTCCAGATTCCCTTCCAAAGTCACTCACACAGTAAGTAAGAAAAACTCTCCATCGACAACACCTAAATATTCATTTTAACTATGCAGACATTGTCAATAACAGGAAGTAGATGTGATCTATGATTTTTGCAGTACCTATTGTTTCTTTATTATCCAGCAAAGTCCTTTCGTTACTAACAGCACTACAGTAAATCTGCGCATAATCAAATTCTTTTCACACTCTATACCCTGTTTCAAATAGTATTTGATAAAATGAAATGATGCCATCAATTCCTTATTATCTTCATCCAAATGGATTATTTATGAAATGCTTACATGCACACAGTGCTGCTGGCAGGCCCTGTGCACGCAAATTTATACCAGGTTGAGTTCAGACACATGACCTTTATACAAGACGTTTATAATATCAAGGGGTCGTTAGAGTCTAGGTGAGTTGCTCTGCCCTGTGTGTCTGCAATTCTGTGTATGTGAGTGGTGGGGAGAGGGCTAGTTGGGGTGAGCAGTGGAGAAAACCAAGCAAAAAGTCATGAAAAGCCCCCAAACTCTGACTACTAATCATGACACTTAAAATCAAAATATCATACATGTCAAATAGTATTAAGGTGGAAAAGGTCTCATTAACAGCTTAGCTTTTCTCTATCCATCCTTCAGTGCATGCTTCCTACAGGCATAAAAACTGTAGAAAGTTGTTTGCTGTGGGTTGAATTGTGTCCCCCCAAAATATATGTTGAACTCCTAACCCTCGGTATCTCAAAACATGACCTTATGTAGAAACAGGGCCAGTAGAGATGTTATTAGTTAAGATAATGTCATAGTGGAGCAGGGTGGGTACTTAATGGTGTCCTTAGAGGACTGGGGTCTTTAAAAGAAGAGGAAGCATGGGGTGCCCTGGTGGCTCAGTTGGTTGAGTGTCCGACGTTGGCTCAGGTCATGATCTCAGTTTGTGAGTTCGAGCCCCGCGTTGGGGCTCAGAGCCTGCAGCCTGCTTCGGATTCTGTGTCTCCCTCTCTCTCTGCCCCTCCCCTGCTCACTCTCTGTCTCACTCTCTCTCAAAAAGAAATAAACATTAAAAAAAAAATTTTTTTTAATAAATAAGAGGAGGCACAACAGAGGGAGAGATTGCAATGATGGCAGCTGTACATCAATGACCGCCAGGGATTGACGGCCACCACCAGAAGCTAGGAAGAGGCCGGGAGGATGCTTCCCAGAGCGGCCGTGGGGGCAGGGCCCTGCTGACACCTCAAGGTCGGACCTCCAGCCTCCAGCACTGAGAGAAATTCCTGTTGTTTTAAGCCGACGTGTCTGGGGTAGTTTGTTACGGCGGGCGGAGGAAATTAACATGCTGTTATTCACCAGTACTTCTGTTGTGAAGCATAGTGAAGGCAAGTCTTTTCATTTCTCTTTGATTAAAAGATTATAGGGAAGTAAGAGCTACGAGGAGTCTTGGGATGAAAGATACTAACCCACTGACTGCGTTATTTAGGCCTGTGGGATAAGAGAAGGGGGGCAGTGGAGCAGGGAGGAGCCAGGGTAGAGGCCAGTGAGTGCCCAGCCTGGGGCAATGACTTCTGAGGCCGGAAATGCTCTTGCCGCCTTCGCCTTCGGGCATAGCCCATTTGTCTCTCTTTCTATATAATTTGTCTCCATACTCCACCTCTCGGTGAACTCTCCTTTACCTTCACTTCACTATCTCTTCCTTTTATATTCTACTGCTAGCTCTTTCAAATGGCATTTTGGTATTTTCAGTTGATCTAAGCAAAGCTAATCAAATGTGTGGGCAAATTGTTCAGGAACCTGAGCAGCAAAAGAAACAGAGAAGGCTGTTCAAAGTGTCAGGAAGCTGACCTGCTGTGGGGGGGCGGTGCCTTGAGGGGCTGCGGGAGGGGTGGGGACACAGGACAGCACAGGTAGAAGAGGCCAAGGCAGGCTGTTTCTTTCCATAACAAAGGAAAAACAGTTCGGTGACAAAGCACCTTGCAATTATGGACAATGAGCTCTGTTCAGCATACTCAACTCTTTGGGTCTTCACCAATAAATAAGTCTAATCCAAAAATCTTGGTACACTGAATACGGCATGCATTGCATCCAATGTGCTTAGATCACCAAGGTTAGGTCAATAAGTCTGCATGGGTGAAACCTCGTTCAATGTATTAGATTCCAAGTTTCAAGAAGAAATACATTTATCTACTTTCATCCTGCCTTAATTTGCAAGCCATTCTATTCTTTGAAAATTTACATACATTTCTAAAATGCCCTTTCATAGACCTGTACTCTGAAAACGATGAAACACTGAAGGAAATTGAAGACAACACAAAGAAATGGAAAGATATTCCATGCGCATGTATTAGAAGAACAAATACTGTTAAAATGCCTATACTACCCAAAGCAATCTCTACATTTAATGCAATCCTTATCAAAATGCCAACAACATTCTAGAACAGACAATCCTAAAATTTGTATGGAACCACATAAGACCCCAAATAGCCAAAGCAATCTTGTAAAAGAAAAACAAGATGGGAGGAACCACCACTCCAGGCTTCAACGTATATACAAAGCTGTAGTAATCGAATAGGATGGTAACTGACACAAAAGTAGACACCCAGATCAATGGAACAGCATAGAAAACCCAGAAATAAACCCACAATTATATGGTCAATTCATCTTTGGCAAAGGATGCAAAAACATCCAAGGGGAGAGAGAGTCTTTTCAATAAATGATGTTGGGAAAACTGGACAGTAACATGCAAAAGAATGAAACTGGGCCACGTTCTTACACCATACACAAAAATAAACTCAAAATGGATTAAGGACCTAAATGTGAGACAGGAAACCATAAAAATCTCTGAATAGAGCACAGGCAATTATTTCCCTGACACTGGCCATAGCAACACCTTTCCAGATATGGCTCCTGAGGCAAGGGAAACAAAAGCAAAAATAAACTATTGAGACCACATCAAAATAAAAAGTTTATACAAGCAAAGGAAACAATCAACAAAACTGAAAGGTAACCTTCCGAATAGGGGAAGGTATTTGCAAATGGCATATCCAGTAAAGGGTTAGTATCCAAAATACAGTATATAAAGAACTCACACAATTCAACACCCAAAAAACAAATAATCCAATTAAACATGGGTACAAGTATGAACAGACACTTCTCCAAAGAAGACATCCAGATGGCCAACAGACACATGAAAAGATGCTCAACGTCACTCACCATCAAGGAAGTGCAAATCAAAACTACAATGAGCTATCACCTCACACCTGCCGGAACGGCTAAAATCAACAACACAAGAAACAACAGGTGTCAGCAAAGATGTGGAGAAAAAAGAACCCTTCTCTGTTGGTGGGAATGCAAACTGGTGCAGCCACTGTGGAAGGGAGTCTGGAGGTTCTTCAAAAAGTTAAAAAAACAGAACTACTCTCTGATGCAGTAATTGCACTCCTGGATATTTACTCCAAATATTCAAAAACCCCAATTTATAAAGGGATACATGCATTCCTATGTTTATTGCAGCATTATGTCTAATAACCAACTTATTGAAGCAGTCCATTCACCTGTTGATGGAGATATAAATAATGAGATATTATTCAGTCAAAAAAAGAATGAAGTCTTGCCATAATGCAACAACACGGATGGAGTTAGAGCATTACGCTAAGCAAAATAAGTCAGTCCGAGAAAGACAAATACCGTACGATTTAAGAATTTAAGAAACAAAACAAATGAACAAAGGCAAAAAAGAGAGACAGAGAGAGACAGAAAGAGAGAGAGAGAGAGAAACCAAGAAACAGATTCTTAACTATAGAGAACTGGTGGTTACCAAAGGGGAGGTGGGTGGGGGGTGGGTGAACTAGGGGATGGGGATTAAAGAGTTCACTTTCGGCGATGAGCCCGGAATACGTATATCATTGTTCAATCACTAAATTGTATACCTTGAAACTAGTATAAAACTGTACGTTGACTGCACTGGAATTAAAATGAAAAACTGAATTACAAAAAAGAAAATGCCCTTTCATGGGACACAACTGCTTATAAAATGTGAAAGTTCAAAGGTATCTACACTCAACCTCCATTCCTTTTTTTCCCCCAAGCGATAACTCCTAAATAGTACCAGAAAAAAAAAAAACAAAAAAAAAAAAAACAGTGAATCAAAACTGAGGAGTTTCTAACACCTTTGAGCCTTTTTTATTGGGCAAATCAATTCTATAAATAGCTTTGGTCAAAACCCGCTTTTAGAAATCACCCTCACCTGGGTCAAGTTGTAAATGCACTCAACTGAGTTCTTCTTCACGTCAGGGTCTGGGCTGGCCAGCAGTCTGACAAGTGGCTCTAACCCGCCGTGCTCCAATATCTGCACTTTGCTGGTATACTCCGCAGACATGTTCGCCAGGCAAAGACTGGCGAACTCATGAATCACCACTTCCTCTGCACATCAAAGACAAACGACACAAGTGTGCGAAAGGCTTCCACAACCACTACTTCAAAACACGTTTTGAGGGGCGCCTGGGTGGCGCAGTCGGCTAAGCGTCTGACTTCAGCTCAGGTCACGATCTCGCGGTCCGTGAGTTCGAGCCCCGCGTCGGGCTCTGGGCTGATGGCTCGGAGCCTGGAGCCTGTTTCCGATTCTGTGTCTCCCTCTCTCTCTGCCCCTCCCCCGTTCATGCTCTGTCTCGCTCTGTCCCAAAAATAAATAAAAAACGTTGAAAAAAAAATTTTTTTTAAACACGTTTTGGAAACCAAAGCTTCACGAATCCTAACTGTGGCGAGAGCCCCTCTTGGCTTGAAAGACCTGAAGGACAATTCGCAGTTGATATTACGTAGGCTATTTCCGAGGAGTAGTTTAATGAAATGCGAGAAACAAACCAGTCCCGTTTTTGAAACAGATGCGGGATGCAAAACTACCTTCTGGAGCAAGCTGAGCGATGACGGAATTCATGACATCTAGTTCCCTTAACAATTTTTTAACATCGTCTGCAAAAGAAGAAACAGCGCATTAATGTTTATTATTATCAGTAACAGCGAGGTTGTTTAAACAGTCCCTTATGAGATAGGCTTTATTGTTACCTAATTTTACAAATAAAGAAACTGAGGCTCAAAATCAGCAAGTCAGTGGTGAGACCAGGTAGCATGGTCAGGTCTGTCGGACCCGACGGACTCTAGCCCCTCTCCTTGATCACCGAAATATACTACCTTCCGACAACACTAGAAAAGATAACCAGAAAAGTGCCAAGTGTACCTAGAACACTAATCAGTAAAGCCGAGTTACTGCGCCCGACATCTGTTTACCGTATGGTAGAAATTCCTTTTGGTGTTGTTTTGTTGGAAAGGGTATTTTTAAATTTTGATTTTAAGAAAACTTGTGCAGAATGCAAGTAAGAATTATCCTCAGCCTTTTTGATTACTATATCTTGGTTGTGTTCCATTTGATTATCAGAGATGCCAAAAATGATTAAAGACAAGTATACTGATTTGTTTAAAGTTCACTTCTGTACTAGTCACGTGAGCCTAATTAAGGCCGGGCAGACACGCCCCTACTGCTCTGCTGTCATCCTTAACCCGTGTTTTCTGAGAAATAAGGCATAAGAAATAAGGTACTCATTTAGTTTTTGCAGTGGTTCTTGGTCAGTTATCTTTGTAAGCCGAAATTAGCATCATTAGGATTTTGGAAAATTTCACTTCACGGCAGAGAGTCTCTGGATGGATTTTTCCTCATTAACCACTGGGTAGACTTGACTTTTATTGGACACCTTTTGCTCTGTTTCTGTTCAAAATGGCGGAAGAGGGCCAGCAAACTTATCGCTGGCTTATATGTATGTGAAAAAGCTCGAAGTACAAAAGAATAGTAGAGCTTCTGGAAAGGGTAGCGTCCCAAAGTGGAGGGCATTATTTTACAGTCAACACTGGTTCAAAAAACGGGGGCGCCTGGGTGGTTTCGTCGGGTGAGTGTCCAACTCTTGATTTCTGCCGTGATCCTAGGGTCATGGGATCCATGATCCTAAGTCATGGGATCCAGTTATCCAGCCCCAGGAGATTCTCTCCCTCTCTCCCTGCCCCTCTCCCTGGCTCATGCTTTCTCTTGCTCTCTCTCTCTAAAATTTAAAAAAAAAAAAAAAAAAAAAAAAAAAAGTATACCTTGACAGGGAATTAACCAAGTGAAGGCATCCTACTGAGATCTTTCCAAGTGTGCTGGTGCGCCTTCTAGAAAACTTGTGTTCTTGGTATTCCTGCTCTGAGGAGTCCAGTGTCTGTATTTCCAAATGAGAAGGCCACACCCGTCTATTTTTACATGCTTGATGCAAAATATTTCTGGGCTTTTAGATCTCCAGTTCATTCTCCATTTGGTATCCAAAAGAACCTTCCATATATTTCAAAGTTTCTGCTGCAACACTGACCATGAGGTCAAGAACACCGATGCTCCATGTCCCCTCTGCTTCTCTCGTTTCCCTGCAGGAAGGAAATGCTCCCGCAGGCCGAGGCCGCCTGGCTGGGCCCGTATGTGACACCTCACGTTCTTCTGCCCTAACAACTCAAAAGTCTTCATCACAGAAACCCGTGCCACGGAATTCCCTTCTAGATAGGAAGTTAGCCAAACCTGTCCAGAGCTCTTCGCTAAACCATTTTTCTCTTGGCTCAGCGGAGGGCTCAGATTCTGTGGCAGTGCCTATAAATCGGTAGCAGAGCGGATCAGTTTGTTATTCTGCTTTTTGACACCAAATTGTCCCTAAAGGATCTTTCTTTTCCTGAGGGTAAGTCAGCAAAACATAACGGAAAAGTGCCTATTTTCATCACTTGAAAGAACAATATCGATCTCTGCCCCCTTCTTTCTCCACAGAGAACACGCTCATATAGGGCAACTGAATAGAAACTCTACCTATTGTGGTTGGTCCACGCAAATATGTTCTAGCTGGGGGCGCCTGGGTGGCACGGTTGGCTAAGCGTCTGACTCTTGATCTCGGCTCAGGTCACGATTTCACAGTTTGTGAGTTCAAGCCCCCTATTGGGCTCCACGCTGATGGCGTGGAGCCTGCTTGGGATTCTGTCGCTCCTCTCTGCTCCTCCCCCACTTGTGCTGTCTCTCTCTCAAAATAAATAAATACATTTTTGAAAATTTGCTTTAAATATGTTCCAGCTAAACTCTAGGACACATACAATTTTAGGTTGTTCAGAACTGCCAACACCTTCACTTCCTGGAGTAACTTCATGCAATCTGGGTTTTTTTTAAAAACATTTTTTTAATGTTTTTACTTACTTTTGAGAGCGAGAGAGAGCAAGCAGGGGAGGGGCAGAGACAGAGGGAGACACGGAATCTGAAGCCGGCTCCAGGCTCTGAGGTGTCAGCACAGAGCCCGACATGGGGCTCAAACACACAAACGGCAAGATCGTGACCTGAGCTGAAGTCAGAGGCTTAACCGACTGAGCCACCCAGACATCCCGTGCAATCTGTTGTAACTGCATTCTTATTTATACTTTCTGGTTGCCTGATATGAACCATCCAATTTATTTTTGACCTTATATACTCTTTTACATCAACCTTTTCTTAAGATGGCAAGCTCTACAGATCGCCATAAGTAATGTAAAATCTGGGCTTCAAGGATGGCAATGAACTCTCTCTTTAGCTGACTTCATTAAATGAGCCTCTGTTATACGGCCTCATCAAACTAAATACAAACCGGGGGGGGGGGGGTGTGTGTAAGAGACAGCAACTCCATTTTGATTAAAAGGTTTAACACAGTAATTTAAATGCTTGTCTTGAATGACACAGGATTAGCATAGGCTCATAACTCAATCACTTTAGAAAAAAGACAAAGAAGAAAAATCAAGAATGTGTTTGCTCTCACAGCAATCCTTTTAGCACCAGGCATTCTGTTGGAACATCGTACTGGTTCATCCACTATGAACATAGTGAAAGCATTGAGTACGTGAAAGGCATGTGAAGATACAAATCTCTAAAGAAAAAGTGGTTATTTTAAGACAGTCTAAAGACAATTTAACCATGCGGCACCAGAGGTGCGTTTGTTTACAAATTAGTCTGGAAACATGCCTTTTCATTTAAAAAAATTTCTTTAACGTTTATTCATTTTTGAGAGACAGAGTGTGAGTGGGGGAGGGGCAGAGAGAGGGAGACACAGCATCCGAAGGAGGCTCCAGGCTCTGAGCTGTCAGCACAGAGCCGGAGGCGGGGCTCGAACTCGAACTCACGGACTGTGAGATCATGACCCGAGCCGAAGTCAGATGCTTAACCAACTGAGCCACCCAGGTGCCCCAGGCCTTTTCGTTTAGAGTGAACGACTAGCTTAGTCGCCTTGGACATGGATGGACAGTGAAGCAAAAGCTATTCATGTATTGGCTGTACTGACAAAGCAGGAACACGAGCCATTGAGGACGCCAAGCAGGTTATCGTGTCATCAGATCGTTCACGTAGAAAATGAATCAATTCACATAAATGCCTTGATTTTTTTTTTTTTTTTTTTTTTTTTACCCAATTCGTGGAATCAAAAGAAAGCTCTTGGTCAGGGGGCGGGAGGGTTCATTCATCATATCTAAGACCCACGGGCTCACTGGAAACCGCCAAGACAGCAAAACTCTTTCCAGTGTTATGCTTCGTGGTAGCAGATTGCACCCCAGCACTGGTCGCAGCCCAGCCAGCCGGCTCCCAGAGGGTGGCTCAACAGGTCTGAGAGCCATCACATTGAGCACTCAAATGCAACGGTCATTCTCAATATTTTAGGGTCACAGACTCTTTTGGAAACTCGTGAAATGCAACATACAAACCCTGTTCGGGAAAATGTGGCAAACCAATTTGGAGGCTTCACAGATTATAAGCTCCTCGTGTACTGGAAGGTGCAAATTCTAAATAAAATGAATACGAGAAATCAAGAACAAAAGTAAATAGGAAAAAAAAGTCAGAGAAACCTAGACACTAAGTTAGAAGGCAGAAGTCTCAGCAGAAAATTATAACTTTCCTTTCCAAAGGACACGCATTCTCCCCCAGAATCATGTAGTAGGAGAACGTGAGTTAGCATGTGCACTCATGTTACGGATCAGAGAATAGTTGATGAATACAAGTCCACTAAAGCCAGAGAGTAGAGTTCTAATTCTAGCTCTGATCTGATTTCTTCTATTAACCACCCGCATGAATGCACAAGGAACCTAATCCTTTCAGAGCTCTTTTCTATTTTTAAAACGAGGAGTTGCATAAGAGGTATTACAAAGCACCCCCGCTTCTCAAATCCCGTGGCGTGTAAACGGAATAAAACATAAGAAAAATTTTCATGTTCCCTTTTTTGATTATGAATACTTTCAAGGTGGCTCATTCAACATGGCGGAATTAGTACACAGACAGCCCCTGAGACAAATTCCTGAAGGCCCCACGATACAAATGATTACTACCTTGTTTAACTTCTCTGTACCTCAGTTGCCGCACATATAAAGGGAATGACCGTAGCACCGACCTCATTAAATGACTGAACGTACAAATAGCATGTTGGACAGGGCCTGGCACATTGCAAATGCTGTGTGGGTGTTGACTAATGTTACCAAAATCTGGGTTGGTAGAGCATCCACTCCCCCACGACTGTCCTCATCCGGCAGCCAGAAATACCCCCAGAGCCCCTGCCTTCCAGAACAGCCGCCATTAGAGCTCCCGTACTTGCCTCCAGATCCCCTTCCACTAATAGCCTCAGCGGGGCCCCATCAGCCCCCCAGAACTGCAGGCAGTGTTCACGCGGTCTTGGCGGCGTTGGCTGTAAGGGCACAGATGTCACCTAAAACTCTCCTTCCCCGTCACTTCCCATCTTCCTGTCTGTGACATTAATGCCACCGTCCCTGCTGGACAGCATGGAATAAGGAGCCCCCCTTCCTCTCCCGTCCTGTCTCACCCAGGGCTCAGGAAAGTGAGGGGGGGGGAGGGGAGTCAGGAAGTTGAGGGAGGAAACTGAGCTTGTGCTTTTGCTGAGACTGGTGAGGGGGGGAAGTATGATAACTTTAGCCGCATGCCATGAGACAGACAGTTATGTTTATTCCTAACTGCCTGGGTTTCGGTTTAGAGTTCATTCAGTCTTCACCAAGAATGTCATGTTTTATTATAAAGTCACAAGGCCTTTAGTGGCTAACTCTAACTCAGAAACCTACCATTATAACATGAAAATGACTTTCAAGTGACACAGGCATCCTGTTCATTAATCAGGGACTGCCTTTATTGGCAGAGTTTTCGTCAAAGCAGTATTCTAACAGACATGATAGCATATTTTAACGAATACTATCATTTCACCACATTAAACATATGAAAATATTCAAGCCATAGGTCTGATTTAAGAAATAAATACGTGTCTAAAATTATTTTTGGCAAAATACATTTTGCAGTTTCAAAAAAATAAACGTATCAAACCTCTTCGTCCTGGGTTACTTTCACTATGAAATACATACGAAGTGTAGCTTACATACGGGCGGACAAATTACGTCACGCTAACTCCAGAAAAGAGCTATTTTAAGAGACAATGAGTGCCCTTCAACTTGTTAGACTCAAACCTACCATGTCACCAACTCTGAGAGTTTTACATGGATATATTTGCATGTGTCTTTATATTTTAAAAATATCTCGGGGCTCCTGGGTGGCTCAGTCTGTTAAGCATCTGACTTTGGCTCAGCTCATGATCTTTCGGTTCATGAGTTCAAGCCCTGCAACAGGCTCTGTGCTTTCAGTGAAAAGCCTGCTTCCGATCATCTGTCTTCCACTCTCTCTGCCCCTCCCCCACCTCAAAAATAAACAGTAAAATCAAGAAGAAAAATATGTTCTTAAAATATGAAATCATAATCTGTTGTATTATATTTATTTAACTTTTCGTTAACATCAAAGTCAGTTCAAATAAAATTAAAAACAAACCCCTTAAAGTTAAATTTTAAAAAAGGATAATGCATTACATGAGGTTATGAGATTATTTCTGAGAGTTGATACTTACTATTAGAAGCCAGGATTCCAAATATCATGGTAGCATTTCTTCTTACAATTTTGTCTTCGTGGGTGAGCAGCTTGGTTAAAGGTTCCACAGCTCCAAGTTCAAGGAGGGTAGCTTTGTTTTCTTCACCTGATATCACAGGTAAAATCAAATCATGCATGGATATCATCAGTCTCAGCAAAACTCTCCCTCGTGCCATTTTAATTTCTTATTTGCTGTTTGCCTTTCACATTCCTCTTTGCTTCCGCATATACATACACTTTATTTCCGCATATATCTCGGAATAAACTTTAGAGCGCAGGGATCCTCGACATTTGCTGCTTTCCTTCCTCCTGATGCTTATTTCAAGAGCTGGCTTCCTCTTGTCATTCAGTTCTCAGTTCATACTGCACCTGCTCAGAGGGTCTCCCCTGACCACCCTATCTAATGTTACCACTACGTCCAAGCCTTTCTTCCTCTTCCCTAGTCTATTTTCTTCATACCACTTAGCCATCTCCTTGCCTCGTTTGCCTGTCCCACTAGAACTTAATTTTCCACGAGGACAGATACCCTTTCTGTTCTATTCT
This sequence comes from Panthera leo, assembly GCF_018350215.1. Taxonomy (NCBI): domain Eukaryota; kingdom Metazoa; phylum Chordata; class Mammalia; order Carnivora; family Felidae; genus Panthera; species Panthera leo. The sequence goes on along the minus strand of NC_056685.1, from coordinate 21,056,620 downwards.
CTCGTATCCTCAGCGCCTAGCATAGCGCCGGTCATGTACTGGCGTAATTAATCACGAGACTTCATTAACATACACGGACCCCACTTCAAGTCTAAGTGGGATGGTGGGGTGAGTTCAGGGAGCTCGTTTTTCACCCACTGGGGTTACAGCACCTATTTTGTCATCCAAGATGTGTCTGCAGCAAGCATGAAGGTTCACGCACAGAGGGGAGCCGCCAGGGTAACTGGGGACTCCTTAGCTGTGGCAAGAAACCCCAGAAGGCCACGTAATGCCAGAGTCTTGCTGAACTATAGAAGCAATTTAGCTATATCTTGATGAGTGGGATATCGTTCTACAAAGTCAGGAACAACGTTTAGGTCCTGATTAATTTCAGCTTTTTAATTTCATGGGCTACGAAAACATAGATCTCGCTTTCAAAATTAATTTGAGATATAACAAAGTCCCTTTCACTTGTCTTGCCTCAGTTTTCTCATAAAATTAGTCTTTTATATTTTAAGTTATAGGTCCATATTCTGATAACACACAGACTATATCTTCCTAATGAAATTGCCCTGTCTCTAAATGGTCAGATTTGTCGCCTGCTAAGAACATGTTGAAATATGCATTGTTGACTATCACAAACTTCTCTCAAATCTTCCAATATTTGCATCTTAAGGAAATTCTAAAACTTAATTTCTTAGATGAAAACATTTTGTCAAATGAATCTTTAATATAAATTTTAAGATACTTATGCTTAAATAAAAAAGATATTTTATATGTCATATTGTCATAAAAATTAACTTTGTCTTTAAATTTTTGTTCTGAGAATTTTGTTACATACCTTGAATTATTTCTTCATCAAGATACATTTCTTCTCAGTTTATAAACAATGCTGTGTATTATAATTTTATGACCAGCAAAAGAGGATTTGCAAAATTAATAGCTTGTGTAATCTTTACCTCTATTTTTATTCTTTTTTGACAGTGTTTATGAGGCATCATTGACATACAATAGACTGTACAAACTTAAAGAGAACAATCTGATAAATCTTGACCCATGTTTAACACCCATGAAACCAAACAGCACCATTAAGGAAAAAAAAAAAAACATATCTAACAGCCCCAAAATTTCCTCTTGACACTTTGTGACCTCTTCCTCCCGTTACTATACATTATTTGGCATTTCCCAGAACTCTAGATAATCATAGAGTATGAATTTGTTATTGTCTGGTTTTGCTCAGTCTGATGATTTTGAGATGAATCCATGTTGTAGCACGTATCATAGTTCATCATTTTTATTGCTGAGTACTACACCATCATATGGATATACCACACTTTGGCTGCATCATCTGGTAGATGTACATTTAGCTTTTTCAGAAACTACCAAACTGTTTTCCAAGGTGATGGTACCATTTTACGTCCTCATAAGCAATGTACGAGGGTTCCGGTTTCTCCATATCCTCGCCACTAGTTCTGTCGATCTTTCTGATTAGAGTCATCCCGGTGGCTGTGAAATAGTATCTCATCATGGTTTTAATTTGTATTTCCCTCATGACCAATGATGTTGAGCCAAAGGCACTTTTTTGCCATCCATATGGCCCTTTAACCACGTGGCTATTCAAATCTCTGGCTCATACGTATGTTTAAACTTGGTTTACTTTATTACTGAGTTTTGAGAGTTCTGGACGCAAGTCCTTTATCAGATATATGATTGACAAAGATTTTCTCGCGATCTATAGCCTATCTTTAAAAAGAAAATTACTAGACCTTTTTTTGAGCAGTTTTAGGTTTATAAAAAAAAAATGAACGAAACATACAGAGTTCCCATACTCTCCATCTCTCTTCCCTCCCCCACTTCCCTAATTATTAACATCATGCATTCGTGTGGCACATTTGTTACCATTGATGAACCGATATTGATACGTTGCTATTAACTAGAGTTGACAATGTACATTACAGTTCACTGAGTGTGTGGTACAACTCTATGGGTTCTGAGAAATGCGTAAGATTATGTTTAGCTTTCCGAGAAACTACCAAACGGTCTTCCCAAGTGCCTGTACTATTTTGGATTTCCACCAGCAATAAATGAAAGTTCCTGTTGTTCCACATCTTCCCCAGCACTTCACGCTGCCATGGATTCATGCTGTTTAGAATTTTAGCCGTTCTTCTAATAGGTGTGTGGGGATATTTCACTCTTGCTTTAACTTCCTGGTTAACATACGACACCTTTTCACACACTTACTTGCCATCTGTGTATCTTTTTTTGGTTAGGTGTGTGGGTTCAGGGTAAATTTGATAACATCCGGTCAACTGTCCTCTTATGGATTATGTTTTAGTGTCATACCGAAGAAATTTTTGGCTAACCCAAGGTCAGAAAGGTTTTCTCCTATGTGTTCTAGAAGTTTTATAGTTTTAAGTTTTATGTGGATATCTCATTCTAAAACCATTTGCTAAAAAAGACTGACTTTTTCTACTGTATTGCTTTTGTACCTTGGTAGAAAAATTGTCCATATATATGTGGGCCCATGTATGGCTTCTTTATTCTGCTTCTTTGATCTATTTGTTTATCTTTGTGCCAATAACGCTATCTTACTTACTGTAGCTTTATAATAGTCTTAAATCAGGAAGAGTATGTTCTCAAGGTTGCTACTTTTTCAAGATTGTTTTCACTTTCAGGGTGTCTGGGTGGCTCAGTTGGCTAAGCATCTGACCTTGGCTCAGGTCATGATCTCACTGCTTGTGAATTTGAGCTCTGCATCAAGCTCTGGGCTGAAGCCTGCTTCAGATTCTGTCTCTCTGGCCCTCCCCTGCTCGTGCTCTCTCTCTCTCTCAAATAAAAATAACACAAAAAATTTTTTTGAAAAGATTGTTTTGACTTTTACTAGAAGCTTTGCATTTCCATATGAATTTTAGAATTAGCTTGTCAATTTCTACAAAAAAATTGCTCAGATTTTGGTAGGAATTGCATTAAATACATAGATCAATTTGGGGAAAAATGACATCTTAACAATTGACATCTTTCACGCCATTAATACAGTATCTCTTTCCATTCATTTAGAACTTCTTTAATTTCTTCCAGAAATATTTTACAGTTTTCAGTGTACAGATTTTTTCCCACCTTTTGTCAGATTCATCCTGTGACCTCATACTTTTTGGTGCTATTGTAAATAGTGTTAAATTTCATGTTGATTTCCAATTGGAAACCTGGAATTGGAACTTTGCTAAACTTCCAATTGGAACTTTGCTAATGTATTATTTCTAGTAGCTTTTTTGTAGATTCAATAGACTTTTCTATATAAAAGATGATATCATAGTCTATAAATCAAATATAGTTTTGCTTCATCTTTTCCAATCTGGATGCCTTTTGTTTCTTTTTCTTACCTGATTGCATTAATTAGAACTTCCCATACAGCCAAGAGCAGACATGTTTCTCTTGTTCCTGATCTTAGGGGGAAAGCATTCAGCCTTTCACTATTAAGTGTTAGTTGGCCATAGAGGAAGTCTGTAACTACTCCTACTTTGCTGAGATATTTTATCAGGAGGAGACACTGGACTTTATAAAGATAATTCTTTGCATTTATTCAGATCATTATATGGTTTTTCTTGTTTTAAATATAGTCTATTCATATCCTAATGCTGCTATAACAAATTACCAAAAACTTAGTGGCTTAAAACACAAATATATTATCTATGGTCTGGAAGTCAGGAGTATGTAGTTGGCCAAGTGAGCTAAATTTGAGATGCGGACAGGATTATGTTCCTTTTTGAAGTATTAGGCAAGAACCCATTCTCATTTCTTCCCATGAACATTCCTTGGCTAATGAGCATCTTCTATTTTTAAAGCCAGCAATCACATCACTCTGATCTCTGCTTCTACTGTCACATCTTTTCCTCTGACTCTGACTCTCTTGTCTCCTTCTGCCACCTATAAGGACCCTTGTAATTACGTAGGCCCCACCTGGATAATCCAAGATATTTTCCTCTTCTCAAGATCAGCTGATTAGCAACCTTAAATATATCTACAACCTTATTTCGCCTTTGCCATGTAACATAACATATTCACAACTTCCAGGGATTAGGGGAGTTATTATTCTGCCTACCACACATAGTAAAATACCTTGATTGATTTTCAAATGTTAAAGCAACCTTGCAATTTGGGAATAAATCTCGTTGGTCATGATCTATATCTATATCTATATCTATATCTATATCTATATCTATATCTATGAGGTATATTAACCTGCAGATTTATTTTCCTATAATGACTTTGTCTGTTTGGGGTATCAGGGTAATAGTGACTTCACAGAATGAATAGGGGATTATTCCATCTTTCTCAATTTTCTGCAAGAGTTTATATATAACTGGTAGTACCTCTTCTTTAAGTATTTGGTAGAATTCAGCAGTGAAAATATTTGGACCTGGAGCTTTTTTTGTGAGACAGTTTTGAACTACAAATTTTAATTTCTGTAATAGATATAGGGATATTCAGGCTATCTATACCTTCTTTAGTGAGCTATGGGAGTTTATGTCTTAAAATAAATTTGCCTACTTCATCTAAGTTGTAGAATTTATTGGCATTAAATTGTTCATAATGTTAATATTATCCTTTTAATATCTGTAGGATCCAGAGTGATGTCCCCTCTTTCATTCCTGTATTCATAATTTGCCTTCTCTCTTTTTAGTAATCTGGCTCAAGAGTCATACACACACACACACACACACACACACACACACACACACACATATACACATATTTCACTTGTTTATTTTATAATAGAAAGTTCATACCTCTTAATCCCCTTTACCTACTTTACTCATCTCTCCACCCACCTCCCCTCTAACAACTACCAGTTTGTTCTCTGCATTTAAGACTCTGTTTCATTATTATTGATCTTCTCAAAAAACCAGCTTTTTGTTTCATTACTTTTGTCCATTATTCTGTTTTCTATTTCATTGATTTCTGCTCATACATCCTTATTACTAATAATTGGGTTTAATTTGCTTTTCTTTTTCTAGTTTCTTAAAGTGGAAGTTGAAGTCATTGATTTGAGACTTTATTTTCTTTCTTTTTTTAATGTTTATTTATTTATCTGAGAGAGGAGGAGAGGCAGAGAGAGAGAGGGGGAGAGAGAGAGTCTCAAGCAGGCTCCATGATCAGCATGAAGCCAAATACGAGGCTCGGTCTCATGACTGCATGTTCACAACCTGAGCCAGTATCAAGAGTTGGGTGCTTAACTGACTGAACCACCCAGATGCCCCAAGACCTTATTTTCTGGCTGGCATTTAGTACAATAAATTTCTCTCTAAATACTCTTCTAGTAGCATCCCACAAATTTGTATATGTTGTGTTTTCATTTTCAATTTGGATTTTCCTTTTGAATTCTTTCAATCACAGATTATTTAGAAGTGTGCAGTTTACTTTCTGACTATTTAAGGATTGTCCAGAGTCCTTTGTGTAATTGATTTTTAATTTAATTCTTATTGTGGTCTGACATATATTTTATATGATTGGAATCCTTTTAAATTCATTCAGGCTTAAAAAGAAATTTATTAAGGCTTGTATTATGGCTCAGAATATTGCCTACTTTCATAAATGTTCCTCTGTGCATTTGAAAAGAATGTACATTCTGCTTGGAGTATTCTATAAATATCCATTAGGTTAAATTCATTTATATTGCTCTTCAAATCTTTTATATCCTTACAGATTTTCTATCCACTTGTTCTTTCATTTATTAAGAGGTTATCAAAATCCTCAGCTATACTTGTGGATGTTTATTTCTCCCTGCATTTCTAACTTCATGTATTTAGAAGGTATGACATTAACGACTTAAGTGCTCAGGTGTTTTTCATAGCTTCTTGATTAATTGACTCTTTCCTTATTTTTATAAAAATGAGGTTTTTTATCTGATACTCTTTTTGCTGTTTATTTTTCTGATAATTAATACAGCCACTCCAGCTTTCTTTTGATTAGTGCTAACATAGGATATCTTTTTTTTTTTTTTTTTAGAAAGGCCGACTGCCACGTGCAGTGCCTCATTTGGATGTGTCTGGAGTCTTGGAAGCTTGACTACCCTACGTTCTCCTACAAATGGACCTTGAGAGCTTGTTTACAGGTTCCAGGAGGGGAACACGGCTAATCGTATACCCTCGACCAAAGAACGGTCCTCTTCTATAGGGGAAGGTCGTCCTCTTCGACCGAGCTCACGGCTTCGGGAGGGGACGCACGTGGAGCGGTGAGGCAGGAAGGGGACACCCGCCTAGCCAGCCAGATCAGCCGAATCAACCGTGGCGATCGATGGGGTGACAGATGTCGCAGCCAGATCACCCTCACATCCCAGATACCTTTTTTTTTCATCCTCTTACTATCGTTATCTGTGTCATTATATTCTAAGTGCATTTCTTGAAGGCAGCATGTAGTCTGATCTTGCTTTTTATCCAATGTAACACTCTCACGCTGTTGACTGAGGTGCTCAGACATTCACATTTACTTTGGTCATCTGTTTAAGGTTTAAGTCTACCATCTATTTGTTTTTTGTGTCTCATTCTTTGTTTTACTCCTCTTCATTTCTGCCTTCTTTTTATGAATTGAAGATTATTGTTATGATTCCGATTCGTTTCCTTTGTTGGCTTACTTGATATCACCCTTTATTTTGTTACTTGTGTTGTATTGGGGTCTGTAGTATACATCCTTATCACAGTCTACTTTCAAGTGGTGATATCCCACTTGACATACGGTAGATGAACCTTATAATAGTATACTTCCATTTTTCCCTTTTCTCCCTTGGTTCTGTTGTTGTCATATACCTTATTTATACAAATGTGTCATGCTGCACAGTATATGATTATTATTTTTGTTTGAAATAACCAATTTGAGGGGCTCCTGGGTGGCTCAGGCGGTTAAGCATCCGACTTCAGCTCAGGTCATGATCTCAAGGTTTTCGTGAGTTTGAGCCCCACGTCAGGCTCTGTGCCGACAGCTTGGAACCCGGAACCTGCTTTGGATTCTGTGTTTCCTTCTCTCTCTCTCTCTCTCTCTCTGCCCCTCCCCTATTCCTGCTCTGTTTCTCTCTCTCTCTCTCTCTCGCTCTCTCACTGTCTTTCTCTCTCTCTCTCAAAATTAAAATAAACATTTTATTAAATGTTTCATTAAATTTTTTTTCAATAACCAATTTGATTTTTAAGTGACTTAAATAATAAGGAAAAACTTTATATGCTAAATTTCTAGTGTTCTACCTTTATTGTTATTATAGTGTGTAGATCCACATTTCCATCTGGTGTCATCTTCCTGAAGGACCTACTTTACCATAATTAGTAGTGTGGTTCTGCTTGCAATAAACTACTTTGGCTCTTGAATGTCTGAAAAAGACTTTATTTCACTTATGTTTTTCAAAGGTATTTTTGCTGGGAATAGAATTCTAGGTTTAAAGTTGTTTTTTTTTTTCTTTCTTTTTATTTAGTCTTTCTTTTTCTTTCTTTATTTTTTCAGCTTTAGTTAAAGATGTCTCTCCACTGACTTCTTGCTTGCATAGTTCGGATGATAAATCCATTGTCATCCTTATTTTTGTTTCTCTGAATGTAATGTGTTTTTCCCTCTGACTGCTTTTAAGATTTTCTCTTTATTACTCTTTTTAAGCAATTTTGTTTTGTTAGACCTTAGTATATCATTTTCTTCATATTCATTGTGCTTGGGCTTTTATGAGCTTCTTGGATCTAGAAGGTTAGAGTTTTCATTAAATTAGAGGAATTGGGAACTATTATTTATTCTCATTCTTTTTCTGTCCCTCTCACATTTTTTTCAAAGGCTCCGGTTACACATACATTGTGTCAGTTTTGATTTACTGATGATTTAGATCCTCATTATGGGTCGAATTTTCTTGCTTCTTTTCATGCCTGGTAATTTTTTTTTTTTTCAACGTTTTTTATTTATTTTTGGGACAGAGAGAGACAGAGCATGAACGGGGGAGGGGCAGAGAGAGAGGGAGACACAGAATTGGAAACAGGCTCCAGGCTCCGTGCCATCAGCCCAGAGCCTGAAGCGGGGCTCGAACTCACAGACCGCGAGATCGTGACCTGGCTGAAGTCGGACACTTAACCGACTGCGCCACCCAGGCGCCCCTCATGCCTGGTAATTTTTTATTGGATGCCCGACACTGTGAATTTTACCTAGTCGGTAAATGGTTATTTTTATATTCTTCAAATTTGTTTTGGGACACAATTATCTGGAAACAATTTGATCCCTTCAGGTCTTGCTTTTTAAATACTCACTAGATAGTACTAGAACAGAGTTCGATCTAGCACTAATTATTTCTAACTATTGAAGTAAGACCCTTGTGTATGTTCCATACAATCGTCCATGAATCCTTGCAGTTTTCCAGTCTGGCTGATGGGGAACGGGCCCTACTTGTGGCCCTGTGTGAGCACCAGGCACCGTTAGCTCTGATCCTGTTAGGTCCTTTGTCCGACTTCAAATAGTTCCCATACATGTACACCCTGATCAGTCTTGAGTTGGACCCTTTACCAATCTCCAGTTCGCTTTCTAGGCAACTCTTTCCTCTCTGTTACCGTCCTGAAAACTCTTGCTTCCTTTGCCTCCTTAGCTTTCAGATCTGTCTTCTCAACTCCGTGTCTACCAGACTCTGTACAGGTTAACCCTTCCTGTGATGTGGTCTGGATATTCTCTGAAATCAATAAGCTGATGTAATCATAGAGTTTATTTCCTTCATTTCCTGTCTCTCAGTGGTCACTGTCCTTCATCGCCTAATACTCAGTGTTTGGCCAACTATTATTTCGTATGTTTTTGTTTTCTCACTTGTTTCAATTGGGAAAGTGAATTTGACCCCTTACTCCTTCATGGCTGGGGGAAAAGTCCCATCATTTATCTTTAAAAAATAGAAAATACTGCTAGTATAAAACACCAGACTTAACAATATTTTCTGTGTTGATTCCACATAATCTGCCTGTTTCTTTACCTCATGTCATATGCAAAGCGATGGTATTTGATGACTCTGTATGGCTGAGTGAGACTCATGCTGCCATAACTGCATGATCCAGTCTCCCTGAAATCTAGCCCAGAATTCCACGCAATTACTCATGAACCATTTCTGCCAGACGCAATGATTCTGGTTTTTATCTGGATTCCCAATGATGACTAGAGTGGTATAGCAAGGAGAATATTTCACTATTTGCGAACAGAATGATTTGTTGTTCTCTCCGACAAGTCCCAAAAATAATGTTTAAATAGTATCATTTCCTTAAAAATCAAATCGCTCCCTTCTTAGTTTAAAAGTTTTTGTTTGTTTGTTTGTTTGTTTTTAATTACAAAGTTACACTAAACTCTTCAAGTATTCTCAATATCAGACTGGGTAGTTCAGTCGGTTAAGCATTGGACTCCTGATTTGGCTCAGGTCATGATCTCATGGTTCATGAGATCCAACTCCATGTTGGGTTCTGCCCTGACAGCATGGAGCCTGCTTGGGATTCTCTCTCCCCTCTCTCTCTACCCCTCCCCCTTGCTTGCACACTGCCCCTCCCCCCCCAAAAAATAAAGAAACTTAAAAAACTTACACAGTATAATAAAAGTCTCAGTTTATCACCATTTGGAATGAACTAAAATATAATTATCATTTGCGTTTATAAACCCTCTATGAATAAACCTTGCAATAGAATCTAACCTGTAACATTTACAGTGTTTAAATAAACTTTAGTTTTTTACGACAGTTTTAGTTTTACAGAAAAATGGCGAGGATAGTATAGAGTTACCACATATCCCATACCCATTTTTCCATTATTAACATTTTACATTAGTAGGTACATTTGTCACAATTAATGAACTAATATGGATACGTTACTATTAGTTAAAGTCTATGTTTATTCAGATCTCCTTACTTCTAGTCTAATGTTCCTTCTCGGTTCCAGGATCCTACCCTGGGTCTCCTATGACATTCAGTCATCGTATTTCCTTAGCTCCTCTTGGCTATGAGAGTTCCTCAGACTTTTCTTGTTTTTGACGGCAGTGACCATTTTGAGGAGTACTGGTTAGGTATTTGTAGAGTGTCCCTGACTTGGAACTGTTCTGATTTGAGGGTTATAAGTTTTGGGGGAAAAAAAAACGGAAGGGCCACTTTCATTACATCGTGTCAAGATCACCTATTATCAATATGACTTATCACTGTTGATGCTGATTTTGATCACCTGGCTGAGATAGTGTTTGTCAAGTTTCTCCACTGTCAACTTACTCTTTCTTCCCTGCTTCCATATTGTAATCTCTGGAAAGAAGTCACTATGCCAAGCTCATACCTAAAGAGTGAAAAATTATATTCTGCCTCCTTGAGGGCAGAGTGCATAAATTACTTGGAATTCTTCTGCGTGGGAGATTTGTCTTTTCTTTCCCAATTATTTACTTATTCAATTATTTATTTATTTATTTATTTATTTTTTTTTTTTAACGTTTATCCATTTTTGAGACAGAGAGAGACAGAGCATGAATGGGGGAGGGTCAGAGAGAGGGAGACACAGAATCTGAAACAGGCTCCGGGCTCTGAGCTGTCAGCACAGGGGCCCGATGCGGGGCTCGAACTCACAGACCGCGAGATCGTGACCTGAGCGAAGTCGGCGCTCAACCGACTGAGCCACCCAGGCGCCCCTCAATTATTTATTTTTATCAGTATAAGCTCATAAACATTTCCTTATGCTTTGGGTTATAATCCAATACGACTTTATTTTGCTGCTCAAATCGTGCCAGCTTTGACCATTGGGAGCTCTTTCAGCTCCTGTGACTTACAATCTTTTAGACTACAATCAAACCTTCAACATGACTCTTCTATGCAGCGACTAAATTACTCCTTGAGATTAAGTTAGGCACTTAGGGAGATATATTACTTTCAGGTAATGCATTAAGTGATATTCTGGTTGTCTGAAAGAATTCATCTGACAAGAAGTGAATTAAAGACTAAGGAGAGTGCCCATTATGTAGTAAATATTTTAGGAAACTAATGAAATAGAAAAATAAACTGAAAAAGCCAAACCTTTTAAAGCAAATCTATAAATGGCTTCACATGCTTTAGCCAAAATTTCTTCTTCTGGAGAATTAAGCATTAACACCACAGTTGCTGCTTTTTTGCTTTCAATCGTTAGTGGATCAAACTGAAATGTAGAGAGAAAACGATCAGGTTCACATATGAGCCTTAAAAATCACACCAAAAAAGGGAATGGCGTCTAGAAACTTGAAGAGAACATAATCATACAAAAAGGATGTGGTCACTGCCCACTAAGTGCATTGTAAAGTTTTTATTTAAAAAAAAACATCACTGATAGAGATACGGTTGCCAATATTGGTGGCTTTGGAATTCCTGGGGTGATGGCAGGAGGAGCAGAGTATTTTGGAATCTGACAGATCTAATTTTGCAACTGAGCCGTGTGGAATCCAAAAAGTTACTTAAGCTGCAAGGATTTCACACGGTTTCCCTTTCTGTATAAACAGCATAATAATACCTCTCTCCTCAAAGGAGCAAGGAGAGGATTAGAGATCATGTGTGTAAAGCATTTAGTACATTGTCTGCACATAATAGAAGGTCATTAAATAACATATCTTGGCATAATTCTTAGTCGATACACAAGAAGCCTTTAGTACCTGTATATATTTGATGCCCTGACAGTCTCCAGAATTAGTACCTGCTTCTAATCACTACTCTTCCTGAGAAAGCAGAAATTACATACGTGAAATCACTAAAAAGCAATAGAAAACTGCACATAACACAGTGTAAGACTGGACAAAATCTGAAACAGGGCAAATGGTAATAAGCCATAAGGAAAAAGTAGGGGCACCTGGGTGACTCAGTCGGTTGGGTGTCCGACTTCAGCTCAGGTCATGATCTCACGGTCAGTGAGTTCGAGCCCCGCATCGAGCTCTCGGCTGACAGCTCAGAGCCTGGAGCCTGCTTTGGAGTCTGTGTCTCCTTCTCTCTCTCTGCCCCTCCTGCCACTCGCACTCACTCTCTCTCTTTCAAAAATAAAATAAAAACACTAAAAAAAAAAAGTATAGAGCTCTAGGAAGACCTATATCCCGCTCTGAGACGTTCACAATTCGTGGGTAGCCAAAATACACAATAACAAATGCATGACTCCTGTGGGTTTTCTTTGGCCAAGGAGAAAACAAATTGTTACGCTATTTTTCTTCCATTTCCAGAGACTGGTGAAGGTGGGTGTTCTGCTTATGTTAAAGACAAAAAATTGAATTTCAAAGCTTTAGCTGGCTCTTTGCGTCGGTCCCTTTCTAAATGAACATCTTCTTGTGTCTGGAGATATAACAAACATTGGTGTTCAGTTTCAGGCAGAGAATGGAGAGACAGATTACTCTGAGTAGGGAGGCTGGAAGAGTACAGAAGACAGAGAAGGTAGCAGTAAGCTGTGACCTAAAAGGGCACAGCTGGGATAAAAATAGCCCTCGCAGGGGAAATGGCCATTGGATTTGGGGACAGCGTTATTGAACATCCGAATTAAAGCCACTGTTTGTATATGTCTAACTCTCTACTAGAAACTGTGAGAGTCACAAAAGTCATGGTGTTTGTTCTCAAGCCTCTTAGACTCTTTCTGGGGAGACAAGTCTTCGTTGAAAGTCTGCCACAAGCACCAAGCTTATAGTACTTGTGGGTTTCCAGTGACGTGAACCAATGGGACAAGATGGCCTCTAGCAGAGCAGAGAGCAGTGGCGGAGACACTGGCTCCAACACTGATCGGGAGAGCACAGCGACCTGGAAACCCAGAGAAATTTTAAGGGAGGGAAGCATTTGGGGATTGAGGCTTGCAAATCAGCAGGCACTCACAAACCCAACAAGTACATTAACTATATACTTAAAGAAATTACTTGGTAAATGCTCCAGCCGACACTGGGGAAGACAAGATATAAAAACAATAGTACTATCTCAATAAATACAATGAGATATATAGTAAAATTGAATGATAATGATGTTGTGAATCATGATGTAATTCTTAAGGATTTCTGAAGTAGTGATAACACATTATAAGGGAAAAAAATAATTTGGAATTAAAATTCTAGATTTTTCTCAAGAAAGCTCAGGTAAAGGAAACCAGATTGTTTTGGTAAAGAGAACTGGGTTATTGCCTAGTTATTATTTATTTTTTCCTTGATATAAAAAAACAGGTTTAGGGGCGCCTGGGTGGCGCAGTCGGTTAAGCGTCCGACTTCAGCCAGGTCACGATCTCGCGGTCTGTGAGTTCGAGCCCCGCGTCAGGCTCTGGGCTGATGGCTCGGAGCCTGGAGCCTGTTTCCGATTCTGTGTCTCCCTCTCTCTCTGCCCCTCCCCCGTTCATGCTCTGTCTCTCTCTGTCCCAAAAATAAATAAAAAACGTTGAAAAAAAAAAATTTAAAAAAAAAACAAAAAAAAAAAAAAACAAAAAAAAAACAGGTTTAAATATGTGTGTTTAATAGGCTACATAAAAATAGTAAAAATTCCAATTTACCAAAAGGACAAGGTTACAAAAGAAAGTTGCTCAATTCAGAAAAAGGGAAGAAAAAACAAGAGAAACACAACATGAAAATATAGCAAAGAAAAACCAAAAACCTAAAAATGATAGGAATAAAACCAAATATTATCAGTGGTCAAAATAAACATCTGTAAGGCAAATAGATCTCAGTAACTAAGATTGTCAGCTTGTCAAAATTTGTTGTTTGTGTAGTGATATATACGTCTTCCACTTGATCTTACAGAATACAAATTCAGATCTATCTCTCTAAGACACAGAACATTCTTATCACTTCTGAATATTTCCCTTACACTCCTTTCCCCTCCAAAAACACCCCCAGAAAGATAACCATTCTGACTTTTAAAATCATCCTTTAGTAGGGGCGCCTGGGTGGCTCAGTCAGTTAAGCGTCCGACTTCGGCTCAGGTCACGATCTCGCGGTCTGCGGGTTCGAGCCCCGGGTCGGGCTCTGGGCTGATGGCTCAGAGCCTGGAGCCTGCTTCCGATTCTGTGTTTCCCTCTCTGTCTGCCCCTCCCCCATTCATGCTGTGTCTCTCTCTGTCTCAAAAATAAATAAATGTTAAAAATAAATAAATAAATAAAATCATCCTTTAGTAAAAAAGTAAATAAATAAATAATAAAATAAAATCATCCATTAGTTTTTCTTGTTCTTCAACTTTGTATAAATAGGCTCATATAACATGTATTCTTTCATGTCGCCCTCTTTAGCTCAGCACAATGTCTCTGAGATTCAGTCACATTTTTGTATTACTAAGTCATACTTCCTATGGCTATATATTATTCCATTTTATGAATATACCAGTTTAGGTTCTTGTCTTTCAGCTGGAGGCTACCATGAACAAAGCTGCAATGAATATTCTTGCACACGTCTTTTTATGGATATATGCCCTCATTTCCCTTGGGCATATACCTAGGAATGGACTTGATGAGTCATAGGGTAGACACGCGTTTACCTTTCGTAGACACTGTTGAACAGTTTTCTAAAGCACTTTTATCAATTTTCATTCTCACTAAAGATAAAGAGTTCCAGTTGTTCTTCCTCCTCACCAGTCCTTGGTATTATTTTTATTTGCTTTTTTTTTTCTTTATTTGCTTTTTCCACTTTATTTCTTATCTTGCTTAGATTATGATCTATTGTTTTAACAACACTCCTGCCAAACCCTAAATAAACTTTTTTTTCATCCTTCTGTCTTGTCATCAAATCAATTCTAGAATATGGACAAACACTAGAATTTTCTTTCTTTGCATTTGTACCCCGACATCCAAGCATTCTTGGAGAATGTTAAGCTACAGGGAAAATTAGTATTGCTGTAAATTCAAGATCAATAATTTCACAAGAGTCTCAAACCTGTCTATATCTTCTTCTGTTACTTTAGAGAAAATGTTTCTCCTACTATCTAAGCCCAGTATCTAATGTGTGCTTTGGATTTTTAACCCATTCACCTTTAATTCTCTCATTGATTCAATAAACACTCATTCAACCCTAATACTGCCACACACTCAGAACAGCATACTAAACATGATAATCAAGTCCCCTATTCTCATAGAACTTACACATTGTCAGTTAGGTCATACCATTAATCATCCTTTTTTTCTCTTGAGTAGTCAACTTCTTCCTAACAATTGGATTATTCCCATTACTTCGGAGTCCACTTTGCAGAGAGCCAATTTAGATTCAATAAAATGCACCTAAGTTTAAGTCTGATGAGTTTTAATAAATGTATAGGTACCTCTAACTAACCCCCTCCAAACAATATGTGGAACTTTCCATTACCCCAAAATATTCTCTCCTGCCTCTCTGCGGCTGATTCCCTTTCCCATATCTCCTCTAGGCAACCACTGATCTGCATCCTTTCACCGTAGGTTAACTTCAACTCTTTAAATATGAAATTATTGCACAGGTACCCCTTACGTATGGCCCCTTTCACTTGGCAGAATGATTATGAGATTCATCCGTATTATTCCACGTATCCGTGGTTCATTCCTTTTTACTGATGAGTAGTATCTCATTGTATGAACATAACAATTTGTTTATCTGTTCAGTTAGTGATGGACCTTTGGGTTATTTCACTTGGGACCATTATGAATGAAAGCTCCAATGCGCTTTTCCATGTAAGTCTTCTTGTAGATGTATATTTTCATTTCTCTTGAGTGAATACCTAGGAGTAGAATTTCTGGCTTGACTGGTAGTACAGGTTTAACTTTCCAAAAAAATAAGGTTTTTTCCAAAGTAGTTTTACTATCTTGGTTCCCACTAGCAATGTATCTGTATCCAACATAGTATATCTCTTCGCTTATTTAGGTCCTCCTTAATTTGTCTTGGCAATGTTTTATAGTTTTCAGCATATAGGCACTGCATTTATTTTGTTAAACTTATCTCTGAATATTTTGTGGTTTCTGATGCTATGGCAAATGAGATCTTTTTTGCTTCATCTATTTTAAACAAGTGTCATTAGGTAAACAATATTTAGGACCATTTTTCCTCTTACAAATGAACCTTTTCATTATGATGATATGGGTCTCTTTTTCTCTGGTAATATTATTTGCCCTGTTATATAATTCATCTAGTATTAATATAGGCACTCCAGCTTCCTTATGATTTTAGTTTGCAGTATATCTCTTTCCATATTTTGACCTTTAACCTAGCTGTATCTTTATATTTAATGATTTCTTATAGACAGCTTACAGTTTGGATCTTGTTTTTTTATTCAGTTTGACAATCTCTCACTTAAAAAAATTTTTTTTAATATTTATTTTTGAAGGAGAGATAGACAGAACATGAGCAGGGGAGGGGCAAAGAGAGAGGGAGACACAGAATCCAGAGCAGGTTCCAGGGACTTGAACTCATGAATTGTGAGATCATGACCTGAGCCAAAACCGAGAGACTGACGCTCAATCAGCTGAGCCACCCAGGTGGCCCTGTTTTCTCCTTTTCTGATTTATTCCCTGGTTCCTTTTTCCGTCTTCTTTCGGACAATTGGATTTTTTATCCAATTTTATCCAATTTTATCCAATTTTATCTCCTATACTGGTTTATCAACTGAGTTTTCTTCTGAATATGAGTCACATTTTTCTTTGCATACATAATAATTTTTACTGGCAAGTGAACATTGTAAAAATTATGTTGTTGAGTGTCTGGATTGTATTGGGGGCCTTCTCTTTTTTTTATTTTCTTTATGTTTATTTATTTTTGAGAGAGAGAGACAGAGCGTGAGCAGGGGAGGGGCAGAGAAAGAGAGGGAGACACAGAATCCGAAGAAGTCTCCAGGCTCTGAGCTGTCAGCACAGAGCCCAATGTCGGGCTCAAACTCGTGAACCCCAAGATCATGACCTGAGCTTAAGTCAGACGCTTAACCAATTGAGTTACCCAGGCACCCCTGGGGGTCCTTCTCTTAAAGGATGTTGAATTTTGTTCTGCTAGACAGTTGTCTTATTTATGGTTCAGCGTTATCTATGTAAGGCCTATTTGAAAACATTATTCCAGCAGGTCTGAGGAAGCCGTTGCTCTAGGGCTGGGTTAGACATACTACAACTAAGGCATGACCCTGCTGGGGGCTCTACTTAATGCCCCAGATGTTCAACAAGATCTCTCCAATCTTTTGGATCAAAATTAGAATGTCCTCCAGACGGGTCTGAATCTTAACATTATTCTTGTAGCTCTCTGATAGTTGTTCGTGCCTGTTCTTTGTCATGAACATGAGTTTCGCCCTGTGCAGCTTAGACTTCAAAGAATCGAGGGAATCATTAACTAAATTTCTGGAGCTATTTTCCTATATATTTCCCTCCTCTCTGGCACTCTGCAAACTTCCACCACCTTAGCCTCTCTACACTCTGACGTCTCAAAACTCTCTTATTTTAAAACAAAAGTAATTATTTCCCTAGATATTAATCATCTTCCAGGTGCTATCTTAGCTCTCCTTCCCTTCCACAGTCAAAAATCTTATGAGCTATTGGGGCGCCTGGGTGGCTCAGTCAGTTGAGCGTCTGGCTTCAGCTCAGGTCATGATCTCACATTTTCTGGGTTCGAGCCCTGCGCCGGGCTCTGTGCTGACAGCTCAAGCCTGGATCCTGCTTCAGATTCTTTGTCTCCTTCTCTCTGCCCCTCCCCTGCTCGCACTCTCTCTCTCAAAAATAAACATTAAAAAAAAAAACTATGAAAAAATTCTTAGGAACTATTGATTTTCCTCCATTTTCTCCCCCTCATACTTCCTTGCTAAACATCTCCACTCTGACTTTCATCCTCATTGGTTCACCAAAATATTTCTAAGACCATCAACAGTGAACACCATGTTACTTATCACTTCTTGACATTTTAACCTCATTTCTAGAGAATTAAAATAACAAACAATGCTTGAAACTGTAGAAGCTTATGGCTTACTTGAATTGTCAGGCCTGCATCTTTCTGGATGAGTTTTTTATTGCTTTTTTTCATGATAGTTTGGGTATTAAAAATCCTTGGTGGGAGTGCCTGGGTGGCTCAGTCAGTTGAGCGACCGACTTCAGCTCAGGTCATGATCTCACAGCTCGAGAGTTCGAGCCCCACGTCGGGCTCTGTGCTGACAGCTTGGAGCCTGGAGCCTGCTTTGGATTCTGTGTCTCCCTCTCTCTCTGCCCCTAACCCACTCGCATTCTGTCTCTGTCTCTCTCAAAAATAATAAATCTTAAACAAAAAAAAAATCCTTGGGGTGTTGTTGTGGTTGTGGCAGTTGTTGCTTTGAAGGTTTTGTTTTGTTTTGTTTTGTTTTGTTTCACAGCTATATTCCTCTGAACTTCTCTGTAACAGCACTTAATGCATTGCGTTGTTTCTTGGGTTTACGTGTCTTCTTCAGTATGTTTACTGTCATTTCCTGGGTTGCTCAAGCCCAAAACCTGGAACCATCTCCCACCTCCTCTCCTCTCACACCGCACATGCAATCCATCAGCAAATCCTGTCATTTCTGCCTTCATTATGGCTGCTTACTCAGGCCACCGGGCTGCATAGCTCATCCCTCCTCCGTAATAGCCTCCATATTGGTCTTCCAGTTTCCACTTTTCCCGTCGTAGCTAGAATGATCTTAATGTTTTTCGTTTCAAATATAAATGAGATGTCACTAATCCTCTACTTGTAACCCTCCAATGGATTCCCCTTTTTGCACATTAGGAAAACATCCAACCTCCTTAATATAGCGGAAAAGGCCGTGATCACCACCAGCCTCCCACCTTTAATCCCTATCTCCTGCTCCCTGCTTTCTAGTCTCCAGTCACATCAACCTTCTTGGTATTCCCCAAGTATACTAAGTAAGGTCTTAGTATGGCTACAGTGCTCTCTAGCTAGGGTGCTCTCTCCCAGATATTTGCAAAGCAGACTTCCTCATTCCATTTGTCTTTCTTAAATGTGACCCCACTGAGAAAGCTTGCCCTGACCTGGATTCTATTTAAAGTAGCCCCATCCCTCCCCATCCTTATATCCTACTTTATTTTTCCCCATTGATCTTATTACTACCTGAATTATATTATTATTTGTTAATTGACTGCTTCCCCTACCTAGCATATAAGCTATGAACTTTGTTTTGCTCCCATGTATATGCCCAGGAGGTAGAAAAACACTTGTACGTGGCATTCACTCAATATTTGTCTAATAAGTGAATGAATTTCTTCAGGCAAAGGACTGTGTAATTTCTCTACCGCCATTACTTAGAATAAACCTAGGATGTGGAAATACTCAATACATGTTTATAAAGACGTGCATGAAAATACCTCTGGAAACTTCTGTGTTATGCTTGTGGCCTGAGAGGGCTTTAACCGTGTACTGTCTCTTGATGTCAGAAAAGAAGGTTCTAAACCTGAGGTTCGTGGAGCCATCCGTGGGCTTCAGGGATATATCCTTCCACTAAAATTGTATGTAAAACTTTTGGTGGGCATTTTTGTGGGGAGGGAGTCCACAGTGGCCATCCCACCCTCATAGGGCTCCCTGACCGCACCCGCCCCCCCAACCGTTGAGAATCACAGCCTTAAATCCTCTTTGCCGCCCACAACAGTTTCCCTGGCATTCTGCTGGCTGTCTTCTCTATCCACCCCCACTCAGGACAAAGTTCCCTTCCACTTCAGAACTTGCACTTCAGAGACCACTGATAGTTCAATATTTTTAAAGCTGATGTTATAAGCATGTGAATAAATATGCTCTGTTAAAACATACTTATGTCACGATCTCCACACAGTGACTGCAGTTGTCAAAGGAGTACCTGAAAATATACTTAACCCAAACCCATCGTAAAGACTTGTAACCCTTCTTCAGCGGTGGAGAAAACACTTTGGTATTTTGACCTATCTGCTGGTCGTCGTTAAGAGAAAGGTAATACGGGGTACAAGAGGCTTGAAGGGAAGGTTCAGACTGTGAGAGTTACAGTCTAAAGAGCTGTTAAAGGAGGAGAAATACCAATATTTGGCAGAGAGCGGAGAAAACTTGGCATGACATCTGTTTCTCCTACAGAGCCTACAGCATTATAGTAATTTTTTATTTAAAAAGGTGCTGAGAATCAAATGATAGCTAGCACAGAATGCCACACAACTAAATAAATGATACTGTGCTGTAATTACATAGCCCATCTGCTTTCCCGTGAGGAACTCACAGTCACTCACCAGCAAGCTGGTTGTGAAATTATAATTTCACGCTGTATACAAAACAAATGATGAACCAAAGTTATTTACAGAAAGGGTGAAATAAAGGGGAAGCATTTTGGCTAAACTCTGAATTTTAAGTTCAGTCAATCAGCGCAGCCATAGTCTTACAGAGATACTTTTACATCTCTGTTAAGGACACAAGACCTTCTAGAACAATGCTGTCCAGCACAAAGTTCAACACTGCAAATGTTCTGATTCTGCTTTGCCCAATATAGCAGTCACAGCCGCATGTGGCCTTTGAGCGCTTGAAGTGTAAGGTGACTGAGGTGCTGAATGTTTCGTTTTATTTTTAGTTGTTAATTTCAATTACTATGCCTTTAATCATCATTAATTTAAATTTAAATAACCGCAGGTGACTAGTGACTGCTACATTAGGCCGGGCCTAAAAGAATAGAAAGTTGTAAAGTTGAACTCAGTGAAAATAGATAAATCATGATAGTCTCGTAATTTTTATGGTACCAAGAAGGGCAAAGAAAAGGCTTTTTTGATGGCTATTGGAGCGTGTTTGCTACATCATTGGTCTCAGATCAGGGGGGAAACCAATTATACATGAAAAGAGAGACAGATTAACAGAAATGGACTGTCTCACTCTAGTAGGGACTTTTAGTAGAGAGCATCTAGACATCAGTTAAAATCCAGTAAAAAGGGTAAAGGTTAAAATGAAAACAGCTAAAATGGCCTCTAGGTTTCTTTACAACTTGAATTAAACTTTTAGAGCAAGGTAAGCAAGATTTTTTTAGAATATGGTTTTGTGCATGTTTCTTAATTTATACTAATTTTTATTAAATCATGACTTTCTAAAATCTGTGCTGTAGGAGAAACGTCGGAAAATTAATTCCCATGAAGCTTCATTTCTGAAATAAGTCCAGGCAGTTCTGGCAGCCCGTGACAACGCGTTAAGGGTTGCATTCTGAGGTTGACGGGAGCGTCCGGGGAAGACAAGTCACTGGAGACATCCCACTCTTCCAAGGAACTGGGTTTGGTCACCCACGTGAGGAAGCAGATCCTGCTGTCGCCTGACGCTCTGACTCAACACTCAGCGAGCTTAGCTCCCCCCATTTGCACCTAACTATGGACAGAAGGTGCAGAACCATTAACGTAAATACATAAACGCTCAGTTAACTTGACAGTGAGATTCCAGAACCAGGTCACAGTCCCTTGTGAGTTTGGATACTGTGGATTTAGTCTGCTGAAACTCAGTTGCCTCTGAAATATCAAGGAAATAAAAATTCCATGCTCATGAACTTGAAAACCTGACCATGAAGCATGAGGGCCACACCCCAGGCCACCAGGAACTTTAGTGGCCAGCTGGTCTTCCACAGCTGATCTCCCTGCCTCCTTTGACAATGCGCAAAACTTCTCAAGTTTTCTGGGATGATCAACAGTACCCTCAATTACATCACGAAGAATAACAACTTTGACCAAGTTCTCATCTAGTGCCAAGCGCTGTTCTAAGCATCTCATGTTTACCTAAGCTTGCCTCCCCACTGTGAATAGATGTAAAGTGGTTGTCGTTATATCCTCACTGGAGTATACAGAGTTCGGGAACTTGGCCTCCAGATGGAGTGAGGATTCAGTCTCTGGCGGTATAATTCCAGAGCCTGGATCCTTAGTCCCTAAATATCTTGCCTTATAGTAAATATTGCCTTCTAAGGTTGTTTCTATTAGTAATTCTCTTATGCAATCATTCCATAGAAAGTTTTCCTTTTGTTAAAGCATCACAAACAACCTTTCAGCCAGACGTGGAAATGTTTGGGGAGGTAGATTATAGTTGCATCGGTCGTTCAAGCTGTTATCTTCCCCGCCTCTAAGCATCTTCTTAGCTAGTGGTCGCTTTCACGAGAAGGAATGGAGGTCAATAAACCACACAGGCGTATATTAAATGTATGTTTTGACGATTCGAAAATTAAGAAAAGCAAGGGGAGCTTTTTGTTTTAACCATGTAACTGAACATTCTTCTTTCTGTCCCCATTACCCATTTTAACTAGTATACAAAAGACTAATAACAACACGAATCTTTGGAAATAAGAAGCAAGTTGTTATTAGTTGGCACAGGAAAGTTAACTTTTTAAAGCAGTTATATATCCATCTTTGAAATGTGGTTTTCTTTTATACTCTGTACAAGAACCCTTTCATAGAGTTTGAAGAGGTATACCTTGGCACAAATGCCAAGTTCAGACAGTTGACATTGTGGTATACTGTTTTGAAGTATTTGAATTCACAAGATAGAAAGTGGTTACATAGTTAACACTAATCTGCCAGCTTTATTAACATATAGTCAGAGTAAGAGAAGTATGGAAGGACTAAGAGGAAAGGCCATGGTCAAGGCCCATTGGTAATTGTTATATACGTCCTTTTTTTTTTTGGATCACTCTACTTTTTTAAAAAGCATAATTAACATACGGTGTTATACTAGCTTATGGTGTACAATGTAATGATTCAACAATTCTATCCATTTTTCAGTACTCATCACAGTAAGTATACTCTTTTTTAATGTTTATTTTTGAGAGAGAGAGAGAGAGAGAGAGAGAGAGAGAGAGAGAGAAAGTGGGAACAGGGTAGGGGCAGAAAGAGAGGGAGACACAGAATCTGAAGCAGGTTCCAGGCTCCGAGCTGTCAGCACAGAGCCCAGCACGGGGCTCGAACTCACGAACGTCAAGATCACGACCTGAGCCGAAGTTGGACGCTTGACTGAGTCACCCAGGCGCCCCACTATAAGTAGACTCTTAATCTCTCCCATTCCCCACCTATCTCCCCTCTGGCAACCACTAACTAGTTTGTTCCCTGTATTTAAAGTCTGTTTGTTGTTGCTGTTTATCTCTTTTTTTCCTTAAATTCCACTTTTGACTGAAATCAGGGTATTTATTTTTCTCTGTCTGACTTACTTCCTGTAGCATTATACCCTCTAGCTCCATCCATATTGTTGCAAACAGCAAGACCGCATCCTCTTTATGTCTAGGTAATATTCCATTGTGTATATATATATATATATATATATATATATATATATATATATATATACCACATCTTCTCTACCCATTCATCTATGGATGGATACTTAGTGCAATCCCTATCAAAATACCAACAACATTTGTCACAGAACTAGAACAAATAATACTAAAATTTGTATGGAACCACACAATATCCCAAATAGCCAAAGCAACCTTGAGAACTTAGAACAAAGCTGGAGGTATCGCAATCCCAGATTTCAAGACGTACTACAAAGCGGTCGTCATCGAAACAGTATGATTCTGGCACAGAAGTAAGACACATAGATCAATGGAACATAAGAGAGAGCCCGGAAATAAACCCATGCTTACACGGTCACACAAACCATGAAACTGGAGCACTTTCTTACACCGTACACAGAAATAAGCCCAGAATGGATGAAAAGACGCAACTATGAGACCTAAAAGCATAAAACTCCAAGAAGAAAACATAGACGGCAATTTCTTTGACATTGGCCATTACACATGCTTTGGCTGTCCCTAAGGCTCTCGTGAACTGAGAAAGAAGAGCTAGTTTTCTGTTAACGCTAGGTTTAAAACTGTTTCTCAAGTCCTTGATTGTGCCCCCCAAGGACTGGAATACAGAGGACAAGCCAGCAAAACATTACAAAATTATAGAAAGTGTATTAGACAAATATATCTATTGTTTAACGGTCCCTTAATTCTAATTTTAATCAGAAAATGTTTGTCATCGGGGCGCCTGGGTGGCTCAGTCGGTTGGGCGGCCGACTTCGGCTCAGGTCATGATCTCGCGGTCCGTGAGTTCGAGCCCCGCGTCGGGCTCTGTGCTGACAGCTCAGAGCCTGGAGCCTGTTTCGGATTCTGTGTCTCCCTCTCTCTGACCCTCCCCCATTCATGCTCTGTCTCTATCTCAAAAATAAATAAACGTTAAAAAAAATTTTTTTTAAAAAAAAGAAAATGTTTGTCATCAAGTACTGTGTTCATTAGTCAACTTTCCGGTAATAAGATGTCAATAATGATACTGACCGGGGAAAATGGCTGGCTCAGTCGGGGTTGTGAGTTCGAGCCCCATGCTGGGTGTAGGGATTACTTAAAAATGAAATCTTTTTTCTAAAAATGCTATTTTGCAGCAAAAAGGGATAATTCAAACTTAAGTGGCAATGAAAAAAAAATAAGAGAATTTGGAACATTTTAGGAGGATGTCCAAAAGAGAGCAAATGGAATGATGAAACTGTACCGTGAACCACAATGGCCATCTATCTCTGCAAAGTGTTCCTAGACCTGAGCAGACAGGTGCTTCTCCTTCATCTCGTTTTATTTTTTTAAGTTTATTTATTTTGAGAGAGAGAGTGCACAGAAGCAGTGGAGAGGGAGAGGGAGAGCGAGAATCCCAAGCCAGCTCCGCAGTATCAGCACAAAGCCCAGTGCAGGGCCAGATCTCAGGAACCGTGAGATCATGACCTGAGCCGAACTCAAGAGTCAGACGGTTAACCGACTGAGCCACCCAGGTGCCCCCAGACAGATACTTCTGGAGTCTTCGTTCCCAACTGTACTGAAGGATCAAACATAGGAAGTTACATAGGTGTGTGTCTGTGTGGGTCTGTGTATCAGAGTCGAAAGGAGACCCGCAACATTAGGTCTTATTTACTAGCGTTAACTATGTGCCAGGCACTGAGAACGTGATGAGCTTTACTTCATTTTAATTCACACAACAACCAAAACGAGTTGGGCCTCACAATTCACACTGAAGAAATTTCAAACAAGAACTGAAAGAACATGGCCGCGTTTGGCAACACTGTGCCAAATAACACAGGTCAGGAGACGCAGAGCTGGGACGTAGCTCACATTTGTAACCGCAAAGCTCCAGTGCTGTTGGAAAGACCTTGCACTAAGCCCAGCTTCCTTCAAACTATAAAATCCCTGTGAGTCTACTGACGGACCATAAACACTTGTTTTCAGTCACGTTTTATTTGAAGAAAATCACACCAAATGTCTGTTTCAAAATGAGTTTCTTTTCGCCCTTAAAGATTTTTCATCTCTTCGCTTATTTTAATGTTTATTTATTTTTGAGGGAGCGGGAGATGGGCAGAGAGAGAGGGAGACACAGAATCCAAAACAGCCTCCAGGCTCCGAGCTGTCAGCACAGAGCCCGACGCGGGGCTCGAACTCGCGAACCGTGAGATCATGACCTGAGCCGAAGTCGGACGCTCAACTGCCTGAGCCACCCAGGTGCCCCTAAGATTTGATTTTTGAGTAATCTCTATACCCAACGTGGGGCTCGAATTCACAACCCCGAGATCCAGAGTCACACGCTCCACCGGCTGAGCCAGGCAGGTGTCCCTCAAAATAAGTTTCTAATCTGAAAACTGTCCAAGTTCATTTTTTATTTTTAACATCATCTTTTGGTAATTCATAAACCTTAGAGAAATAAGATAAAAACATACTTTTAAAAAGAGAGACATGGGGCGCCTGAGTGGCTCAGTCGGTTGGGTGTCCGACTTCGGCTCAGGTCATGATCTCGCGGCTAGTGAGTTCGAGCCCCGCGTCGGGCTCCGTGCTGACAGCTCAGAGCCTGGAGACTGTTTCAGATTCTGTGTCTCTGTCTGTCTCTGACCCTCCCCCGTTCATACTCTGTCTCTCTCTGTCTCAAAAATAAATAAACGTTAAAAAAAAAATTTAAAAAAAAATAAAAAGAGAGACAGGGCTTTGTGTTTTAGGCAATGTATTACTCAAACATCTGGAACAGAAAAAGATGATGAACCCAGACTTTTCTCTCCATAGAACTGGAAAATACGAGCCTTCTGATGTTCAAACGGTCATCTTCAGACAACCTCATATACAGAGCTAATAGCTATAGCATAAACTCCTAGTTATTTTGGAAAACGCACTCGGATGATTAACATAAACGAGGGACCAGCAAATATCAATTTAAAATATTTAAAAGAACAAACCAAAACTATTTGGTCATTAACTAGGCCCATAAACACGCCCTCCACATCCTGGAAAAGCTAATAATTACTCTCTAATTGTGCTGATTATGTAATGACAACGTTGTAAATGTTTGTTTATATAATGTTAGATTTCTCTAACTAATCTTATCATTACTCAGACCTTGGACTTCTGCCAATGTGTACTCATGTATATGCTGGTACATGCCAAACAGTTGGAACAATTTATTTTTAAAACTGGTTGTTAACGTGCTACTAGTCTTAAAATCAGAAACTTACCACATCCTTAGGAGGGGGTTCTGCTTCCTTCTTTACCTTTTTACCCATTCTGGAAAAAGATGCAGTAATTAGTTAAAGTGCCATTTGTACCTTGTATATGCACAAATCTCTCAGTTACCTGTGGATGCCCTTCGAAGGAGATTTATTTCCTCATTGCAATTTTACCTAAAAAAGAGATGATGTGAAATAGGTAGAAATGGTCGTACGTGTACAAATACGTTACCTGCAGTCGTATTTCAAACGCCACAGTTTTTAAGGAACTCACTGTTAAGATTGTTGGGCATCAGTCCTGGCTTCCAGCTTGTAAGGAAGAGAACACACCCAGGACATAACTTTTACTTACATAACGGGAAACAGTTTACCATGCATATAGCTCACTGATGGGGTGCTTAGGAGACTAAATCCAATTTACTTTTGAGAGCTCCAAGAATGTTCTGCCACAAAGGGGGGGATTTTTGTCTGCTTTCCTGCACTGATCTATCCCAACAGTATCTGGTACATGGTAGGTATTCGATATGTATAAAAATCATTAACTCTGTTTTTCCTGGGAGTATGATTTTGTGACTGATACCCAAGACAAGGCAACTCCAAATTAACGTTGGTGTCATTTTCCCAGATAACCAGAAGTTTTCTCTAATATAATCCATAGCTCAATTAAAAAAAAAAAAAAAGTAATTGAGAATCTGAAGAGATGTATTCTGGAGAAGTTGGGGTTACTGCTTACAAGACCTGTTTCTACCTGCCCTCGTATGTCCATAACTGTGCAGACAAAAAGTCAAAGGATTGGTACTGATAGTTGACAAACCACAGAGCAGTAACCCCATCTGGGTACAGAGGACTTTCCAAGATGTTGGGGACTGTTAGAATAAATAACTCTAGAAACCTTTCGAGTTTTCTCCAATGGGAGGTTATGTTTGGCATTTGGGCAATCTCAGATGCTACAAACCTGTCTCAGGGAAATAAGTACAGTTTCCAGAAAATTCTGGGAAGTCAAAAATCTTTGGTGAGAATCTACAATGTCAGGATTGGTTCAGATGGTCTCTCAAGGGACAAAAGCAACTCTCAGCATTAGAGGCACTAACCAGAATTTATCACATGTTTTAAAACGCCACATGTTCATAGAAACTCCTAGGGGCTTCTGAAAGACATCCAGATCCCTCAGTTCAGGTCACATAAATTTCCAGATCTTTAAGGGTCTGGGCAAGCTTACACTGTGATGCCCTCCCTCACATCCAGTATATTAAAACCAGGTTGTATACCTCAAACTTCTCGCAAAATGAGAAAACTGTTCTCAAATATAACTTAATATTAAACCATTTACATTAATTTTTCAAGTTTCTTTTCAGATTTTAGAGGCAATACTTTTTTCAAAACTCAAACATCTTTCATAGGTGTTTGAAAAGCACACAGACCCTAGATTTTGTGTTTATGATATTCCAGGCAGATGGACAGAAACCATTCTGGACAAATGCAAATCTATCTTGCGATTAATCTCTAGGAAAAAGAAATTTTAGAGCGCTTCGTAATCGACTCCAAGGTAGAGCAGCCTTTGATTTACAGAAGAACTCCTTATGAATAATGTTTAAGAAGAACTGAATTATACTTGCATTAAATTACTGTACATCATCTGATTTTCACTCAGGAACTGATTTTTTCCCATTTCAGGATAGTGGCTTTGAGTAACGGCATACTGAAGAGTACAGAGGTTAGAATTGCCTTAACACAGGACGACAGCAATGGAGTCGATCCCAGGCAGTACCGTAAAGTAGGAAGCATTTAGTTTGTGTTTTTATTACCAAATTGAGTATAGTAGTTAATGGGGGACAAAGTATTTAGCTGACATAGATCAGGGGCGATGAGCCTCAAAGATGACCATAAGGTGTTTTTTTTTAACGTTGTAAATTCAACATTTCACTTAAAATCAACATGATACAACCACATTATCTTATGTTAGTTTATTCTTTAAAGATTTGTTTGCCTCTAAAGCTCCAGAGACGCCACATTAAGAAAACAAATCCTGGGGCGCCTGGGTGGCTCAGTCAGTTAAGCATCTGACTTTGGCTCAGGTCATGATCTCTCAAGTCTGTGGGTTCGAGAGAACCCGCATGGCCCTCTGTGCTGACAGCTCAGAGCCTGGAGCCTGCTCCGGATTTTGTGTCTCCCACTCTCCCTGCCCCTCCCCTGTTCACACTCCATCTCTCTCTCCTTCAAAAATAAACAAACACTTTAAAAATTAAAAAAAAAAAATCCCTTTGACTTTTTGAAGCACACCTGCTTTCCTTGACTATTTTACCACCCTTCCCAGTGATGTTTTCGATTGTGCTAAAATATACACAACATAAAATTTACCATTTTAACACTGCTTAACTGTATAGTTCTGTGTCTACTATCCACTTATACAGAATACATTTCATTACAGAAAATTTGGAAAACAAGGAAGGGCACATGGAATAAAAAAAAAATTACTCAGGAATAAACTCAGGGAGATTAGCACTGTTTCAGGATAGTTCCTTTTTGTGTGTTTTCTATAGGGATTTTACCATGCTACATGGGTTTCGATCTCCTATTCTCAACTTCCTTTCCTGGAACCCTTTGCCTACCATATTCTTCTTCTTCTTTTTTTTTTTTTTTTTCTGATATAATTTATTGTCAAACTGGCTAACATACCGGCTGTACAGTGTGCTCTTGGTTTTGGGGGTAGATTCTCGAGCTTCGTCACTTATAGACAACACCCAGGGCTCATCCCCACAAGTGCCCTCCTTTCCTACTGCTTTTTTACACTAATGGACAGGTTCGTGAAATCTCTGTCTCCATTCATTGCTCCAATCATCTCCAGTTAATCAGCATATCATGTCATTTAAAATACTATTGTCAAATCCACTATGTATCTAGACAGTCCCCTATTGTTGAACATTTGTTTCTCATTTCCTGAAATTATGGATAAGGCTGCAATGAACCTCCTCAGACATAAAATGTTCATCCACGTCCTCAACTGCTTCTTTAAGAGAAAGGCAAATAACTGGATGGAAAGGCATGAACTTCACCGCACTGAGTACAAAAACAAATCTGCTTTAAATGGGCACCTCCTCCGTCATTAGAAAGGAGCCGCGCTTTCCCCCCACAAATTTGTCGACCGTTTGTACTTCTTTGTGAGCTTTCAGCCTGTGCGATCTTAAACGTCTTCTGAGGAGGAGCCTTATTTTAAAAACTGTGAAGGAAGGGGGAAGACTACAGCCAGTGGGGACTCGTTTCCTGAGTTGCTGGGAGGCACGGAAAGGAATCTTAGACTCTCAGATCCCCTCTCGGGGCCTGTTTTGTCACCTGTTAAACGGAAGGAGGCCAGGATTCTTAGGAAACCCACCCGGATCCCCGGCTGATACTGGGCGCACAGGGCAGGGACCGACAACCCCCAACGAGGCATTCGTTCCGTCGGTTGTCCCAGAGGTCCCCACGCGCTGGGCACCTCCCCCTTGCCCAAATTCTGCGGGGACCTCGGCCCGGACCCCTCCAAACCGCGGGAGTAGCCGCGCAGCCGCACGCCCGCCTTTACCTGCCGGCGGATCCCGCCGAGCGGCGGCCCCTCGCGCCGGGAGAACCGCACCCGCCGCCGCCCGCGCGCGCCTCCGAGGCCACTGTTGCTCTTGGTTGCTAGGCGACACCGGCCGCGCCTGCGCGCGCCTCGGCCCTGAAAGCTCGCGCTGGGCTGCGCGCGCGCCCCCCGTCCCGCCTTGGGTGAGCGGTCTGCGGCGAAGGCGCCTTGAGCTCCGAGTCCAGAGCTTTGCGTGGGGTGGACACGGGAACCCTGCTCTTCGCGGCCAGTCCGGGTGAACACTGGAAATCAGCAGGCAGTCCAGCCTCAGCCTCTGGCCCGCGGACCCGCTCTGGATTCGCGTACTCTGGGATGCTAGCGCTTTCTCCCAAAGACAGGCCCCAGCCGGAATCTGCGCGGATGGCTGCCACATCACCGTCCCCTGTCCAGGCTCCCCTAAGCCGCACCCCTGCGTGGCCCACTTTCCAGGCCCTAGGGTGTCCGGTCTGTCCTCACGGCACTTGTGTTGGCCCGCCAAAATCTCCTCCTCTTCCACCTTTCTTTCCTCTTTATGCCACCCTTCCCAACGGCCTAAGACCTCAGTTTCCCTTCTTCGTCCTCCACCCTCCTCCACTCCAATCAGCAGTTAGGTCAACGGGCCCTCCTCATTTTGTCTCCTAATCTATTCCTCCTCTTTAATCCTTACGGTCACCCCAATCCGGGCCACCATTTTTGGCGTCTGATGGCTCCGGTTCCTCTCTGCCTCCTATTCCTGCATCGATACGAGAGACCATACCAGAGGCAGATCAGCCTTCCAGAACTTCTCATTCTAGACGTGTCACTCCCCTATTCAAACTTCAGTCGGCTTCCTAAAAATAAAGTCTGAACTCATTAACCTGGTATGCAAAACCGTCTGCCCATTCCCTATTTGGACCGCCCACCTCTCTCCCCCAACACAAGCCCCAGCCAAGCCGACTGTCACCCCCAATTTTTCCATACTTTTCTCCTCTGGATTTCGCTCACTGTCCCTTCATCATTGCGTCTATTCCACAAATATTTATTAAGCACCTACTGTTTGCCAGGTCATCCGCAACTTGTGTAACCCCTGGAATACTCTTTTATTTCTACTTAACGAAGCCCAGCTCAAATGCCATCGTCATACAAGACCCTTTGATTGACTTTAGTAAAAAAAACAAAACAAAACAAAACTCTCCCTCTCCTGAATTCCTCTCATACTTTCCAAACTCCGTCCCTTGCCTGCCTCTGTCCGTCCCCCAGCCTTGGTCCTTTTTACTTGAACATATATGGCTGGATGAGTTTGGGCAAATGTTTTCAGCTGTGTAACTGTTATCACAATGAAGATGCACAGCATTTCCACCCTCCCAAATTTCCTTCATGCCCCTTTGAAGTCAGACCTCTCTCCCTCCAACCCTCTTCTCCGGGAAAAACTGGTCTGTTTTCTCTCCCCATAATTTTGTATTTTTAAAATGTCTTATCGGTTGCACCATGCAGTATGCTACCTCTTGTGTCTGGCTTCTTTAATTTAGCTTTTAAGATTTGTTCATGGTGGCGCATATGTCAGGAGCTTGTCCCTTTCCGTCGCCGAGGACGACTGCACTACGCGGATATACAACATCCAATCACTGGTTGATGGACACTTGGGTTCTTTCCAGTTTTGGACTGTTATCAATAAATCTGCTCTAAACATTTATACACAGGTTTTTGTGTGAACATATGTTTCTCCTTCCTTGGGAAAATACCCAAGAATGGGATTTCTGGGTCTTATGCCATGTGTACGCTTGATGTTATGAGAACTTGCCAAACTGTTTTTCCAAAGGATCTATACTGTATTTGCATACTCACCACCAATGAGTGAGCCATCCAATTGCTTCCTATGTTCTACAGCACTTGGTATTGGCAGGCCTTTCCATTTTAGCCATTCCGGGAGCCCGGGTGGCTCAGTCAGTTGAGTATCCAACTTCGGGTCAGGTCGTGATCTCACGGTTTGTGGGTTCAAGTCCCATGTTGGAGCCTGTGCTGACAGCTCAGACCCTGGAGCCTGCTTTGGATTCTGTGTCTCCCTCTCTCTCTGCCCCTCCTCCCCTCATGCTCGCCCTCTCTCTCTGTCTCTCTGTCTCTGTCTCTGTCTCTCTCTCTCTCAAAAATAAATAGACGTTAAAAAATTTATAAATTTCAGCCATTCTGTTGGATGTGTAGTGGTGTATCCTTCTGGTTTTAATTTGTATTTCCTTCATGACTAATGATGAGCTCATTCTAGGTTTTTGTTAACCATTTCTATAACTTATTTTGTGAAGTATTTGTTCAAACATTTGTCCTACTCATAACGGGTTGTTTGTCTTATTACTATTGACTCATAATAGTCCTCTATATTTCTGGGGACAAGTCACTTATCATACATAACTTGGAAAAATTTTCTGCCCAGGTTCGTCATAGTGGAAAATTAAATTTAGAGACCATAAGTTAAACACGAGGGCTTCTCATTGCTACTGGGTTGGTCACTGCTTCTAGATCTTTTCAGAAACCTGGTGAAGCTATGAGTTCAGCACACATGATAAATCAGAAATCTACAGATCCAGACTGTGGTTACAAGAGATAAGATATCATCGTATGGCAGTCGTTGGAGCTATCTCGTTCTCTGGCCGTGGCTTAAAACTGAAAAGTCTAAGGCTGTCATTTCCTGTCTCAGAACTACTAAATATAATTAGAAGGATTTCACCCATCTCACATCCCTGGTGGTGCTTTTGTCCACCACACTGTGCCATGTCAGTAGCGGCTTGGTCTGTCAAAATTGTCTCCAAAAGTTACTTCTCTCTAAGAGACCACATGTGAGTCCCATAAGACATCCTCTCAAGGTAAACAGATCTCGTCACTGTTTTCAGATCCACTCAGATTAAACAACCAGTTCCAGATTTATGTCTTTGAATTTCTGAGGTCAGCAACCACTTCTGGTACTAGTCATTGTATCATTTGAAGTTCTACTGCGGACAGCAAAATCTAGTCTAGTTGGCAGGGATTTAGAGATTTATAGGATTGTTGCAAGGGCTGGAGTGACAGGTTCTGGACTGAACTGGCAGAGATGACTTTCAAAACAGTGTTGCAAAGCACTATTCACAATAACCAAGACGTGGAAACAAACTAAATGTCCACGGACAGATGAAAGGATAAAGAAAGTAAGTGTATACAATGGAATACTATTCAGCTATAAAGAAGAAGGAAATCCTGCCATTTGCGACAACATGGATGGACCTCGAGGGCATTATGCCAAGTGAAATAAGACAGAGAAAGGCAAATACTGTATGATCCCACTTATATTTGAAATCTAAAAACGTTGAACTCACAGAAACAGAGTGGAATGGTGGTTGCCAGGGTTGAGGGGTCGGGAAAAATGGAGAGATGTTGGTCAAAGGGTCCAGACATTCAGTTAGAAAATGCATAAGCTGCCGAGATCTAAGATAAAGCATGGTGACTGTAGTGAACAATAACTGTATTGTACACTTGAAAGTTGCTACGAGGACAAAGTTTCAATCTCACCACCACCACCACCACCACAATAAAATAGTAATTACGTGAAGTGAAGGATATGTTCACTAACCTTGTGGTGATATTCATTTTGCAATATGTATATCTATCAAAACATCACGTGGTACACCTTATACTTAATACAATGCTGTGTGTCAATTATATCTCGGTAAATCTGGGGCAAAACACTGCAGATGTGGCCATCCAAGAAAGCCAAGGAATCAGGAAGCTTAAATCACTTTCACGCAGAATAATGAGGATTTATCTCAAATTCACATTAATGCTCTTCATTAATTCTTTTAATCCTCAGCCTTTTTTTTTTTTGGTCATGGAAAAATTATCAAATGAAGCAACAATGCCTAGCACATCAGACCAGCTCCCTTCCACAAAGCGTATCTCTTCAAAGAGAAAAAGATTTGAACTTCTTAAAGCATCCGCAAGCTTAAATTTTTAAAAAGAAGACATTTTTTTATGACGTCAGTTACACTTGTGTGCGATTAGACTCAATTTCATAGCTAAAGCCAGCTCACAGACCGAAGTATAGGATTATTCAATTTAATAGCCTGTGTTAAAATGGTCTATGTTTGGGGCAAGCAAAGTAAAGGCATAGAAAGCACGTCACTTTTGAGTAGTGCCACAAATAGATGCATTTGTGACGTGTGAGTTGCCATGGAGCTAACGCTAATCTAGATATCAAAAATGATTGCTGAATCTACAGGCATTACAAAGTGTGCCCAGTTAATAGATCCAGTTGGGCTACCTAACGAGAAACGCTACAGCAAAACATTGTTTATTCCGCAAAGAGGTACCAAAACAAAGCGCTTGAGATAAGCTACTTATAGTGCTGAGTGAATGTACCGAAACAAATAATATATATCAGGTACAACGCTTAGATGTGTGTATTGACGATTTCATTGTTAAGCTAATGTTGGTCCCCCCAAATCCCATCAAGGAAAGGCTTCGTGTTTCA
Source organism: Panthera leo (assembly GCF_018350215.1). NCBI lineage: Eukaryota > Metazoa > Chordata > Mammalia > Carnivora > Felidae > Panthera > Panthera leo. The sequence continues at coordinate 21,022,244 of NC_056685.1, read as the reverse complement.
ATTACAAATGCAGAGAAATGTTGGCATAAAGATTTTCCATGGTTCTCTATTCCACATTAAATGATATTTTCAAAACGGTGAATTCAAGCCACTACAGTCACACTTGTTTAGAGCTTTATGCAAAAAATTGAGATCAGAAACATATACTACTACCAGTTCATACCCAAGAGGATGACCAAGGAAAAATTTCTGGAGTCTCTGAGCTGAAAGAGCCATTGAAATTGTAAGTGTGGGTGTAAATGATTCTTACTTTGCACATATGAGGGTTGGTATGGTGGCTTCAAAACGTGTTAACTAATATTGTTGAGCTTCTTAAAGAACTTGACCCAAGATTGGGAGGACCCCATGAAATAAATGAACGTGTAGTGTCAATATTGATGCGTTCAAAGAAAAATACCATGACTGATGTTTAGTAACTGTTAGAATTCGAACTCGAAATTATTAGTAAGACCAGTGGGGCAAGATCTTTATGCTGGAAGAAAAACTTCATGAAAACTTTGAAATGTTTAGTATGAGAACATTTTAAAGGCTTCAAAATCCACTCATTATCACAAAACATTTCAATGTTGCATTTGTCAAAGAGAAGGGACTTCCATTCTTTAAAAATGATAAACCTACGAAGGAAGATTTTTAGGTGTGTTTTTTTTTCCAATAATAGCTTTCTAAGACCTGAGAAGGTTTATTTATTTTGAGAGAGACAGAGACAGTGCAAGCAGGGGAGGGACAGAGGGAGAGAGAGACAGAGAGAGAGAGAGAGAGAGAGAGAGAGAATCCCAAGCAGGCTCTGCACCATCAGCACAGAGCCCAACGTGGAGCTCGAATCCACATGACCACGAGATCATAACCTGAGCCAAAATCAAGAACCAGATGCCCAACCAACTGAGCCATCCATGCACCCCCAAAGTAAGATTTTAAAAGACCAAAGATCAGGGGCACCTGGGTGTCTCAGTCAGCCAGTCAAGTAGCCGACTCTTGGTTTCTGCTCAGGTCATGATCTCATGGCTCATGAGATGGAACCCTGCATCGGTCTTCACATTGACAGGGAGGAAGGAGCCTGGTTGGGATTCTCTCTCTCCCTCTCTCTCTCTCTGCCCCTCCCCAACTCATGCTTTCTCTTTCTCTCTCTCTCTCTCTCTCTCTCTCTCAAAATAAATAAATAAACATTAAAAAAATAAAAGATAAAGGGCAAGAAAACAGTTTCCATTCATGGAAGAAAAAGTGATAATCTGTTATTTGGTACCTCTGCTTCTGTAAACATAATTTCTGACCAAGGCAACTATGAAGAACGTGAAAGGTTCAGATCAGGAATTACATGGAACGGTTTTGAGCTGCAAATCAGGTGTGTGTGTGTGTGTGTGTGTGTGTGTGTAAAATATTCTCAGGACCCAACTCCACTTTTCATGTAAAAGAGTGAAGCCATTTTATCTGTAAGTTTTTTACAAACTCGATATTCAATATTTTCAGCTAAGTTTTATTTTCTTGCCTTATCATCAATATGTAACATAAAGGGAATGCAATCATTTTTTTTTTTTCAACGTTTTTTATTTATTTTTGGGACAGAGAGAGACAGAGCATGAACGGGGGAGGGGTCAGAGAGAGAGGGAGACACAGAATCGGAAACAGGCTCCAGGCTCCGAGCCATCAGCCCAGAGCCTGACGCGGGGCTCGAACTCACGGACCGCGGGATCGTGACCTGGCTGAAGTCGGACGCTTAACCGACTGTGCCACCCAGGTGCCCCGGGAATGCAATCATTTTTGCACAAAGCCCCATAGTGACTCCTCAAATGCCCTCAAGTTCACCTCAGGGGGACTTACAAATATTATCATTTCCTCATATGCCATGATGTCGAAACGTTTGAGAACTGCTCATCTAAAGACTTGCTGGCCGATAGAAGTTCTGGGTTGAATGTATAGGATTTTGTTTTCAACAGTCCTGGTCCAGGAATTTGCCACTGTCCACACCTGCAGAGATCACCAACTGTGTCTATTAGACAGTTTGTAACGAAAACCACGGTCACTTCCTCTAAACCGGTGGTCTTCCTTTCATGCTCTTAAGGCACTTGAGCAGCAAACTAGCTATCAGAATATTGCGGGTGAACGTGAACTAGGGCCAGAGGAGATGAGACATCTAATGGATTCTCCTACCGTAGCGTAGACAACACTTCTTTCGCATCTGGATTATTACTCGCCTCAGACTCACCATCTTTCTTCCCTGGATGCTGTTACGGTCTATGTGGTTATTTCCGTGGCTAGGAGACGTTTTGTCCCTTCATATTATGTGTGTTCAAAAATCAGTGTCCTGGGGCACTTGAGTGGCTCAGTCGGTTGAACAACCTGCTCTTGGTTTCGGCTCAGGTCTCGAGCTCACAGTTTGTGGGTTCGAGCCCCTTGTTGGGCTCTGTGCTGGCAGGGCGGAGCCTGCTTGGGATTCTCTCTCTCCCTCTCTCTCGGACCCTCTCCTGCTCTCTCTCGCTCTCTCTCTCAAAAATGGACAAACTTAAAAAAAAAAATCAGTGTCCTTAGGTGTTATTACCCTCACGCACTACCCGTAAGGACTGTGGTGTTGGATGCTAATTAAAGCACATGACATTGTCAGCTCTCCCATGTTAACAACTTGAGAGTCTTAGCATAACAAACCTCATTTGATTCAGTGGATATATTCCACAAAACATGTGTTTGAAAAGGATTTTTGAAAACTAATTAGACTTTAAGAACATTAAGAGAGTTCACTATTTAGGGAAACCTGAAGATGAATCACCTTATACTGAAAAGGAAAAGAACCCGTCAGTACAAGAAAGCAATTATCTATTATAAGTCTGAATCTGTTTCAAGTGAGGGGGTACATTTGTATAATTTAGATAATTTCTCATTGTACGTTTCTTCTAATGTCGTCTTTGAATTCATTTCCATTCAAAGTGAATGAGTCATATGGCTGATTGTTGTAAATCAATTGAACTTGGTTGAAGATAAATAATAAAAATGTAACTTCTGTCTGTAACCTTCAAGTCAGTGTTCTCGATGAAAGAAAACCCATAAGCAGTGTGGTGACCTTCCGCCTTTCCTAGAGCCTAAACACACACAGTTTGCCAACACTTTACTGTAAATAGTTGCTGTTTTTCTCAAAAGTAGATTGTCACAAGGCAGTTTCTTCCACCACATCGTGTTATTTAAAAGTTATCTGCTTTTTTGGCTGCTGTTCAAGGGAGTTCTTTGCCTGTAAATCCTCTTTATCTCATGCTATGGTTGAAGTAAAACCTGGGCACAGTTTCAGTGCATTCGTCTTGTTGTACCAGGAGAGGAAAAAAAATTAAGGACCCCAGAGACTGATCCTGTTCTGCAAATGGTCATGAATCAGTGGGGGGCCCTGTTGGCTATTCAAAAGGGTAATACTCCTGAGCACCCACTGGGAAGGTGCGATCCCCTCACGGGAAAGGCAGCCACACCATTAAAAAGATCATTTAAAAGCCTGAGAGCTGGAGTTTCCAAGGAAACAATACCCATTGTGTACTTGACTCCAGGCCTTTAAAATCAGCCTCACTTAGTGGTCGGGGTCCATAGTCCCTTAGCTCTTAGTTTCGACTTGATAATCCTTTGACTCTGAACTCAGTTTCTGTAATTTGCACTATGGAGATACCAGCTTGTTTGCTAGAGGTTGTGAGGTTTAAAAGAAAATAGGATGCATCCCACTTAAAGAAAAAGATGGATTAAAGGTGTCTGAGACAATATATCCCTTTGAGATGACATCTCATTCTGTGAAGGATGCCTTAGAATGACCTCTTTCACCACTAGCCAGCCCTCTACCTCATACGTGGAACCTATGTTCACAGTAGGAACTGTGATCTAAGCAACCCCTTGACATGAAGATTCCCTGGTTTGGCTTCTGACATTCAGCTTATTTAGAAGAAGAAGACGAAGACGAAGATGAAGAAGAAGAAGGGGAAGAAGCTAAACAATTGTGTCTGTTTAACGATCTCAGTTGAAGGATCCCTTGAACTGAAAATAAGCGGGTTGATGTAAAATACAACTCAGATCAGAAACACCAAAATAAACTGTGTTGAATAAAATGGGACTGTTGGAGGTACAAAGAATGGTTCTCTGATCTCCTCTTTTTTGCCTGTTATGGTGAGTGGAAAGGTAATCCAATAGCACATGGTATTATTGAGGCCAGGATCCTGGGTCAGATCTGGCCTTGACTTTCTTAACCGAAATGGGCCAAAGATTTTGGTTGGATCATGAGTGATAAATGATTACTGCTAGAAAAAGAGCTGAGCTCAAGCTTTTTGAATGGCAGGTGGTGACTATCATCCCGACTCCGGAGGGTCCTCTTCGTCCTCCTTATTTGAAGGGCGGGGCCACCCTACACGGATCTGGTTCCAAGGCAGCATCATTCTAGGGACAGGTAGTTTAGTTTCTACACATTATTGGAGAGTGGTGTCTAATTTGGGACAGAGTTATCAGTCTTTCGTTTCCAAATTATTTTATTTTCTATCACTTATTTTAAGAAATGACAAGTAGGGGCGCCTGGGTGGCTCAGTCGGTTGCGCGTCAGACTTCGGCCCAGGTCATGATCTCGCGGTCTGTGGGTTCGAGCCCCGCGTGGGGCTCTGTGCTGACAGCTTGGAGCCCGGAGCCTGTTTCGGATTCTGTGTCTCCCTCTCTCTCTGACCCTCCCCTGTTCATGCTCTGTCTCTCTCTGTATCAAAAATAAATAAACATTAAGAAATGACAAGTAAAACCAGCTTAAAAAACAAATGAAAATTCTTACTTAAATTTAACTAGAGTTAGAGGTGCGTGGGTGGCCCCGCGGGTTAAGTATCCAACTCTTGATTTCCACTCAGATTCTCACAGTTCGTGAGTTCGAGCTCCACGTCGGGCTCTGAGCTGCCAGTGCAGAGGCTGCTTGGGAGTCTCTCCCTCTCTCTCTCTGCCCCTCCCCTGCTCTCTCGCTCTCAAAATAAATAAGTAAACTTTAAAAAAAAATAATAAAGTTTGATCTAAGTACTTGAACAACAGAAAAAAAAATAAGCAAAAGAAGATGGTAATAATCACCTATAGTATATTTTGAAATAAGTAGATGGGGAAAGATCCCCATCGCTTGTTAATATTTTCAAAAATTATAATGGATAGATATGTCTACAGTGAATGTCTTAATTACTAAATATTAAACAAACAATTTATAGTTTCAAGCAGAGTATAATCTATGACATTGTAAGTGAAATTTTATAAATTCAAAAAAAAATTGTAATTCACAAATCAGTAGCATTACCTAAAGTGTATCTTTAACTTTGTCTATACCTCAAACTTCAGGGCATTTGAAGGAGCTAATGATTTCTTGAAGAGTTGATTGTAGGGCCTATTTTAACCATGATTCCTCTGTAAGAATCAAAAAATTAAGGAGGGAGAATATATTCTAAAATCTTTATTTAATGGAAGACTGAGGCCAAACTCACGCAAAGATTAAGTCACAATACAAACCCATAAATACAATGAGTTTCTCTATCACATTAATCTAATTTAATTTTTCACCATGGAGCTGATATATTAAAATAAGGAAATCTTCCAAAAAGAAAATGATACTAAAATAGATTTTGTTTTCTTCCATTCCAAATAGGGTGACTTCTTCATTTCAAATTTAGTCTCTATCTCTTACAAACGCATGCCTATCTTTGCAGAAAAGAAAATGTAGGTCTTCATATAATCCACTTATCATGTAATTTGTTTCCACTGAAGTCATAGCATTCTACCTGGTACTTACCCTTGAGAAAGCACAAACCAATGTTGCTCTAAGCATTCAAATTGTAACAGTAAGTGAAACAGTAGTGACTTTTTTTTTAACCCATTAATATTGATCACAAACATTATATTTCATGTAGGACTTCTGGATTCTGTTCATTACATTTCTGAGCATCTTAATAAAATACAATCCAAGTCCAAAGCTGTCATTCTAAGCTTGGCATTACTAACTGGGAATCAATGTGACTAGAACATTGCTATGCTTTATACTTTGTCAAAAGAACGTTGTTAAAGAATATTACAGTTTTTGTAATGAGAAACATTTGCAATTTCTATTTCCTAACTGTACAGTTTTTAATTAATTGGTTCACCAGAATAAATGACAGAAGAACACTCCAGATGTTCTATCACTCACTAGTTCTGAATACTACCATTTGTGATTTGAAGGTTCTAAGGTGGTCTTTCATGTAGCTGCAATCAAGATAAAACTCATCTTGAAAGTCAAAATCAAGAAAATGATCTATATCGGCTAAGATAATCAGCTGTCATTCGTTACTCTGGCCTGAATAGCAAGGTCCCTGGATTCCATTTCCATAATCATTTGCCCGTGACTTGAGTAAAACGTCTAGTGTTTTGCAGATATGTAGCCAATTCAAATATTTAGATGCATATTTAAGCATGAGTATGGATGTGCTAGTGTTGTGAGCATTGAAAAAATTACTTGATGGCCAAAGCTACGCTACAGAGCACTGTTGTGCAGAACCAGGGACATTACTAAACAGAACAATTCGGCCAAGATAGAAAGAAAGAAAGGGCATACAAGTTAGAAGGGAAGAAGTGAAATTTTCTCTGTTCACAGATGTAGAAAACCCTAAAGACTCTGCTAAGAAACTATTAAAACAAATAAATTCAGTAACGTTGCAGGATACAAAATCAATATACAAAAATCAGCTGCGTGTCTGTACCCTAACAATGAATTATCGGAAAGAGGAATTCGGAAAACAATCCCATTTACAACAGTATCAAAGAATAAAATACTCAGAAAAAAATTTAACCAGGAAGGGAAAGGTCTTGAAAACTATACCCTGAAAACTATGAAACACTGATGAAAGAAATTGAAGAAGTCACAAATAAATGGAAAGATATTCCATGTTCATGGACAGGAAAAATCAATACTGTTAAAGTATTCACACTATCCAAAGCAATCCACAGATTCAGTGCAATCCTTACTTAACTCCCAACAACACTTTTCACGTAAATAGAATAACAAATCCTAAAATTCTTACAGAACTACAAAAGAGCCCCCATAGCCAAAGCAATCCTGAGAAAGAAGAACAAAGCTGGAGGCATCACAATTCCTGATTTGAAACTGTATTATAAAGTTACAGTAATCAAAACGATATGGTATTAGCATAAAAACAAATAGATAAATGAAACAGAATAGAGAGCCCAGAAAACCATACACCATACACAAAAATCAACTCAAAATGGATTAAGATTTGAACGTATGACTTAAAGCTCTCAGAGGAAAACAGGGAGTAAGTTCCTTGACATTGGTCTTGGCCATGAATTTTTTTGCATTCGACAACAAAAGCAAAGGTAACAAAGGCAAAAATAAATAAGTGGAACTAAATCAAACTAAAAAGCTTCCGCACAGCAAAAGAAACTATCAACAAACTAAAAAAGCAACCTATGGAATGGGAGCAAATATTGGCAAATCACATATCCATTAAGGAGTTAATATCCAAAATATACAAGGAATCCATACGCCTCAATAGCAAAATAAAATAAAATAAAATAAAATAAAATAAAATAAAAATAACCCAATTTAAAACTGGACAAAATACCTAAATAGACATTTTCCAAAGAAGACATACACATGGCCAACAGGTACATAAAAAGGTGCTCAACATCATTAATCATCAAGGAAATGCAAGTCAAAACCATGATGAGATATCACCTCATACCTGTTAGGATGTCTACTATCAATAAAACAAGAGATAACAAATGCTGGCGAGGATCTGGAGAAACGGAAACCCTTGTACGTTTGGCAGAATGTATTTTGGCATAGCCACTATGAAAAGCAGTATGGAAGTTCCTCAAAAAACTAAAAACATAACTACCATATGATCCAGCAATCCAACTTCTGGTTATTTAATCAAAGGAAATGAGATCATTATCTCAAAGAGATATTTGTACTCCCATGTCGATTGCAGCATTATTCACAACAGCCAAGATATAGGAACGACCTAAGTGTTCACTGACAGATGAATAAAGAAAATGTGATGCACACACGCATGCACACACATACACGCTGAAATTATTCAGCCTTTAAAAAAAGACAATAATCCTGCCATTTGCTACATCACGAATGAACCTGGAGGGCATTATGCTAATTGAAATAAGCCACACAGTGGAAGACACATATTGCATGGTACCCTTTACATGTGGAATTTTTCTTTAAAGTCAAACTCATAGGGGCACCTGGGTGGCTCAGTCAGTTGAGCGTCCGACTTCGGCTCAGGTCAGGATCTCACGGTTCGTGGGTTCGAGCCCCACATAGGACTCGCTTCTGTCAGTGCAGAGCCCGCTTTGGATCCTCTGCCCCCTCTCTCTCTGCCCTGCCTCCACTCATGTCCTCTCCCCCGCCCCTCAAAAATAAATAAACATTAAAAAAAAATAAATTAAATTAAAACAAAAAAGAAGAAAGAGAGGAGGAGGGGGAGAAGCAAGAAGAAGAAAAAGAAGAAACTTGGATCTGGGCAGCCCAGACCCCGAATGCCCTACCAGGCTTACACAAGCACAGGTATATCCAGCTGGCTCCTTAAGTCAGAGTTCAGGGTCCCCAACTATGGGACAGTCTGGGGTGACAGGATGAATAACCAACCCCTTTCACTGAGCCCACTCCATTGGCCGCTGAGACCACCAATGCCAGTGCTCTACTCCAGCCAGTGGAAAAAGAATTTAGTCCCTTGGAAACCTATGCATTTCAAAAACCAACCGGTCCCCACCTCTCTACCCACCCCTCCCACCACCCGAGTCAACAAAAATCTTTCCTGTTTTTCCCTCTGCAACGCAGGGGGATGGGAGGGGGAACAGAACTCGCATGTCTTTACTCACACTCCATCTCTGGAACTAGAAAATTAGTCCTTACTTACACTAATAGTGTCAGAAGCAAAATTTTGATGATACCGAGAAGACTCTATTGACAAATACACATTTGATTACTGAAATGTCTACCTCACTCTTCTATCCAGAATTTGGCCCTATTGTGCATTTCATAGAGCTCAATGTAAGGCCCTCTTCCTCGGGAACATATAGTAAAGAATATAGTAATTAGAATATTTATACTAGTGTTTTATTTTTGTAAGCTTTTTTTTATTTTAAAGCTATTAGTGTTTCACAGATGTTTTCTACTTCGACTCCTGTGAATTGCATGAACAGGGGGCACCTGGGTGGCTCAGTCGGTTCAGGTCATGATCTCACAATTCATGGGTTCGAGCCCCGCATCGGGTTCTGTGCTGACAGCTCAGAGCCTGGAGCCTGCTTCGGATTCTGTGTGTGTCTAAGCCATGTACACACACATGTGTGTGTGTGTGTGTGTGTGTGTGCGCCCCTCCCCCATTCATGCTCTGTCTCTGTGTCTCTCAAAAATGAACAAACGTTAAAAAAAAATTTTTTTAATTACATGAACAGGTTAAAAGATAGATGTACCGTATTTACAGAAAGGGTAATTAGTGACTACAAAATCTTAGTCTTTTGTAAAAGCTGCCAGTAACTCCCCAATTCTCAGCCTCCATGATTCGATATAAAAGGAACCAACAAATGACACTGCCTCGTTCAGGAGAGAAGGAAGAAGAAAGCAGGACAGCTCCAAGGAGTGGACGATACAAGCTGAATTTCAAGAAATGATTATATTTTAGCCAGAGACACAACGTGTGGATCTCATTTTGGGGAGAGGAAATAGTATTAACAAAATATATTTTGCAGACTGCAAGAAACTTACAATGACATGAGCTGACAGAGCCTGTGCGAAGGGACAGGAGATAAAGCTGAGAAAGGTAGAAAAGGACCTTATGCCCAAGGCATTTATGTAAAGCATTTTGAGTTTTATTCTGTAGACTTTGGGAAACCACTTTATAATATAAGCCAACTACTGAGTTTCATAAAGTTAAAATAGACCAATTTGCATCTAGGAAATTCTACACACAGATAGCTATCTTTATCTAGAGTATGACGGGAGCGCTTTCTCATTCCACACAGGATGTCCCTTGCAACCCTCTTTGGGGAGGGATCATGAAGCAAAATCGAGGCTGGCGAGTTGTCCTTCCTAAAAGTATAAAAACTCAGACAGTGACCTGCCAAGTGATCAAAAACACCCCCGCCCAAATACTGCTGTGTCTCTTTTCCCAGATTAAAATCACATTGATGGGGCGCCTGGGTCGCTCAGTCGGCTGAGCGTCCGACTCCTAATTTCGGCTCAGGTCATGATGCCAAGGTTGTGGGATCAAGCCTGGCATCAGGCTCCTTGCGGAGCATGGAAACTGCCTAAGATTCTCTCTCGTGCTCTCTCTCTCTCTCCATCTATCTCTATCTCTCTCCCTCTGTCCCTCTCCCCCACTCGTGCTCTCTTTCTAAAATTAAAAATAGAAAGAAAGAGAAAAAAAGAAATGTTAAAAAAAAAAAACAAAGCAGTTGTGGTGATGGAGTTAGGGGTGTAAACATTTTATGGTGGAATAAAAGTTACAAAGGAAAAGGCAAGGAAGTTGGACTGGGTCGGGGAAGCCGTGGGATCACAGTGCAGACCAGGTAGAATCTACCACAAAAAATGCAGGACTCGATTCCCCTCCAGGGAAGTCCTGCATTGGGCAGAAAGGACTAAGCCTTTGATCCATTGCCTTGTTCCTCATTGCCTAGGGGCCATCCTAAGAATGATGTGGTATCGACTCAAAGCTGAGGAAGATCCTGCTAAGCCCTCCCCTGGATGAAAGATACCCTGCAGAATCTTCCAGAAACAATGAATTTCGGGAGCATGAGAAATCTTTGTTGTTTTCTGTTGCTGAAACGTTAGATTCCCCCATAGGCGGATCCACAGTTTTCACCTCTTTTGGAAAATCGTTGGCTGTTACCTCTTCAAATCTGTTTCCGCCCCTCCTTCCTCCTCTGGCTTCTGACTGATACAAAGTATCTAGACCAGCGCCTAGTAATGGGTCCTTCTACTCACTGCTAGTAGATGCGATCACAGGGAGTGTAAATTCTGGGGGACTTTCATTCCCCGCTCTGTGCTCTTCCTCCCCCAGTGCAATTCCACTATTGTCTGTATACAACCCAGTGTTAATTTCCTAGCACTGCTGTGACACAGTAGCATAAACTGGGTGGCTTGACACAGAGAAATTTATTGGGTTCACGGTTCTGGAGGCCACAAGTCCAAAAGTAAGACGTAGGCAAGGCCACGCTCTCTAGGAAGGCTCTGGAGAAAAATCTTTTCTTTGCGTCTTCCTAGCTTCTGGGGATTGCTGGTAATCCTTCCCATTCCTTGGTTTATAGATGCATCATTCCGGTTTCTATCTCTGTCTTCACGTGGGCTTCTCCCCTGTGTGCGTCTGTGCTTCTGTCTTCATGGGGCCTTCTCCTCTCTGTGTGTCTGCACCCAAATTTCCTTCTTTTCACTAGGACACGAAGCATTGGATCAGGGCTCACTCTACTCCAGTATGACCTTACCTTAACTTGACTACCTCTGCAAAGATCCTACTCCCAAACAAATTGACACCACAAGTGTCAGAAATGAGGACCTCTGCACGCCTTTTTGGAGGATATAATTCAATACACAACAAACTGCGTTACCCTTACTTACATATATGTAAATTTCCCCTAGGGACCTGTTAGCTTCTTGAGAGCAGGAAATTTACCTTTAAAGCCTCAGTGTCCGACTTAGCATCTGAATTATATTTAGGTAAACGTATATAGACGCATCTCAATAAATGTCAAGTAAGAGCAATGTTCACATTGCGAAAGACCAATTTGGGGAAAACATGTAGGAGAAATAATAGAATATTAAATAAGTATTTTAATTTTGGGCTGTGAAAATAAGTCTTTATGTAGTATGTCACTTCATATGCAATTTTTGGTCGTAGGTGACAGAAAAACCCAGCTCACTCCGTCTCAAAATAGCATGGAAACATATTGGCTCATGCATCTAAAATGTCCAGAGGTCGTTTCTTTTTCATGTGATTCATTGGCTCAATGACACAACCAAGAGAAAATGTAGATTTCTTCTTTGAACCATGACAGAATAACTGACACCAGACTAGCCATAAACAACTAGAAAACTGGACAGTCTCTGAAACCACAGTTTGTAGACATGCAAAGTCGGGTCTGTGATACTTGAGAGAAATGAACCAAGTAAGACGACATTGGTGATCACTGTTGGCATCTGCCTAGAGGCGTTTTCCAGACTGCAGTCCAGTAAGGGGGAACCAGGCAGACTGCGATGTTCTCCCTGAACTGAAGACACTGGGATTGGAGTTTGGGAATGCTGAGGTGAATGGAAATTTGTAGGGCAGGATGCTGGGGGAAATGGGAACTGGGCAGGGCAAGAGCTCAAGAAACAGGCAAATCCGCACAACAGTCGGTTTAGGTGTTTCGGCAGAATACTACGTTGCGCATGTGCGGTGCGAAACCCCATGAGGTCTCGCAAAGAGCCGTGAGCTGAAAAATTCCCAGAGCTCACATGCGGCTGGGGGTGCTTGATTGTCCCGTTAGAAAACTAGAATGGGGAGACCATATTGAAAACATGGAGCATTCAGTGGAGACCATAGAAGTATTGCAACTTAGTGCTAAAGCTAAGGCTACTGTAGACCCATCTTAACAAAGCTTATGAAGAAGCATCAAGGGGCGCTTGGGTGGCTCAGTCAGTTAAGTATCCGACTTCGGCTCAGGTCATGATCTCCCGGTTTGTGAGTTCAAGCCCGGTGTCAGGCTCTGTGCTGACAGGTCAGAGCCTGAAGCTTGCTCACCCCCTCTCTCTCTTCCCCTTCCCTGCTTGTGCATGCATGCACTCCCTCTCTCTCTCAAAATTAGATAAATACATGTTTTAAAAAAGCATCAAAAGGATAAACTGATCCACAGATAACCTGCCTTCCACTCATAATAAAATTCAACACTCTTTAAAAGAAGTTTTTATAAAAATTCAGACACCCAACAACATAATATTCATAATTTCCATCATCCAATAAAAATCACTAGATATGCAAAAAATAAAAGCAGAATATGGTAGCTCATATCCAGGAAAAGAGATGTGTTAATAAAAATAGACCCAGGGATGCCTGGCCGGCTCAGTCAGCAGCGCATGTGACTCTTGATCTTGGGGTTGTGAGTTCAAGCCCCACTTTGGGCATGGAGCCAACCTAAAATTTAAAAAAATAAAAAATAAGAAATAAAATGCAGAGACAATAGCTTCACAGAAACTGCTTAAGTAGCTCTCACAATTATGCAGGAATATACATGTAGATCCCTATACATCCCTATATAATCCAGCTCCCACAATTATTTATACATATATTAATTAGATTTTATATATTATATATAGCTTTATATATACTATATCCATATATAATATATATCCTTATAAAATATTTTTATATCCCTATATAATCCTTATATATAATATCCCTGTATTATGCACACAATATATATTATATACACATTCCTGTATATATTTCTACGTACAAAAAGATTTGTTCAGGGAATTGGTTTACCCACTTACACATATATCTGTATGTATATATCCACTTACGCAGTATGTATATGTATGTACCTACTCACTTATACTATATATATATATATATATATATATATATATATATATATATATACATACCCCCTACTGGTTCTGTTTCTCTACTTCCCTAACTGATACACTGGAATACATCTATTAATTTATAAAAGTTCTTTTATAGCAATTACTCTTACATTTCCAGCTATGACTTAAAATTTGAACTTCTCAGGGCACCTGGGTGGCTCATTCGGTTAAGCCTCCAACTCTTGATTTCAGCTCAGGTCGTGATCTCACAGTTTGTGAGATTAGAGCCCTGCATAGGGCTCCATGGTGACAGCACGGAGCCTGCTTGGGATTCTCTCTCTCCCTCTCTCTCTGCCCCTCCCCTGCTCATGCATGCTCTCTCTCAAATAAATAAACTTAAAAAAAAATTAAAATTTGAACTTCTCTGCTTTCCATATTTTAGAAGCATCTCACGGTTTTTGGTCTCCAACTGTCCCCCCCCCCCCCCCAAACAATTAGGAACTTACCAGTTTGTTTTGTTTAATCTTATTTCTAGGGTTTGAAAGGTATAGAATAAGGCTTTGGCCTGAGCCCAATCTGTTATCATGCACCAGAATTCTTTAGTTAGTTTGCAGGGGGGGATTATTTTGTTTTGTTTTGTTTTAAGTAATCTCTATATCCAAGATGGGGCTCCAACTCACGACTCTGAGATCAAGAGTCACATACTCTACCCACTGAGCCAGCCAGGCACCCTAGTTAGTTTTTGTTTTATTTTTTATTAAAAAAAATTTTTTTTGAATGTTTATTTATTTTTGAGACAGAGAGAGACAGCATGAACGGGGGAGGGTCAGAGAGAGAGGGAGACACAGAATCGGAAGCAGGTTCCAGGCTCTGAGCCATCAACCCAGAGCCCGACGCGGGGCTCGAACCCACGGACCGTGAGATCATGACCCGAGCCAAAGTCGGATGCTTAACTGACTGAGCCACCCAGGCGCCCCTGTTTTATTTTTTTAATAAAGTATCTGGAACCATTTTTTTTAAAGGCCTAGAAAAATGTCATCATTATAGCTAAGACTCCTCAGTTCGGACAGTATGGATTTGTGAAAGGTTTAAATATAGAAATGTTAAAGACACAGAGGGTGAAGACATAACTTTCCACATCTAAAAATCACTGACAGGTAGACTGGTATAATGTTAAATGCAAAGAACTTTCACATGTTCTCAAAAAGACACATGATAGAATTTCTACCTTTTTAGGGAGAAAGGTATCAAATATTCTACTTAACTGGTGAATACCTTCTTTCTGAGAAGGAAGTTCATTATTGGCTTTATCTTAATTTTTTCACGCCACACTAACAGAAGCTTGGTTTCAGAAAAAAAAAAAAAAAAACTCTCAAAAAACTACTGTGTATCAAAATTTGAACTTTTGGGGCACCTGGGTGGCTCAGTCGGTTGAGCAGCCGGCTTCAGCTCAGGCCATGATCTCACGGTTTGTGAGTTCGAGCCCCGCGTCGGGCTCTGCGCTGACAGCTCGGAGCTTGGATCCTGCTTCGGATTCTGTGTCTTCCTCGCTCTCTGCCCCTCCCGCGCTCACACTCTGTCTCTCTCTCTCTCTCTCTCTCTCTGAAAAATAAGTAAACATTAAAAAAATTTTTTTTTAATTTGACCTTTCAAATTCTTAAAACGTTAACTGCATTAACAAAACACTGACACCTAACAGAGTTCCTAAGTGAATCTCCATTAGCATATCAATTCTTATGTAAATGATGCTTCTGAGTGCCGACAAAATGAATTCTAGCACAATTTAATTCTTAAATAAATTAAGTTGAATCATCTCTTTGTTCCCTTAATTGTCACTCACTTTTTGAATCCTTTATTTATGTTCTTTTTACACCACGGCTAACACTCGAAAGAATAAGGTATGTAAATCATTTTGCAAACTATAAATCACGGGAAAGGTAAGGTAATGTATTGTAACCTTTGGTTTCACTAAGCCCTACTCTAGTGGTCGTTGTTTGGAAAGGTCTTCTCTCACTTGCACAACTGCTAACACTAATTTTTCCCTGTCAATATGCCTTTCACATTCTTAGGAGGAAATCCTCACGGTGAAGTTTAAGTAGCCAAAGACGAGAGTAACCGAATTAAAGTGTGCTAATGGTATTTGAAGACTAAAACCTCTCCAAGCCCCAACTTGCTTTTTGTGTGCATGGTCTTTGGCCTCATGTGTACAGTTAGGGAAGGAACCCAGATTATCCGTCCTGGGCACCAATCTACCAGCTCCAAGATGCTGTATAGTGATGAATTAACTTTACTCAAAGAGAGATTGGGCCTTTGTCCCTGCTCTTGGGAGTCGATCTTTGCACCCTTGGAATTTCCTGAAGAATTCCAATAAACGTGTTATGATTCACGACGGGCCCTCAGACCACACCTAACAGTTTCTGTTAACTAGATGACTCCTAGCGGGCACCTGGTAGGTTAATGCAAAACAAGAACTCCTTGCGGGGGTGGGGGGCGCCTACGCCAATAGTTTTAAAGTGAGCACTGACCATACCATAAAGACTGAGCCACATAGTGCCCATCTTACCCCCCAGGAGGGGAGAGGGCGGTAGATGGAGCTTAGCCAGTGTGGGTGTGTTCAATCAGCCATGCCTACTTAACGAAACCCCGTTAAAATCTCTGCACAACCAACTCACTCAGGTGAGTGAGTTTGTTAGTTGACGACACTCCCTGTGGGTTCTGCCACCTAAAGACACCGGGATCCTTGAGGACATGGCACTCGAAGTTGAAGTGGATAGATTTAAGATACGCAAGAGCGGGGCACCCGGGTGGCTTGGTCAGTTAAGTGACCAACTCTTGATTTCGGCTCAGGTCGTTTTCTCATGTTTTGTGAGATCGAACCCTGCATCAGGCTCTATGCTCACAAGGCGGAGCCTGCTTGGGACGCTCGCTCTCTGTCCCTCCCCTGCCTTGTCTCTCTTTCAAAATATATAAATGAACTTATTTTTTAAAAAAGATTTTCAGGAGCTAGATTTAGTGGTTGGTTGGAATCTGGCTGATGTTGGGAATTGACATGAATAACTTGAGCCAGTTAGGATTTGGTGATTGACTGGAAGGAGTCATGGGTGACTCCCAGGTGTCAGACTTGGACAACCAGGGACACGGCGGTGCCATTCACCGAGGCAGAAAACACTGGAAGAGGACAGGTCTGTCAGGGTAACACGCCACGCTCAACAGGACTTGCTGAATTCGATGTACCTATAAGCCATGTGTTTGGAGAGGTCTACTGAAAGCTCCATTTATGGGTCTGGAGCTCAGAGGAAAGGTCTGGGCCATATGTGTAGACATACAAGTTGTTGGTGTAATAGAAGGTATCTGAATTCATGAAAGTGATCAACTTACCTAAGAAGAATGTGCACAAAGAGCATGTTGTACACTTTTTTATCTTATCTTATCTTATCTTATCTTATCTTATCTTATCTTATCTTATATCTACCCTGAGAGAAAGACAGAGAGAGAGAGAGAGAGAGCAGGCACATGTGTGTGTTAGTGGGAGAGGAGCAGAGAGAGAAGGAGAGAGAGAATCTCAAGCAGGTTTCTCACTGCCAGCGCAGAGCCCAGACTCGGGGCTCGATCTCAGAACCACGAGATTGTAACCTGAGCTGAAATCAAGAGCCGGACGCCCAAACAACTGAGCCACCCAGGTCCCCCTCACATCGTAGACTTTAAATATCTTACAATTTTATATTAAGTTAAGCCTCTACAAAGCTGAAATTTACAAAACAGTAACTTCAGATAACTTTTTTTGCTTTGTGGTTCTCCTTTTTAGAGGGCGGGAAGATCGGTTTTCCACAGGAATATTCAGACTATACCAATTTATTTTATTCTTGAATGTTCTTTTTTTTTTTAAGTTTATTTATTTTGAGAGAGAGAAAGAGAGAGTGCATGCGTGCACATGAGCAGGGGAGGGGCAGAGAGAGAGGGATAGGAGAGAATCCCAAGCAGACTCCATGCCGTCAGCACAGAGCCCAAGGCAGGATCGATCTCACAAATCGAGCTGTGAGATCATGACCTGAGCCGAAGTCAAGAGTTGGAGATTAACCAATGGAGCCACCTAGGCTCCCTGTTCTTTTTTTTTTTTTTTTTCTTAAATATTTTATTTTTAAGCAATTTCTACACCCACTGTGGAGCTCAAACTCACAACCCCAAGACCAAGAGTCACATGCTCCACCAACTGAGCCAGGCAAGCGTCTCTTATTCCTGAATGTTCTAATGCTATTATTCGAAGAGTTTCCCAAAGGTACACAACCAGAAGTCCTGTGGGGAATTAAAAAGCTTCCACCCGTGGCTGGTCTACTGTTGCCAGCCCGTTTCCCAACCCTGAAACTCCACAGTGATGCAGTTTTTCACCACATTCAGATTCGCCCCGGGTTAAATCATATTCTGTGGCACAGAACAAGTGATATCACGTGAAATTCTCAGCCTCGTTCCCTCAACACCAATATTATACAACGATTTCAGTCTGTTCAGAATAGGGCATGACAAAATAGTCACTACGCTCTGGAAAGACTGGATTTTAGCCAATATCATTTTCTGTCTTTAACGACTTAACTAGCTATGTGGCCATCCAGCTCTCATTATGACCTTCATTTGTCAGGTGCTTGAAAATAGCCCAGACACCTTTTCTTCCAGAGAGGCACCCTCCTGGGAAGAATGAGCCAGAAAGAGAGAGAAGGAGAGACAGCTCACAGCAGGAGCAAGCAAGGCGTCCTATTTCCTGCAGGAGCCATTTTGATTTGTGTGTTGGGGAGATTGCTCTCTGCCTCGGAAGGGCCTTTAAGACGTGCAGCTCTCCCTTTCCAGGCCCAGGCCCCTGAAGGAATGGTCAGAGATGTGTGATTTCTTCTCCAGCTTGGCCATGTTTGTGTCCTTGCATTTATGCTTAATCCTTCGCTCTGACCACTTCCGTGAGCCTCTGCACCCCAACCTGGCTCCAGAAAGACTTTGTATCGATAGACCTCAGAGATAGCCTTCCAAAAAATTTTTTTCAGAAAAAAAAATACATAAAATGCTAGGCTACTTGCTCTGCCAAGACAAAACTTTGCCTGATCAAAATGTGTATCATCTCGGGGCACCTGGCTGGCTCAGTCAGTTAAGCGTCTGACTTCAGCTCAAGTCATGATCTCACGGTTCGTGAGTTCAAACCCCGAGTCAGGGTCTGTGCTGACAGCTCAGAGCCTGGGGCCTGTTTCAGATTCTGTGTCTCCCTCTTTCTCTGACCCTCCACTGCTCACACTCTGTCTCTCTCAAGAATCAAAATAATAATAATAATAATAATAAACAAAAATAAATGAATAAATCACTGTATGTTTGAAACTAAATGAGAGCCAGGACAAATACAGAAACACCCAATTCTCTAAGTAGTCAGGGACCTTTTTTTTTTTTCCCCTAAGCCTCCTTTCCTGGCATGATCCCATGAGAGTTTCTTCATATTTGTGAGGCTCCATAATCCAGGTTCCTAGGCTGTTGAGAGCTTGAAGGGTGGCTGGTCCACACTGAGTTGTGCTGCGGGTTTACACCACACACTAAATTTTAAAGACACAGTATGAAAAACAGGTGAAGTATATTACGAATAATTTTATACCCACCACATGTTGAAATCATGTGTTTCAGATATATAGGGCAAAATAAAATATATTGGTAAAATTAGTCTCACCTGTTTCTTTTTGCTTGTTATATGGCTACTAGGAAATTAGATATTACACACGTGGCTCACACTATATTCTCTTGGACAGAATGGCCCTAGTGTCTCGAACTCTACCATTAGGCTGAGTGTGAGGTCGATGGTATAAACCCTGGCTTGACACACTCATACCTAACGTGGATATGCCCGTTCCCCGTGCAACAGCACAGAATACTTTATATGCTGGGGGAAAAGAACAATTATTTACCTTGATTTTTAAACTTGGGTTAAATACATACACATTATGCTTGATTTATTTTAATTAACACTCAGCTGAGTTGGGAATTAATAACAGCGAATGGTGTAAAATGTTGTGAAGTTAAAAACAGTCAAAGCAACGCTTCTAGAAAGGACCAACCGGGAGAGTCAGAATGCAGACAATCACGAGTCCAGACCACCCCAGCTAGGGAAATAGTACATCTTTTCTCTGGCTAAAAGTCTTCCCCCTTTGTCTAATATTTCTGCTTGCTGCGGGATGTTTTTTCAGGATTGATACTCGAGCTGTAGAAAACGTTCCTCCATCAGCGGAATCTGGCACAACAGCAGGCTCTTCAGATAGCAGGACCGGCAATTTTCAAATTCACTCTGGATTTGTTAAGTGGTTTGCAGCTGAGAAGCTAGATGAGCTGACTTTTCACTGTATGAATTCTAAAAATGCTTAGAGGCAAGCATCTTAAGAACTGCGATATTCTGTGGGCTATGTAATCAGTACATTATCAAAATATATGCACTTTTGATTATTACAGTGATCTAAAAATTGCTAATTATATAATAGCATGCCAACCAAAACATAATTACAGATAATACATTATTTGGTGTGGATTCCTGTTATTGGCAAACTCTGAAACTAGTTACATATTTTCCCTGAAAATTCGAAATTCATTCCAAAAGTGTTAGACTCAGTCAAAGCTAGAAAGAAGCATTTGAGTAGGCTCAGGAAAATCATAATCTTTTCCCATGACAGCCACTGGGGAAACATCTACCAATGGAAGTTTGACAAAATCGTGCACCATAAGCAAGGGTGAGGGGAGAATCTCTGTCATTCCATTCTTCCATTTGCAAAGGTTCTAATCCCCACCCTTAAGCTGACTATTCCATGGCACCGAGCTCACAGAACATTTGACATTTGTATATGTAATGCTATTTTTGCATTCGATAATCGTTGGAAAAATCAAAGTCTAAGCATCTATAGGACAAAATGTTCTTTGTAAGCAGCAACACAACCAAAGAAATTTCGTTGGATATTGCACTTGACTCAAAGATTGCTCTACCTGTGTTGTTATAAACAAGGTATTCAGAACCAAAAAAAAAAAAAAAAAGGTGGGAAATGAGGGGAAGGAAAAGGGAAAGACAGGTTGTCAAGGGGAGGAAGAGGAAAGAGAAAGAGAATGGAATGGTGCATCTTCTGGAAGTCATCAAAAGCACTGATTTAAGTTTACCTCCTGCTTGATCTAAACAGTATCCGTGCAAAGCTCACCCCAAACCTGGGAAATTTCTCTGACTGGAAAGAGCGAGCAGGCTGATGAAATGGCTACAGTTAAGTCATGCTAAGTAATTCCTCTTTAGAGACTCTTTAGTTGGGAGCTTAGAATATATTGTCTCTGGGCAGTTGGGTGGCTCAGTGGGTTAAGCAACTGACTCTTGATTTCAGCTTAGGTCAAGACCTCATGCTTTGTGGGACTGAGGCCCCACCTGGGCTTCTGGGCTCCAGTGTGGAGCGGACTTAGGATTCTCTCTCCCTCTCGCTCTCTCTGCCCTTCCCCCACTTGTGCGCACTCTCATTCTCTCTCAAAATAAACTTAAAAAAATTTTAAATACAATATATTGTCCTTCTAGCAAGCCAGAAGCCATCTCTTCCAGGCATTTGTTGGCCAGCTCCCCAGCATACATTCCTCTTTACCACCATTTCAGGAAGACCCCAACCTTCCCAGGATCAGGGTTTAGATGAGACTAACCCCACCCCCAACTCCAGGGTGGACGCTGATTGGCTGATCCTATTTCCCAGGCTAGGGTGTGCTCCTCAGGAATAGGCAGGAGATCCAATGGGCTCAGCGGGACACAAGAAGAGATGTTTGGGGGCTCTCTGTGAAGGAATTATGGGAGCTTCCCGTAAGGTGCTTGCTCTCTGCCTCCACAGACAGGAAACTAGCCGTCCCAGTTGTGGCTGGCGGCTATCCCAAAACTCTAATGACTAATCACTTTGAAAATAAAGTTGATTCCATGACACGCAGGGAGCAGACAACACTGGGTCCGTGGTGGTATCTTTGTTTCTTAAATCAACTGTCTTGAGATACCAATAACATAAGATAACATGCACCCATTTTAAATATGTATAAAGTTGATCATTTCGTTTTAACTTATTTTGAAATAACCTTGAACTTACAGAAAAGTTGCAGAGGGACTATATAGAGCCCCTGTGTACCTCCCCAGTCCCCTAATGTATCACCACCTCTCCAAGTTGTCACTGTCCACCTTCACATAATATGATACCACTGCACAGAGCATGGTTCATTCACCCCCTCCTATCCCTCTTCCACGGTCATCGCACAACTTACTTCTACATGTAGTAAAAGCCACACATACATTCTCATTCGTTTTGACCTGCATAGTCAATTATTTGAAAAATAATTAAAAATGAGAAACGGAGGGGCGCCTGGGTGGCTCAGTCAGTTGAGCATCCGACTTCGGCTCAGGTCGTGATCTCACAGTTCATGGGTTCAAGCCCCGCGTTGGGCTCCTTGCTGACAGCTCGGAGCATGGAGCCTGCTTGGGATTCTGTGTCTCCCTCTCTCTGCCCCTCCCCTGCTCACGGTCTGTCTGTTTCTCTCTCTCTCTCAAAAATAAATAAGCACTAAAAAAATTATTTTACTGAGAAAAAGAGTCATTAACATTCACTAACATATTTACCATGTCCGCTATTCTTTGTTCCCTTATTTAGATCTGAGGGTTTTAATCGGGGATTGTTTTTCATCGGCTGGAAGAACAAATTTTCTTTAACATTTTTGGTAGGGCAGTTTTGCCTGAACAATGTCTGTCCTTTTGTCCGTCCTTTTGAAGGATATTTTTGCTAGATATGGAATTCTAGGTTGATGTTTTTTAACTATCTCATTACTTTCAGAACAGAAATATTCTGTGTTCCAGCTGATATTAAGAGATACCAGATAATACCAGAGAGGTGAGAAATCAGTGGTTATACTTTTTTCTTCCCGTGGGTAATTCTTCCCATCCCTTCTCCCCATAATGCTTTTAGCAGTCTATATTCATCATGGTTTCCCAACAGTGTGGTTATGGATTTTTTTTTTTTCAGTTGGTTTGGAAATTTGGAGGCTATTACTTCGTCAAACATCTTTTTCTTCAAGTGATTTTGTTTTCTCCTTTCTCCTCTCCATCTGTACTCCAGTTACATGTACCTGTAATTGATATTTATTGTCCTACTGGGTGCTAAGCTTCTTTTCATTTCTTTCATCTTTTTTCCTTCGGTTTGACCACCCACCGTTCTTCTGCAGTGTTTTCTTTTCTGCATGTCTAATCTGCTGCTAATCCCATCCAATGAAATGTTTATTTTAGATACTGTATTTCTCAATTCCAGAAAGTTCCTTTTTTTTTTTTTTTAAGTAGGCTCCACACCCAGCATGGAGTCCAATGTGGGGCTTAAACTCATGACCCTGAGATCAAGATCTGAGCTGAGATTAAGAGTCAGACGCTTGGGGCGCCTGGGTGGCTCAGTCGGTTAAGCGTCCGACTTCAGCTCAGGTCACGATCTCGCAGTCCGCGAGTTCGAGCCCCGCGTCGGGCTCTGGGCTGATGGCTCAGAGCCTGGAGCCTGCTTCCGATTCTGTGTCTTCCTCTCTCTCTGCCCCTCCCCTGTTCATGCTCTGTCTCTCTCTGTCTCAAAAATAAATAAACGTTAAAAAAATTTTAGAGAAAAAAAAAAAGAGTCAGACGCTTAACCAACTAAGCCACCCAGGTGCCCTTCCATTTTGTGGCTTTTAAATATCTTTTTTTCCTCCTCATTATGGTCTTGCTCTCCTTTAGATACTTGAACATTTTTATGGTAGTTGTTTCAAGGCTTTTTCTGCTGATTCCATCATTGCTGTCATGTTTGGGTCTTTTTTCTCTTTTTTTTCCATTTTTCTATATTGAGTAACCTTTTTATTGGATGCTGGATATTTTGAACATTATATCTTTCAGTATCTGAATTTTTTCTTCCTGTAAAAAACATGGAATTTTGTTTTGGCTGGCAGTTCAGTTACCCGCAAGTCAATTTGACCATTTTGAGGCTTGTTTATAAGCTTTTTTAGGATATCTAGAGCAGTCTTTAATCAAAAGCTAATTTAATCCTACTACTAAAACAAGAGGCTTCTCTCCACTGCCCAGGATGTTCAACTAGGTCTCTCAGTTCTGGCCAGTCAGGACCTGAATATCTTCTAGACCTGAATGGCCCTGGGAATGGCTCAGCATATGTAGCTGTTCTTTGCCTGTCTGTGGTATTTCACTTTACACGTATACAGCTTAGAATTCAGCCACAGACTCAAGACCACCCCTATGCAGGTTTCCACATTTCTGGAACTCCGTCTCTGCTGGTTCTCTGCTTGGTGTTACACACACACAGCCCCGACACACTCACCATTGGTCTGAGAGAGCCCGCTAGCTCCAAATCATGCCAACTCAGCTATGTTGGGGAGCCTCAACCACAGCTGTGAAACAGACTACCTCTATGGCCACCCTGCCAATAGATGCCTCACTCCTGCCTCTCCCCTCAATTATGTCAATTCCAACTAAGTCTCATGCTGTAGGAACTTGAATCATACCAGGGACCCCAGGGGGGGAGAGACTCTAGTTTTTAGCTTTCCAGTCTCTGAGCTCAGGGAGGCACTTCAGAAGGAGATTGGTATGGATCCTCAGCAAGCCGACACGTATTTGCCACATAAAAGATTTCAAACCATGAAAAAAAATGAGTGAAACTCATTCAACATCCATGAGCAAACCACCCAGCTTACCAAATATTAAGGTCTGTCATATCTGCTTCAGATTATTTTCAAAGACATCAAATTTAACAGATACACTTAAAAGTTATTTTTACCCCCTTGTCGGGGCGCCTGGGTGGCTCAGTCGGTTAAGCGTCGGACTTCGGCTCAGGTCACGATCTCACAGTTCGAGAGTCCGAGCCCCGCGTCGGGCTCTAGGCTGACAGTTCAGAGCTTGGAGCCTGCTTCACATTCTGTGTCTCCCTCTCTCTCTGCCCCTTCCCTGCTCATGCTCGTCTCTCTCTGTCTCAAAAATAAATAAACATTTAAAAAAATTTTTTTAAGTTATTTTTACCCCCTTGTAGATTTCATTCCCTTCCCCAGTGATAATCTCTATTTCGAATCTTCAGTTATTTTATCGATGCGTGCCAAGAAGATATGTCAAGGATACACAACGTACAAGCGTGACTAGTATTTCCAATGGCAAATTTCCATTCTTTCTTGGCAAACCAATATTTTTATGTGTAGGTAGCCCCTGTGATGGGCACCTTCTTTCAGTCTCCCGGTGGATAGACATTAGCTCTCCTCCAAGAAGAGGAAATTTGGGGGAAAGATCTTTCCATTTCTTCAGCTATGTCATTTCTCCCAGGACATGTGCTTCACTGCCCTTAGACCACAAAGGGGCAGCTGCCTCTGCCCAACACTGACTGAGTTGAATGGGATGGGCCTCCTCCCGCTATCCCCAGGTATCACCCCCCTGGGCCTGCCCAGAGAGTGAAGTGAATACATCCAGGAATCCATGAAGGGTGCAACAGTTCTAGACTGAAGGGATTTAAATACCTACAGAATTGGGATTTACTGGGACATGTGTCTGGGAGAGTGCCTTCACTTTGGGCCAACAAGGCCTCCGTGAAAATACTTAAACTCTCACCAACCACAAGAATCCTTTTTTTTTTTTCCCTGAATCTTCCCTACGCACAAAAGATTTCTATTTTCCCATTAATATCATTTTGGCTTTGTTTCTTGCAAACGGATGCCCTGACGTTATTAGGCACAGACAGCATTCACACTTTCCCTGACCAGAGTTACTTCACAAGGGAGAACCTCAAATCCAAGTTACTTCTCCAATTCTGAGAGAAAGAGGGAAGACAGGTGGATGGAATGGGAAGGAAAAATCGCAGTGCCCATACATTTCGCAAACACATCAACAACCTAGGCAAGAGGATGAACCACCTTATACTTGAGATATATCAAAATATATCAAGATATTTTTCCAATATGTGAATCACAGGAGTCTCTCCCTGTTTTTCCTTCTTTTCCAGTATAATTCTATAAAACATGTTGTGTCAAGTGACAACTCCCAACGGTGGATGATAGCGTATTTCTGTCAATAGGGAACTGTTATTGTATGGTCATACTATACGGAACTGGAGATATGATTCTAATTGCCCCATTTTTCTTTTACTTTCTTTTGTTTGGTGACATACTTATCTCCCCAGATCTGGTTTCTCTGTGGAAGGAACCGAAATTATGCTGGAAAGCGGTTTTCTCTACGTTTCTTTCTACCTTATCTTTGGAAGGGGCAATGGTTTGTCTACAAAAATTTGTTGTACCATTATTAAATTTTAGAAGCCAAGACCTACTATCTAATATGCATCACTTCTTTTCAGAGCTACTTTATTCTTGAGAGCAAACAAAGAGAGAGAGAGAGAGAGAGAGAGAGAGAGAGTGTGTGTGTGTGTGTGCGCGAGAGCTGACCTAGGTCCCTAGCTAGCTTACAAAACCTAAATGATTTTTGTTTTCTTAATTTAAAAGATGGCAAAATGATTTCTCTTTTTTTAATTTAAAGGGAGGTGATTCATCTGAACATTGTCAGCAAATAAATGGTCACAGGCCATGTACCAAGAACTTTCTGAGAGTTGGGGAAATTCACTAGATAAGCACACAGATTGCAGAACGAGAAGACACTATTGACTGAACCCTGGCTCTTAAACTAAATAGATATGTAATTTGGGCACAACATTTTACCCCTGGGATTCTATTTTCTTATCTGTAAAAGGGGCTAAGAATGGGTCGTCACACATTTGTGAGGATCAGGTGATATAGATTTAGGATACACCTGGAACCTGGTATTCATTCATTCATTCATTCATTCATTCTATGCAACCTCGTACTACCTACCTTTCTGAAGATATAGTTTGAAGAAAAATCTTACACTAATGCTTACAATGACTCATTTTAATCTTTTGAGGAAATAACTGATAAAAATAAATTGCCACAGAAATACAGGACACAGAATTTTAACTCCTTTTACCACTACTGTGGAAATAGATGTCTCTTATAGTTGGCCAGAGAAACACTCACAAAATATTCAAAAACCTGTGAACAAGCCTGTGAAGTATTATTTTAAATGTTTCATTACCAACTTCTACCGCTCTTAACACGGGAAATAAACATGAAAAGAA
The DNA here is from genome assembly GCF_018350215.1 of Panthera leo. Classification (NCBI taxonomy): domain Eukaryota; kingdom Metazoa; phylum Chordata; class Mammalia; order Carnivora; family Felidae; genus Panthera; species Panthera leo. The sequence continues at coordinate 20,995,559 of NC_056685.1, read as the reverse complement.
AAAAAAAATCTTCTCATTCATAAACATTGGCCCAAAGACCCTCAATATTGAAAGCAGCAATAAATGTCATTGGAAGTTCTGTGGGACATCTTTCCCCACTGACTTCAATTCAGGGAAAAATTTAGTATCATCCCTTAAATTTTGTTTCAGGCACATTCTATTTCTTTTTTTTTTTTTTTTAATTTTTTTTAATGTTTGTTTATTTTTGAGACAGAGGGAAACAGAGCGCGAGTGGGGGAGGGGCAGAGAGAGAGGGAGACACAGAATCTGAAGCAGGTTCCAGGCTCCAAGCTGTCAGCACAGAGCCTGATGCGGGGCTCGAACCCATGAACCGTGAGATCATGACCCGAGCCGAAGTCGGATGCTTAACCGACTGAGCCACTCAGGTGCCTCAGGCACATTCTATTTCAAGGTCATGTCACCTTGTGTTTAAGACTGATGAAGCCCAAATAACCATCAATAGTGGAGCAGTTAAATAAATTATAGGACAGTCACACAACCAATGCCTGAAGCGGAAAAGGACCCCTATGTGCTAATATGGGTAAGATCCCCCTCGTGTTAAGTTAAAAAGCAAAGTGCAAAACAGGGTACAGCATGTAACCTTTTGTGTAAAAGGTGGGGGAGGGAGGCAGTATAAGAATATAAATCTATATTTGCTGTATGTATATAAAGTAATACTGTAAGGATACAAACAAGCTGTTCTATTTCCATTATGGAAGAAAAAAGGATGGTTAGACACAAAATGAGGAGTAACATTTTTTAATGTATATATTTTTATATCATTCTGATTTTCTTTAAGCTTATTTATTTTGAGAGAGAGAGAGCATGAGCAGAGGAGGGGCAGAGAGAGGGAGAGAGAGAGTCCCAAGCAGTTGGATGTAAAAACAATTAAACTATTGGGGTGCCTGGGTGGCTCAGTCGGTTGAGCGTCCAACTTTGGCTCAGGTCATGATCTCGCGGTTCTGGGGTTCGAGCCCCGCCTTGGGCTCTGTGCTGACAGCTCGGAGCCTGGAACCCGCTTCCGATTCTGTGTCTCCCCATCTCTCAGCCCCCCTCCTGCTCATGCTCTGTGTCTCTCTGTCTCTCAATAATAAATAAACGTTAAAAAAAAATTTTTTTTAACAATTAAACTATGAATGAAGCCTAACGAAAACTCAAGGAAGCATAGGCAAAAAAGAGCGTTGGAGGAAGAAAAGGATGGCTACAAAAATGTATCAGCTTTCATCTGCGCTCCTTCAAATCTTTGCTTACACTTCCTCTCCTCTCGTCTCTCCCAGTCTATTAAAAGCGCAATCTGTACCCCTCCCTCTCCCCATCTGATGCCCCTTCATTCAATTTTTCTATTCTATTTTTCGTGGCACTTACCGCCTTCCAACACACAGTACTTTTTTTTTAATATCTAATTCCCATTTATTTAAAGTTCTGTCAGTCTGTGTATACTATTTATATTAAAAACACAGGAAGCTGGGGCTCCTGACAAAAATATACATTTCGATTTTGGAGATTGTTCAGACACTGAGAAGAGCTGTATCCTCAGCACCGGATCTGGGGGGGGCAGTGGGGGGAGGTCAGGCACAGGGTCTCTCCCTCCACAGAGCTGGCTCAAAGGGAGCACCCCAACCCCAATCCTTGGCCAGCCAAGAGTGGGGGTGGGAGAGGGAAGAGTCTTGTCAGTAGAGAATGAGCCCAGGGCATGGAAGGCGGGGGCAGAAGGACGGGACCCAGGAAGCCTGGGCTTTCGCCTCAGGTCTTCCCCAACCTTCCTCAGAGACCCTCACCAGCCCCTCGCCCTTCCAGGCCTGTCTCTTTCCTGGAGAAGCAGCCCGGGTGGGCTCTCGGACTTCCTGCTCAGAGGCGGCATCCAAGCTGGGCTTCACCCCTCCTCCGAGGCTCGATACTTCCCCTGGGAGGAGCGGGACCAGCCCAGCAAGGTCCCAGGTCACCAGAGGCTGCGTAGGGTAAGGCCAGTGACCAGCGAGCCAAACACAGGAAGGGGAGGCCGGCAGACCTGTTGGGACCAATGGACGTCACACTGAGTGGGATCAATGTGCCCCTGGCACCTCCCCCAGGAGCGGGTCTTGGGCTGGCTCAGCAGACCCCTGCCCACCAAGGGATCTGGCCCAGCCCTGCCCATCTACCTGTAGGCCCTTCTGACCCATCTGCCTCAGGGAAGGGAGGGTACGGTGAGGAGGGGTGTGGAACCGGGTAAAGTGAGTCAGTGCTCGTGCGTGTGGAGTGGCAGCAATGGGGAGTGTGAGTGGGGGGCATGGGCTTCAGCTGGGCTCCTGGCTGCATCTGCGGCCGGGCCCTGGCACACACAGTATTTTTAACCTACTTGTTTAAGTACGTAGGGAAAAAAAGAAAAGAAAAAAAGCCTGGGGCACCTGGGTGGCTCAGTCAGTTAAGCATCTGACTCTTGATTTCAGCTCAGGCCATGATCTCCTGGTTGTGAGGGCTCCACGCTGACAGTGTGGGGCCTGCTTGGGATTTTCTGTCTCTCTCTCTCTCTCTCTGCCCTCTCCCTTGCTCGGTCTCTAATTCTCTCTCTCAAAATAAATAAACATTTTAAAAAATGCTTAAATAAAAGACAATAAGCGAGCAAGTAAATAATATGCCAGGTGGTTATAAATGCTGTGAATGCCATTCAATGGGGGAGAAACACTCTTTATAACAAATGGTGCTGGGATACCTCGATAGCCACACGCAAAACAATGACGGTGGATTCCTATGTAACACTATGTTAAAAAGCGAGCTCAATCTAGATGAAAGATTTAAATAGTTTAGATTTGAAGAGATGTATCTCAGAATAAATAAACATTTTTTTAAGCCCGGCATTTAGTAGGTGCTCAATAAATGTTTGTTGACCGAATGAGCTCATTATTGTCTCTACAGAAAGTCAGTGCTCTACAGAACCGAACAACAGAACGTTTTCCCTGCAGTGCTATCCCTGCCGCAGAAGACTGAGAATTTTCCTCACTTTGAATTCACGGTTCTGGACACAAAAACATGATTTGTTAAGCCGTTTGGGAACGGTTCAACCATAGGCAAGTTTGTAAATACATTCTGTGTGTTATCACGTGCCCCTACGGAAGTGGTGGTCGAACTTTCAAACAGAAACCTGTTCACCTGTTCCCTTATTTTTCATTCTATTTTCCTTTGTCCCCGTCATCTTCCTTTCTTCTTTCATCTCAACATCTATGGGTGTGGTCATTTACACGGCTTTATTCTTGTCATGGTTCGAGCCTCAACAACATGAAGTCGTAGAAAAGAAGGAAGGTGGGAAATCTGGATGGGCTTGGGGCTGGAGACTGAAGCCTTTCAAGAGAGCAGCCTTTTGCCCAAAAGAATGCAGCAAACTCCAGCTCGATTCCAAAAAGGTACAAGAACAAGAATGTGACACCATAGCGGCGGAAGTCTAAAAGGAGAGTCATTCTTTTTTTTTTTTTTTTAAGAGAGTCATTCTTGAGAGGGGAGTGTAGAAAATGTCCTTAACCACCGTTTTCCAAGATGTATCCCGCAGACCACAATTCTCCATAGTTATTAATAGATTTTATACGAGCAAAGAGGATTCTCTATATTCAAATCAGTTTGGGAAGCACTGAGATAGATAGTGTTTCTTTCATGCAAGACTGTCCTGAGCCTTTAAGATTCTACTATATGACGTGAATCTCCGAGAGCGAATTCTCTTTTGCAGCATTTCTCCATCTTTTGTTTGTTTGTTTGTTTGTTTGTTTGTAACCCATTTCTCTGCAGATCATCTTGCAGGACAAATCTTCCATCAAGCACGTTTTGGGAAAAGATGGAGGGGACTGGCTAGACCTGGGCACGGTCCCAAGTTTTCTGCCAGGCAGATCAAGTCAGAGCCAAAGGACCAAGGTGCCCAATCTCCCATGGAACGGCAGGACAGCAGAGCAGAGGAGCCCTGGCTTGGAAATCAGGGATGCCTGGCGACCAAACCACTTTCTAGATGGGTCGTTTGGGCAAGTCATCTAATCCTCTGCAATCTTGTGTTTCTTCACCTATGAAATGGGAATAATCGTGCCCCCCCCCCCCATCAAGCAGTGGTGAGGAATTAAATGGGATACCCTATAGAAAACATTTAGGGGAATGCCTAGCAGAGTGAAATTTCACCAAAGGAGAACAGTTGTCCTCAGGAGTTGGGGAAGTTTTCTATTTTCCTACTGTTGAACTTCTTTAGGCTGGCTCACCCTTCACGGTGTAGGGGAATTCTGCAACTCCGTGGACACCTGCGTTTCCAAACTTCTCACTAGCCCTGCGGGTTCTTCATTCAATTGCAGAAACTATTCCAGACCCGACCAGACAAGGACTCAGGCTGCTGCTTCCTCCTCCCCTGCCCTCCCCCCCCCCCCCCCCCCCCCCCCCCCCCGGCTCTGGCAGGAGAAGCCCAGGAACGGGTCCTGATGTTTCCTCATCGATATGTTTACATTAGCTAAGACTTTTATAGATTCATCGATATGTTTACATTAGCTAAGACTTTTATAAATTCTGTAGAGAAAATGTCAAGCTGTAAATACGAACCGTCCTGGGGTGGGCGGGCTTTTAGGCACAACGCTTTGGGGCCACAGGACATTAGGCCACCTGACGCATCAAGGGACACTTAACGAACAGGAATCAGCAGCACCTCTTTACTATAGGTCAATTCTTACAAACGATAGCTTTCTTAGCCTGGTCTAGAAAATTCTGCATGGGCCATGACAGTAAAACAAAGTATTTGATTTATACTCTTAGTTCGATCTAATGTATCCCAGACTGGCTGGTTCATTTTTAAATGTGTGTTTTATTCAGAAATACTTTCTTGCATATGTTTTTTTTGCTCATAATCAGATCGTTTGGAGCTGTCTAATAGGATCCCGGCATATGGCCCTTACCGATTGGCTGCTGCTTGCCGAAAACTTCCAAACATCTTGTCCAAGGCAAACACATGACTTCCTCTTACATTTGCTTGCGACAACTGACTTGAGTGCTTTTTAGAGAAAATCCTTAAAGGTTTCTCCTCTTCTCTGAAAGCGTCTTTATTTCTGGATTTCAAACGTATTTTCTTTTCATTCTTTTCACCATTTAAATCATGTAAAGTTTCTATGTAGAAAGAAGAAAGAGTCTTATCCAAATGAAATTACTTGGCCAGGAAAAAAAAAAAAAAAAAAAATCCACCTTGGGACCGAACCCTTCCCAAATGGTATTCGTCCCTTCATTGTTCCCTCACTCCACAAATATTTATTGAGTGCTGACTGTTGTAAGACATTACGTAAGATTCTGCGAGTGAAATAGAGATAAATTAGTCACCAGCCCTTTCTCCGGCAGGCCTAGGGGAGACAGGCCTGAGATACAAATGTTGGCAAGGACACTTACAAAGGAGTCATAAAGATGAGAAGAACAGGAGATAAAATGTCATCCACCTGTGACTCAGCCACAGAAGTTAACTCTTCCTCAGGGAGGATTTGGGCATGCTGAGCTGTATCCTTTCCAGAATTCTCTCTTTATATTCACGCTTCTTTCAGTCAATGCCTGCCGACGCCCTTACGCTGTGCAATGGTTGGGTTAAAAATTAGAACCGCATGATGGGTATTGAGGAGGGCACCTTTTGGGATGAGCACTGGGTGTTGTATGACAACCAATTTGACAATAAATTTCATATATTGAAAAAAAAAAAAATTAGAACCACACATCCTAGGGGCCATAATCGACCCTGATGTATACAATATATACAAGAACTTAAAAAAAAAAAAAAAACCAACTAATCTGGGTGTTGATTTTGAATCTAAAAGATTAAGTTCTTGTTGCCTACACATATTAACTTAGAAATAGCCCACTTTGGCATCAACGTCTACAAAGGCTTGACCTATGGTGCGAAACGCTAAGAAGTTAATTCCCTTAACACTGATAAAGGCCTGAAGGAAGGCGAGCAGGGCACATAGAAAATGCCCCTGCACAGACGAGAAGCCCCAGGAGTAGCAGATAACAACTCAGGCAGAAAATGTGTGCAAACAGATGCCCTCCAACACAGCACTGGCAAGAAAGAAACTCGGAGAACATTAGTCACTTCCTCACCGGAGGAGCGGGAAGGCCGGCGTCAGCCTGCTGGTGAACAGAATTTAAAATAACCTACTAAATTAGAGAAGTGGTCAGCATGCTTTTTTAAGTTCGCTGGAGATAAATGCAGGGTAGTACCTTCAAGAGAGGGAAACGAAGTATACAAATAGAAGGTGAGACGTGACTGGCTCCAGGCAAATGTGGCTACACAAGGGCCAGCAATGAAAATAGATAAGCGACGGTCAGTCATAACACCGGCTCTGGAAACACCGCACAGGGTTCAGATGCACCAATACGTGTCCGGCAGAACCGTGAGATCACCCTCCCTTTATACTTGGTATTTGCCAAAACTTCCCCCGGGGCGCTGTGTCCGTTCCCGAGTTCCATGGTCAGAGGGACACCAAGAACTTGGGGAACATTCTGTCCCTACATTCAACGGGGCTTAGAAAATGGGACACATGCAAACAAGTGAGAGGCAGAGACGGTTCAGTCTGAAGAAGAGAAAGCCAAGAGATGATTAGACTGGCGTCTTTAACTGGCAAGCTTGTGGACGTGTTTTTTATTCAGCTGTTCTGTTTTCACCAGGGAGCAAACACACTTTTTAAGCTACAGTACAAATATTTGGGTTCAGCGTTAGGAGAATTGTCTCCAATGGGGTTCGAACCGTCCTTTGGACAAATCCCTGCCCGAGTGGAAAGTCTCTGCTTGGGGGAAGGGTTTAGAGACGCGGCTGGGGGCCCTGCTCTTTTTCGTTGCAATTAGCTTGACGCTGAGACAGATTAGTAGCTGAGAGTTTATTTCTTCTGGTGTTTAAGGCCTTTTGTTTTCACCCCTCTTCCTGGTCTACAGTTTGTAGTAGTCTGTCTCCTCTGTGGTCTAATAATAACGGTTCTAGTGAGGGCCCTGATCTGGTACCCTGCCCCCTACCGACCTTCCCTTCCGCCTCTTCCAGAGAATCTCTTCCAGCTCCTCAGCCGACCTCCCTTAGCTCACCTTGCGCCGAAACCCAGGTCCCTCCAAGGACACTTCTTCCTTTGCCCTCACGTTTCTGCCCAGCCCCCATACAGGATAGGGAAGTTGGCTGCCATCTTGCCTCCTATTATCTTGTCTTGCAAATAAAATAAAATAAAATAAAATAAAATAAAATAAATAAAATAAAATAAAATAAAAATAAAATAAAATAAAAATAAAATAAAATAAATAAAATAAAATAAAATAAATAAAATAAATAAAATAAAAGAATATAAAAATAATATAAAATAAAAATAAAATAAAATAAAATAAAATAAAAATAAAATAAAAATAAAAATAAAATAAAAATAAAATAAATAAAATAAAATAAAAATAAAAATAAATAAAATAAAATAAAAATAAAAAAATATAAAATAAAAATAAAATAAATAAAATAAAATAAAAATAAAAATAAATAAAATAAAATAAAAATAAAAAAATATAAAATAAAAATAAAATAAATAAAATAAAATAAAAATAAAATAAAATAAATAAAATAAAATAAAATAAAATAAAAATAATATAAAATAAAAATAAAATAAATAAAATAAAAATAAAATAAAATAAAATAAAATAAAATAAAACTCCACTCTCTGAGCCTCGTGGTTTTCTGCCCTTCCCGCTTGACATTGTCGTCTATCAGACCCCTTGCCACTCCGCCCCCTGTTACTCATCAAAGTCTCAGCATCTGGCCTCCAAGCTCCGCGACCGCCAGGAGCTTCAACGCACGCGTGACAATCACTTGGCAAAACGGGTCTCGCTGTCGGGCACGGCCTGCAGCTGCCTGCACGCCCAGGGTCACGGAGGCCACGATGCTCTGCAGCCCCCTCTCCTTCCCCGCCTGGTTCGGCTCCTCCCTCTGAGAACACCGCCTTCAGCCTCTTGGCGACTTCCGGTCCACTGCTCCGCCGGGGCCTCAGGGCATTGACCTTCTGTCTTGACTTCGGGCCTCGTCCAACAGAGCCTATGGTTCAGCAACCGGGGGCACTTCTGCCAACACTCGACAATCCCTTGCCCTTTCGGCTCTTTTGCTCCCCTTGTCTGGCGAAATCTTTCACCTGATGAGCCCAGGCCCCCAGTAGCTGAATCCTTAGAAGTAAGGCCACACAGTATGGAGCAGATTTGTTTCACTGTCAGTGCAGAAAAACGAGTAACACACTCTTTCCTTCCACAAAACCTATCCCCGGGCTTCTCCCCGCCTGTGCCGACAGCAGCCCTTGCACCACACACACACACACACTTTTGCCCCTCTGTCTCAGGAAATGTGCCTGCTGCAATTTGAAGAAAATTGAAGCCCTCACACAAGACCCTTCCCTTGTCTGGTTGCCAAACATTCATAGCCATCCCTCTCCTTGAGCTTGGGATCCCTTCCCAGCCTGTCACCTCGGGACCCTTACACTCTCTGGTAACTCCTCTCCCTCAGATAGAATCTGTTTCTTAGGGGTGGGGGTGGGGGGGCCACCTGGGTGGCTCTGTCGGTTAAGCGTCTGACTTCAGCTCAGGTCGTGATCTCGTGCTTGGTGAGTTCGAGTCCCACATCCGGCTCTGTGCTGCCAGCTCAGAGCCTGGAGCCTGCTTGGGATCCTGGCTCCCTCTGGCTGCCCCTCCCCTGCCCTGGCTCTCTCTGGCTGCCCCTCCCCTGCTCGTGCTCTGTCTCTTTCTCAAAAAAAAAAAAAAAAAAAATTAGAATCTGTCTCTTAGTGGGGGGCACCTGGGGGGCTCAGTCGGTTAAGCAGACTCTGGATTTCAGCCTCAGGTCATGATCTGTGAGTTCAAGCCCAGTGTCTGGTTCTGCACCGTCAGCCCAGAGCCTGCTTGGGATTTTCTCTCTCTCTCTCTCTCTCCCACTCGTGTTCTCTCTTTCTCTCCAAATACATCAATAAACTTAAAAGAAGAAAGGATCTCTTGGCAGATCCTTATCATAGTCAAAGTGCCTGAATGTTTTATCCTGTCTTCCCCAAGCCCCACCTTCCACACCCTCCCCGACTCCTCATTCTGGCTTCGCCTCAATCCCCCATCAAAACTGGTCTTGCCAGGGTCACCACGACCTTTGTGGCGCTAGATTCGGCAGACACCGCGCTTGTGTCACTGCACGGCACGGGGCGGGGGGGGGGGGGGGGGGGGGGTACTTCACCCTGCGGATCCAGCCGCACTGTTGGAAGCTCTTTCCTGGGCTTGGGTGATGCGGGACCCTGCTCTGGCCGCCACGTCTCCTCTGCGCGCCCACGCTCCTTATCCTCAGCCACTGCGTAGTCAACACCTGGTGCCAGGCCCTCTCTCGTCGTTTCCCCACGCTCTGTCCTCTTCCTATGCATTCTCATCAATTGCAGACTTACCCCCCCATGACTTCCAAACGCGCGTCTCCAGACCACACATTCCGGCCGAGCTTCAGACCCGGTTTCCCCCCTGCCGGCTTGCCTCCACGTGGACGGCTCCCAGCTCTCGCTACAGTTCCAGAACTAACTTCCTGAACTTCCCACCCACCCATCCGTGGCTCCCTTCTACTTCCCTGATCTCAGCAGAAGCCACGCCCACCTTTCCTGTTACGTAAGCCAGACATCTAGGCCTCACCCTTCACTGCCCTTTCTCCCTCACCCCCATTCTGATCTGAACATCCAGTCTTGTTGATTTCGTCCGCTAAATACCTCCCAAATCCATTCTCCACTTAAGCCACCGCGGCCTCCTGTCCACATGACTCCAGGAGCCTCGTCCTGTAACAGCCCGGATCCCTGCACTATCCTTTCACTGGGCGTTTTTCCACCACCGCCTCCACTCAGGAGCCGGAGTGATCTTTTGGAAGCTGAATTCTGAGAACGCCGCCTTTCTGCTTAAAACCCTGCAACGGCTGCTATTGCTCTAAAACAAAGAAGAAACTCCGTATCCTGCTCCTTCAGACAGATGCCACGGTGGCCTCTCAGGTCACGATTCTTCATGCCACAGGGCCTTTGCTCACACAGTTACCTCTGTTTGAAATTGTCAGTTCCCGGGGCGCCTGGGTGGCTCAGTTGGTTAACCACTGGACTTCAGCTCAGGTCATGATCTCGCAGCCCGAGAGTTCGGGCCCCATGTCGGGGCTGTGTGTTGACAAAGCCTGGAGCCTCTCTGCCCCTCACCTGCTCACACTCTGTCTCTCTCTCTCTCTCTCTCTCTCAAAATAAATAAACATTAAAAAAATTTTTTTAAAGAAATTGTCAGTTTCTTAGTTACGACTTCTCGTGGCTCTGAGGCAAGGGTCCCTTCTATAAAATATCCTCTAGTTTGGTTTCAGCTTTGCAGTTGATGGAATGATTGTTTGACTATTGTCTTCTCCCCTAACTGGGGAAAGGAGGGAGGGGGCTCTGTGAACACAGGGACCACCGTTGGCATGTCTAATCATTGCGATGCCAGGGTTTGGCACAGAGTCAAGAGCAAGGTAGACAATCAGGAAACAGTTGCCTAAAGGAAGAAATGAATGACCGAATGCTCAGTATCATAAATATACATTTACCAGTTAATAACTTAATTCCTGGAAGAGGATAGTTTTCTTTGAAAATCAGCTCTTAACATAGAGAAGTAGCATGTAATAAATCTCTGTTCCTCTTTAAAAAAATCTAAATATTCTGCTTATCTACCCATATCAAGCCAGATTTTCCCTGGATGATAATATAATATTATTCCACTCACCGTGGATTTTGAAATGAAGGAAAACATTTTGGCTTTCGGATCGAAACTTTTGGTTTCTCTTCTTTATTTTCATGCACTGATTTGCATTTAAGCTTCGACTTCCCCTACTGAGCAGACTTTGCTTCCCACCAGAGGTCTTCCCGGATGAAAGTGCTGTGCGGGGCATTGGAGCTCAGCCACGCTGGTGACCCACGGTCATAGTAGCCCCATTGTCCAGGGCGGCGCCTGTTACCGCTCAGGGATCCTCAGCTCGGGTTCTGGTACACATTGTCCTCTCTGCTGTTCCTCGGATTCCTTGTTTCTCTCATTTTAAATTTGGCTTTGCAGTCTGAGTTTTTCCTTTTTTTTTTTTTTTTTTAAATGTTTATTTAATTTAGAGAGAGAGAGAGAGAGTGAGCAGGGGTGGGGGAGGGTCAGAGAGAGAGGGAGACACAGAATCCGAAGCAGGCTCCGGGCTTTGAGCTGTCAGCACAGAGCCCAATGGGGGCTTGAACCCACAAACCGTGAGATCGTGACCCGAGCCGAAGTCTGACGCTCAACCGACTGAGCCACCCAGGTGCCCTGTGCAGTCTGAGTTATTCCTATGTTAACCTCACGTGCAACATGCTGTCTGCCCATGTCTCCTGAGGTTTTCTCTGATGCTTCACACGGAGCCATACTTTGGTCCCCACGTGGCGGCCAGACCCTCCCATTCTGTCCTCCGGGAAAGGCAGCGTCTTGAGTTTCCCTGCCCATCCACACACACCTGCTTGTTCCTCCTCCTCCTCCTCTCCCCTGCTTCCTGGCCCCAAGCTGCCACAGAGCTCGCCCAAGCTCCCTGCCCCTGCCCAGCCACCTGAGCTCCCCACCCCCGCTCTCCCCACCAGCGACCACCAGTGTGATACAAGCCGCCAGGTAGCACTTCACTGCCTCTCTTTGGAAAATCTCTACCTTGAAATGCGTAGCGCCAACTCAACCTTCATTCTGATTTGTAGATGCGTAGAGTCGACCCCCATTTGCAGAGGTAACCATTCACCGCTGTTTTCATTGAACGTGACGGTGTATCAGGCAAAGTGGACAGGGCCACACTTCCATAGGAAGCCCCTACTCCCGCAGGCAGAGAGCCTCGCGGTGGCCTCCGATTCCGTCACACAGGATCTATCTGACTGCATTACCAAGACCTTACCTTCTTCCTCTGCAGTGAGTCGGGACAGTTTGCAATAGTTATCCTCCTGTGTGATCACATCTTTCTGAAGTGGAAAGTGGTATTCTTGTCACACCAGCAACACAGCCCTGGATATTAGGATGCAAGTTACCTTCATCGGTATATTCTCTCTTTGGGGGAGGTTTACGAGGAGACAGGGGAAGACTTACCCCTCCAGAAAAACTTCCTCTTTGATAATATCCATGGGGAAATGGTCACCTGAAAAATCTAATGGTAGAAACGTCCAGGCTCAAGCATACAATGACGTCTGATGTTAAATGTTGGCTTATACATTGATCTTCAGAATCAGGCACTGTTTACGATTAAATGATTGCAACGTAATTATTAATCGTACAATGACGATTTGCTTTACAAAAGAAACATGATCCCTGAAAGTCCTTGGTTTTGTGTTCAATTTAATTAATGAATCTACTACATGTCCCCTAGATTGCTCATTTTACACTCTTGTTAAAGGAAGGTGGCCCGCTTGTCAGCAAGAATTACTTACAAATTGGCTAATTAATTACTTCCATCCTTCTGCAATGAGATTCACATGGAAATAGAAGAGGGCAGTCTAAGGACAGACCAAAAAAAAAAAAACAAACCTGCATGGTATCACACTTCTTGTCATCAGCTCTAAAGAAATGTCTGTCTGGGGACATAGAGTCAGTAAAAGAACTGCTTGACTAATAAAGCAGATTACCCTCAGGAAAAAACATATATGAATGGAAAGTTCTATTACTTCTCTAATTCGAGTAAAGAAGATACAGTATCAAAAAGCAACTTTTAAACATTTAGTATAAAATGAACATCCATGGATATGAGCAGTGCCTACATGTAACAATCGAGAAAAAACAAAAACAGAACTGAATTAAAGACAATGTCTATGCAAGTTTTTTTTTAATATGTATTTAGCAGACAAAAACCACAAAACAACAATACATATATATATTTATATATACATGTATATATTTATATAAATATATTTATATTTATATAATATATATATAAATATATATATTTATATATTTATATAAATATATATATTTATATAAATTATATATATAAATTTATATATGTAATTATATATATAAATTATATAAATATAATATAAATATAAATATAAATATATATTTATAAATATAAATATATTTATATAAAACAGAACTGAATTAAAGACAATGTCTATGCAAGTTTTCTTAATATGTATTTAGCAGACAAAAACCACAAAACAACAATACATATATATATTTTATACATATACATGTATATATATTTATATATATAAATAGTTATATATATATTTATATGTATAAATATATATACATGTATATATATTTGGATATATATTAAATTTATATTTATTTAAATATATATTAAATATACATTTAATATATTAATATATTAATTATTAATTAATTATTAAATATTATTATATTTAATATATTAATATATATTTAAATAAATATAAATTTAATATATATTTATATTATATAATATAATATATTTAATATATATAAATTTAAATTATATATATTATATAATATAATATATTTAATATATATAAATTTAAATTATATATAAATATAAATTTATATATACATGTATATATTTATATATATAAATTTATAGAGATAGAGATAGAGATAGAGATAGAGATATATATTGACCAGACAAAAATAATGGAAGGTTGAAGACTTTAAATTGTAATAGGCTACAAGGATTCAAAACAAGGTCTTACTGCTGACTTAATATAGCATTTTACTGAATACAGGGCCTCGTCCCTTGTTCTGAACTGTATCTAACTTAGCCTGCAACGGTAGGTCTTGGACCTACACGGTTATGCCAGTGTTCCCCAAATCTCAGGGATGATGCCACCATATTGCATGATACAGGGCCACATGCCCTCCACCCAGATTCCCTTCAATTCACAGCCAGGTAGCTAAAACTTACACGTTAAAATAAATCGAAAGTTATTGCTGATCTCTCTACTAACCTGTGCACTCCCATGGAGTTCCAAGTGGCCATGCCATAGACCTCTCTAATAAAACATGTTATGTGAAAGATATCTTATTATCAGAGGTAACATGCAAAGTCCCTAGTTTGTCATCCACACAAAAGGGGTATCATGCTCTGAATCATACTTGCGATCTCATCTTGTGTCCTGCTCTCCCCGCTTGAATGACCGGCGAATAGATGTGATAACAGATTCGGCAATTTGTTGAAAAGTTGGTATCATACCACAGGTAAGGATGGGGGGCAGAACCCAGTTTTCACCTGCGGTTTCTGGAGTCAATCTCTTGCTTTAGGCTCAAATTCTTGTATGTCTTGTGCTGATAATCATGCCGTGGCATATTTCGGAGGCATTCCTAAGATCAAGGTGCCTTTCCTAAGTTCAAGCAAGTTGGTAGAATTAAATACAAACAATATGGTGGGTGGACAAAGTGAACATGATTCTTATCTCTTGCCTGTTCTGTCCTCGCCCTCATAGATTGGAAGAACTTGGATCTGCTATAGTTTTCTTTTTTTAAGTTTATTTATTTATTTTGAGAGAGAGAGAGAGAGAGAGCATGAGCTGGGGAGGGGCAGAGAGAGAGGGAGAGAGAGAATCCCAAGCAGGCTCTATGCTCTCAGAGCAGAGCCCAACGCAGGGCTCCAACTCATGAACTGCGAGATCATGACCTGAACCGAAATCAGGAGTCAGACACAAAGCTGACTGAGCCACCAAGGCACCCCAGGATCTTCTACAGTATTTAACTAGATAGGTTAGCTAGGACTCCACGTCACTTCCTGTGAGTCCAACAGGAGAAAAAAATCAGGCCAGAATGCCTGATTTTTAAAATAGTAACTTTACACTATGGATGCCAGTTAGGGAATGATGGCTTTGGGGTTAGCAGCAAAGCAGGTATAATTCTGTCCTCGGTTCTAGGTCTTTCGTTCATTTGTTCATTCATGTCAAAGGAGCGAGGAAAATTAATAGCTAGCCTTTAAAGGGGCGCCCGGGTGGCTTAGTCGGTTGAGTGTCCGACTTTGGCTCAGGTCATGATCTCACGGCTTGTGAGTTCGAGCCCCGTGTCGGGCTCTGTGCTGACAGCTCAGAGCCTGGAGCCTGCTTCAGATTCTGTGTCTCCCTCTCTCTCTGCCCCTCCCCTGCTTGTTCTCTCTCTCTCTCAAAAACAAACATTTTTAAAAATTTAATAGTTAGCCTTTATGAGTTTCAATGGCTCAATCTATAAAAATGTTGGAATAGTTATAAAATGAAATAGTACGAATGACAAATCTAATTCTTAAAGATAAGAAATATAACATGATACTGTTGATTCTGTTCATCCAAATGCCAGATTATATCAACCCAAACCAGTAGAATCCCACC
Organism: Panthera leo; assembly: GCF_018350215.1. NCBI lineage: Eukaryota > Metazoa > Chordata > Mammalia > Carnivora > Felidae > Panthera > Panthera leo. The sequence goes on along the minus strand of NC_056685.1, from coordinate 20,980,278 downwards.
AAATTTTTCATCTGACTCAAAAGCACGTCAGTAATTCTTTCCATTCAAGTATAATATAACTATTGACATTAAAATGAGAGAAAAGAAGTCCAGGCATTTTTATTTGCAACTTAATGCTAATAGAAAAATAAGAAGCTATGTGTAATGAGCACTGTGGGTACCAACCGTATCCCCTCTAGGACTGATGCTTTTGTCCCCCAGCTGCTGGGAGTGTTGCCCCCTGAAGGCTCACCCTGGGTCCCTCCCCAGGAAGTGTCCTCAGCTAGAGTAGCTTCCTCATTCAAGGATGTGACTACATGACCCCTCTCCAGGACAGCCCGCATCCATGACTAGTTGATACAGGAGGATAAGTGCTAGCCACTGGCCGACTCTCCCCCTTCCACCCCCCACAACTCAATTTGGAATGTTCTAGAAGGGCCATCCCAACCTCCGAGCTCCATGGGAGTTAGGCTGAGGCCACTGTTGCAACTGCATCACTGTTCGGCTTCTCTCAGCCTAGTCCTATATTCCTCACACCCTTGGAGAGACTATTCCTGAGCACATTTTCTAGCAACCTTCTTACAGACAAATCTCCACCTGTTTCTTGGGAAGAATGACTAATAACGATATATGACTTCCAAATCACTATGGGGTGTAAAGACAAAGTAAACGCAGTCCTCGTAGTTAAAGTAAAATACAATAATGGAACAACAACAACAACAAAAATTACGAAGAGTATTTTTTTTTAACTGAGGGCATCAAACAAGCTAATGGATATACACGTATGTGTTAAAATCTCCTCTATTAGAAGACAGAGACGCCCCAGTGGATCAAAATAAAAATCCAACTGTGTCCTATTTCGTCAGTGTTATTTATTTCATAGATGTTGACTGAGGTCATCTCGACCTTTTAAAATTAAAATAAAATTGGCTCGAGCCTTTAGTTCTATGTCCCTAGGGAAGCACAGTGCCCTCCTGTGATATTTCTGCAAATTCCTGGGCACTTACATTGCCTATGTGACTTCTGCTCACTTCTGGACCCTTGATCTCATTCATGATTCAACTGTGGCTGTTTGCCACCCTCCATCCCTCACAGCCCCTAACTCCAGCCCTTTCCTTGATTCTTCCAAAACATTTCACACAAAGGAAAGGTGTGCAGTCTATTCTGTTGGGTTGGGGTAAGGAGGTGGGGCATTGTTTTAAATTACAGCAATACAGACAATTTAAAAATTGGATTTGATTTTCATGTCTTACAGTTTTTTGTTTTCTGGGGGTTTTTTTGTTTGTTTTTTGGGTTTTTTGTTTTTTGTTTTTTTTTTTTTGAGAGAGAGAGAGGAGCAGAGAACCCAAAAAGGGACAGAGAGGGAGAGAGACAGAAGCGGAGCTCACCTGAAGTGGGGCTCAAGCTCACAAACCATGAGATCATGACCTGAGCCAAAGTCCATTAACCACCTGAGCCACCCATGAGTCCCCTTAAAGTTCTTTGATGCCCAGAAGCAGGTCATCAGGGTGCTCTCCTGGACAAAGACAATTCCCTCTTTAAACAGAGCTCTAAGATGAACTAATAAAATATATTTCATCCTATTTATTATTTTTAAAAAAATTGAAAACTACTGGAAAGTCCAACAATAGTGAAGAGTTGCTGAGGTTATGGTGACTCTGTATGGTGCGAAAGTGGAGAGCCATTTTAATATTTCATTTTCAAATAATATGTAATGGTTGGCAAAATGTCCTCAGCATTATAAATAAAAATAGTCAGAAAAATAATTGGGTATACAATAATTGTATACACTTTGTGAACCAAAACATATATAAGTTCATGGACATTAATAAAAAAGATTGCAAGGAAATACAATAAATTGTTAACTGTAGTTTCTGGGTGGTGAGATTAATGATGGCATCTATTTTACCTTTAAACTTCTCTGAACTTTTTAATTTTTAAAGATGAATGCATGCTACTTTTAGAATGAGGCCAAATAGGGATATTTTGAAATATTTATTGGGAATTGACTGGAGGGATTTAAAATACCTAATTATCTTAGGGGGAGAAAAAGCAATCCTTTATATTAAGTATTATATTAAGCTTCCAGCCTCTTAATTTTTTACCAGGATGAGAAATCGGGGCCTTCTGAGAAGGATGGCAGTATTTCCCATTGCTTTGCTGAGTATTTGCTGAAAGAGGGAGGGAGAGGGGGAAGGGAAGGGAGATAATGGAAGGGAGAGAAAGAGAAAGAGATTTACAACTGGAAAGTCATAAAAATTAGTTGATTGATTCTACGCTCTGAAATTCACAGACGGTAGGATTTTGTGTTAAGTACAATTAATCTGTATTTGTAATACGATGATACAAAGTATCTCTATTATCACATGTGCAGTTTTTTTAATAAATTCTCTATCAAATATTGGTAATTTGGGGGGCGCCTGGGTGTCTCAGTTGGTTGAGTGTCTGTCTGACTTCTGATTTCAGCTCAGGTCATGATCTCATGGTCATGAGACAGAGCCCCACATCTGGCTCCACTCCCAGCTTAAGATTCTCTCTCTCCCTCTCCCTCTGCCCTCTCCCACTCACATGCTCTCTCTGTCTGTCTCTTTCCCAAAAAACAAAACACAAAAAACAAATACTGGTACATTGCAGAAGTAACGTGTTCTTTTTTAAACTACAAAACCATGAATATTTTTCTAAGAGAGCATGAAATCTACATTTTAGGGTCAGGTATATTTACAGTGTGATAACGGTCTCCTCTATGAAATGGTAATAGTCGTAACTATGTCACTGATAATTATCAACATAAGACCAAGAAAGTACCTCATTCTCCCTTTACTGCCAGCACAGCACTTTCCCTCTACATCATACATTTGCCCCTCTTTTCCCACTCCTCTACCCTCCCACCCACATCCCCCCAACCAATCCAAACCCCATTCACATTAAAGTGGATTCCCTGTAACATAACCATGGGACCGTGGGCTCAGACAAACCATCCTGTTGCCCCAAGAACATGGAGGCACTGATTACATCCATTGAGAAAGGCACTGGTTTCTAATTAACAAGCCAGTGTTCACTAAGAAAAAAAAGATGGGTAATGGGCTAAAACAGCTCTTACTAAGAAGTCTTGTCTTTCATAAAGTCTGAGGAACTGGAAAGCGGAAAAGCATTTTAGCTAATTGGCTTCAGATTCTCCTTTCATCCATTGGTTAAATCTATCAGAAATGAGAAAAGGATTTCTTGTTAGAGCATCTTCCGCGTTTTAAGCCAGCAACACCCTCTCTGTCGAGGCAGAGCTTGATTGGTGGGATGCAAAGGGGACTGTGTTTCCTGAAGGTGGGTTCGGTGCCACTTCAGGCAGAACCACCAAAGACCTTGTTAAAAGGCAGATCTCAGGATGTCCCCCAGAAATTCTGACTCAGAAAATCCAAGGTGAAGCCTGGGAATGCATATATTTTACAAGTGTCCTGGGGGTTCCTGGACCCGTGAAAAGTTGAGAACCATAGAGCAATGCTATGGTTTTATGCTATTTGATGGTTTTAACAAACTCTTGGCAATTTATAAGTATGAGGGTCTGGTAAACTCCTAAGGCCCGTGGTTCCCTGGACCCACAAAATAGTGTTATCCTTTTAACAAAATACCTTGCTGTATGAACTACAGTCTTCTGAAAACTGGTGAAAAGGGGATTGGATTTCAAGACTTCATCTAATTTCTCTCCTTCCAGCGAGACTGAATTGAAATGTGGTGCCATCATTATCATGCTTTCTGTTCCATTAGTTAAGAATCACTCATGATAATGGTAAATATTCCCAGAGCACATGGTTTAATGTATATTTTAATATATCATTTGATGTGACTGTATAAATCACTAATCAAGATTATCTATAATTACTACACATGTATGTGTGTAGATATGTGTGGGCACATCAGCCTCTACACCGGTGGTAAGACCTGGACCCTAATTTTAAAAATCCTTTTTTCGGGGCACCTGGGTAGCTCAGTTGGCTGAGCATACTGACTCTTGATTTTAGCTCAGGTCATGATCCCAGGGTTTGGGATCGAGCTCTATGTCAGTCTCCATACTCAGCACAGAACCTTCTTAAAATCCTCTCTCTCCCTCTCTTTGCTCCTCTCCCCCACTCGCACTCTCTCTCTCTCTCTCTAAAATAAAAAAAAAGAGAAAAAAAAAAGAAAAGGCGATTGTGACCATCATACTTTAAAAATATTTTTTTCCCGTGATTATAAACATAGTGCAGAGTTAGACAAAATGCAAACATACATCAAATATTTAAGAAAATTTAAATTTCATTTAAGAAAATGAAAATCTACCATAATCCCCCAAACAACCTAGATGTTTCTCAGTGTGTATATACATATGTGTGTATATCTTTTTTATACATATGGAGCATTCTTGGAACACTTTTTATGCATATGGAACATAATGGAATTCTATAAAATATAGTGTTATCTAAGTTGGCAATGGATGTTGAACTTGTTTCCATGGTGGTACCTCCTTCTTTTTAATACCTGGATAGTATCCCAGTAAGTGGCTGGATGTTGACAGTTTATTTAATCATTTTTGTAATTAGGTTCTTGTTCTTCCTTAGTCTTCAGATTTCTTCCCATTTGTCCTCAAAATATCTTCCCTGACCCTTAAATTTCCTTTGTGTTCCTAATACACGCTCTCATTGTACCACAAGTCTTTCCACTGTTGTCTGAGCCAAGTCAAATTTTACCTGTGCTTGTGTGACTATTCGATTCAAGTCTGATGCCTCTACTAGACTGTGAACGTCGTGAGTTCAGAGATGTGTCTATTTTTCCCCCACCGTATCCCCAGTGCCCAGCATCGTGTCTGGAAAATGGTAGGCTCTTAATAAATATCTTCCAAACAAGCTAATTAATCTCTGCTCATTTCAAAAGCAGTTTCCGTAGGATAAATCTCTAAAGAAAAGGTATTAGAAAACCTGAACCGAAAGGTATGAATACTGTTTTATTGTTAATAGCTTTTAGTTCATAATCATAAAAAAAGATTCATTATAGAAAAGCTTCACTCAGCTTTTCCAGATAAGGAATAGAATATATAAATATGTAAGTATATATGAGTTAAAAATTAGTATTCATATTTTGGGGTTATGTACTAGAAATTTCTACATAGAGGTGTACAATCAAAGAGTGCTAGGATCACCCCGCTAGAGAAAGAGATAAGGCCCCAGAAGCGGGGCGTTCAAAGCCCTCCACCATCCAACTCAACCTTCCCCTTTCAGCCTGCCTCCCAGTTTGTGGGCCACATAACCTGTAATTCAGTGGGGCCGTATGTTCCCCTTTCCCCTGCCACAATTCACATGTTCATACCTGGGATGGACTTCTTCTCAGCCCTCCTGTCTTTTCACTGCTAGATCAAATGTGATTTCCATCATAAAGCCTTCGGGATGCCCAGATTGGAATTAGTCCCTTTCTCGCTGGTACTGGGAAACCCTTCCCTCCCAGTACTATTATTACTTACTGTGTGGGGACTAACATAGTTATTAGTAATGCTTGCCAATGTACCAGGCACTGTGCTAGGCTCAGGAGATCACTGTCTTTATAGACCTTTATTTAGTCTAAAGCAGGAGGAATGGAATGACAATAAATGTCTAATGAATATTACATTAGATATACCAATTATTTGAAATTAGGTTTCTGGGGTACCCACGTGGCTCAGTCAGTTAAACGTCCAACTCCTGATTTCGGTTCAGCTCATGGTCTCACTGTTCATGAGATCAAGCCCCGATTGGGCTCTAAAGCAAAGAACCCTGCTTGGGGATTCTCTCTCTCTCTCTCTCTCTGCCCCTCCCCTCGCTCACTCTCTCTCAAAAATAAATAAATAAACTTAAAAAAAATAAATTCAGGTTTAAGAAGTTTATTGCCCCCTCAAAATTTTATCTGCCAGTACGAGTAACTTCTGGAGAGTTGGAAAGTTTTGTTTGCAGCCATTATACTTCTGGGCTTTACTTAGGGGTTCAATTTAAGTGCCAGGCGAATGTGACTTCCTCATTCAGTGTTCTGTTTAAAATATCAGTGAGGACAGCTGGGTGGCTCAGCCGGTAAAGTGTCAGACTCTTGATTTCAGCTCAGGTCACTATCTCGAGGTTCCTGGGTTAGAGCCTGAGTCGGGCTCTGCACTGTTAGCACAGACATTCTCTGCTTGGGATTCTCTCTCTCACTCTCTCTCTCTCTCAAAATAAATACATTACATACATACATACATAAATAAATAAATAAATAAAGGATCAATGCAGCAACCCTCCACTAAAATAGTAGAAAATACTACCTCTACAAAGAAAACAGAGCAGGATTCGATCAGCCTTAGGTTCCTTCTCACACCCGTCACTGGCGCCTGTCGCAAGTGGGTCCGTCTTTGACTTTATCCTTAAACTTGATTAGAAAACGTACTTCTATCAAATTTCCCCGAGTGTTGCCCACGTTTCTGGGAATTCAGACCAAGGCTGGCAACGAGGGAAGGCTTCTCTTTTTTTTGGCAACAAGAAAAAAGACTTTGTGGTTTCTCACCGCCGCCAGCGTCTTCCCACTTTTACAGCCAATAATTAGGCTATTTACCTTATTTAGGCTATCCGTGCTGGTGAATAAAATATATATTATCTTTACGGTAATATCCCATTTCCTCCGACCCTTTTGCCTCTCAACTCCTCAAGCCAACTGCAGAGAACAACGTAACTAACCACATCCTCACACTGAGTAGAGAGGGCAAAACTTTTTTGGTTCTTTTCGAATCCTGAAGCTTTCTGCACACCCAACTTCCCCTGTGCTCTCAAACCATTTCTTCTTTCCCGTTTGACAGAGAGGAGTTTCACTTTCTTTCTCTAGTAGTCAGTCCCTGCTCTATTTAGCCTTTTTCTTTTTACGCAGCCACTTCCCTTATTAATTTCCTAATCATCTGCAATGTTTAAACTCCTCGTGATGCACACTTTCTTGCGAGCGTAGGGTCATCCGTCAAATCATTAAAGAATTTTCAGATGAATAAAAATATATTTAGAAGTGCTCCTGGCTTTTAGATTTTCAAACGGAAATTTATCCCACTCGCCTCCCAAAACAAAGCAAAACTAAAAACCTGTACTGCTTGTTTTCTCCATTCTCACCACCCCCTGAAACATTATTAAATGTTAGACGCGGCCCTAGTTTTTCGGTGATCCCTCAAGGAAACTGCTCTGATGCATTCATCTTTCATTCATTAATTCAATCAACACTGACAATGACTCTGAAGCAGGCGCTGGGATACACCATGGAGCTCACAGAGCAGCGGGAAGGGAGATTAAACCGAGCTTTGTAACAGCTGCCACGCTCAGCAGAATCTTAGATCCCGAAGCTAACTCTCTGCCAGACCCAACCAATAATCTGTTCTAGCCTTTTCTTCGCAACGTCACTGAGAATCATGACAGGCACCAGAAGAAAACAGTGCTGTTACTAATATGTTTGACACACAACATTTATGCAATTGATCTGTGAATCTCTTGAAATAATTTACAAAGAGAAAACTTGCCCCCCCCCCAAACTTTATATTCTAATATTTCTTACTTGAAAGTGTATTTCGGGGCTCCTGAGTGGCTCAATTGGTTAAGCGACCAACTTCGGCTCAGGTCACGATCTCACCATTCATGAGTTCAAGCCCAGCATCAGACTCTACGCTGACAGCTCAGAGCCTGGAGCCTGCTTCGGAATCTGTGTCTCCCTTTCCCTCTGCCCCTCCCCTGCTCGCACCCTGTCTCTCTATTTCTCTGTCAAAAATAAACATTAAAAAAAAGAAAAAAAGAAAAGAAAGTATATTTCCTGGGGTGCCTGACTGGCTCAGCTGGAAGGGCATGTAACTCTTGATCTCAGGGTCATGAGTTCAAGCCCCATATTGGGTAGAGGTTACTTCAACAAATAAAACTATTTTTTAAAAGTGTATTTCCTGGGCACCTGGGTGGCTCAGTTGGTTAAGCATCTGACTTCGGCTCAGACCACGATCTCACAGTTCATGAGTTCGAACCCCACATCAGGGTCTGTGCTGACAAATCAGAGCCTGGACCCTGCTTTGGATTCCGTATCTCCCTCTCTCTCTGTGTCCCTCCCCTGCTCATGCTCTGTCTCTCTCTCTCAAAAATAATAAATAAAACATAAATAAATAAGTGTATTTCCTTTTATCATGTGGATTTACAAAATTTCATTCCATGGCTTCTATTCAATGAGTGAGGAGTGACTCACGTTTTTATAAAATAGGAAAAGATGGCCAAACAAGAAAACATTTCCTAGATGTGTAAAGCTTGGCGAAATGCCTGGAAACGTTAACATCAGCCAAAAACATCAACCGAAACACCAACCGAAAGGCTTTTCATGGTGAAAGAGTGACCTAGTGCCATAGAGCTATAGATCAAAGAAACTATTTTTAGTTTTTATAACGTTTATTGCTTGCTTTTTATAATTGTTTTAGCTTTATAAGTGTTAAGAGTTTTTATAATTATAATTTAATTTTTAGAAACGATCCATGAGCGAGCCCCATTTGTGCAGTTGGAGACTCTAGTCCGAGCACTTCTGTCAGGAGCAGTGATCCAAAAAAAAAAAAGCCCGCAGAAAGATACCTCCTAAGAGATAGCAGTGCGTACCTGAGAAATGGGAAGCCGATAGGTATTCAGCTCTAAGCAGGTAGCAATAGCATGGAGAGCAACAATGACGGCCAAATATTTTATTCTTTAGAGGATGCTCAGCCATGATATTTATGGTTACATGATTACCATGTTCTACTCAGTTACTAAGTGCCTATGAGGGGGAGTTTCTGACAGCAAATTAGTTGAACATTAAGATGGGAGGCATGCCTGGTACATTTTAGTCCTGCCCTAAGATGACTGACTCTTTGAATGTGTTCCCATTGTGTAAGCATTTCATTCTTAGTGCATTTTTCAAATTATATTTTGAAGGGAGAGTTCCGGAGTCTATTTTCCTGGACTGCAACCTCTGTCCCCCTTATTTGTTGTATCCCCAATACCCAGCAACGTGCCTGATAGACATTAGGTAGTTGATAAATGTTGATTGAATTAAATTTTCAAGTTGTATTAGTTGGTAATTTTCACAAAACGCCTCCATTAGATAAATGGAGATCCTGTGATAAAGAAAGGTTACTTTTGGGGGGTGGGGGGGCAAGGCAATAAAACATTAAGTCTTTGACTAAGGAGAAAGACCAAAATTACATCGAGACGTTCATCAAACCTCTATAGAAAGGTATTTTATTTTATTTTATTTGGATTACATTGTGTTGTTAAAGATCATAAGGTACTTTCAAAAATATAGAGTAAGATAAAATAATTAGTAATGCCAATAATTAGTAATACTTACAATAGTAAGTCCTGTTTAGACTATGGTGTTTACTCTTTTTTTTAATGTTTATTTATTTTTAAGAGAGAAAGAGATGGAGCACGAGTGGGGGAGGAGCAGAAAGAGAGAGGGAGACATAGAATCTGAAGCAGGCTCCAGGCTCTGAGCTGTCAGCGCAGAGCCTGATGCGGGACTCAAACTCACGAACTGGGAGATCATGACCTGAGCCGAAGTCAGACGCTTAACCGCCTGCTTAACCCAGGCGCCCCTATGGCGTTTACTCTTTAGATCACTTCCATATATATTTGGAAAGGCCTAACTATTTCTTAAATATTAAAACACATTGTAATAAATTAAGGCATTTATACTTTATTCTCTTTCCATCAAAAAATAGAGAGGATAGTGTCCGCAAGAAGGGTGGAAAAGTTAGTGTAAAAATCTCTCGGTTCATATTTGAAAGCAGACATATCCTAGTTTGTTTTGTTCATTAAGTCCATGCAGCTCGAATCACAGATAATGAAGGCAAGTCACATGAGAACCTGGGTCCTCCGCGCCTTGTCAGGACCCTTCTAATTGTCGTATCTGGACAATCTTTACCCAGGTTCTGAATGGAGGGTGGAAGGTTTTGGCTCTGTGTCCAATGCACTAAACGCTCCATTTAATCTCTTACTCTAGGCTTCGGGAACCACAGGTCTGCAGGCTCAGTCGCTCCTGTACATTGACATAAAGAAACAGTAACAGGGGCGCCTGGGTGGCTCAGTCGGTTAAGCGTCTGACTTCAGCTCAGGTCATGATGTCGAGGTCCGTGAGTTCGAGCCCCGCGTCAGGCTCTGGGCTGATGGCTCAGACCTTGGAGCCTGCTTCCGATTCTGTGTCTCCCTCTCTCTCTGCCCCTCCCCCATTCATGCTCTGTCTCTCTGTCTCAAAAATAAACGTTAAAAAAAATTTTTTAAAAGAAATAAAAAAAAAGAAAAGAAACAGTAACAGCGGCACACATACATCATTTGCGTCCCAGGATACACACCATGTTGGGACAACAGATCAACCTGCCGTCTAACAGACTCCTGACTATTATAATCCCCTCCTGCCTTCCACATCTGTGCCTTCTCTGTATTCACCAAGTGTCTGGGATTTGTGCAGATGATCTCATTGTGTGCCTCTTCAGAAAGCCATACGTTTTATGGGAAAGAAACCAGGCTTAGACTGCAATAAATCCACCTTCATTACACATCAAAGCTTAGCGAATTCATCCAGTGCGTGTGTTATCTTGTGCCCTATCTGCCAGAGCACACACTGAAGTCTTTTCTTTCAACCACGTGTGTTTAATGATGCATCCCCCTCCGTGTCCAGAAACTTCCTTTCGTCTTTAGAACGACAATCAGTATCCTGCCCATTTTGTCCCTGTGGCTTTTTCAACACGTCCTTCCAGTGGAGCCCAAACGAACAAAACAGCAGAAAAAACCTTTCCAACGTACCGTTTGAACTAGTCAGAGTTGGGAACAAATTGAGAGAAATATTCAAAGAAGATTGCGGCACATACGCAAACATTTTCTCAACTTTCTTTAAAGGTAAGATACTTTACTTCTAGGGCCACCCGGGGGGGCTCAGTTTGTTAAGCGTCCGACTCTTGATTCCGGCTCAGGTCATGATCTCACGGTGCCTGGGATCGAGCCCCACATCGGGCTTCATGCTAACGGTGCAGACCCTGCTTAGGATTTTCTCTCTCCCTCTCTCTCCGCCCCTCCCTCGTGCAGGTGCGCTCTCTTTATCTCTCTCAAAAAATAAATAAACATTAAAAAAAAATACTTTACTTCTTGGCCTACACTGTGGGTGTAGACGAAGTGGTGTGCGTATACGTTTGTATGTATTTTAAAAAGCAGTAAACAGAAAATATTAATACAACGCGACCAAACATCCTGTGAAATCTATTTTGACTTTTCATTTAAAACAAACCAGGGGCGCCTGGGTGGCGCAGTCGGTTAAGCGTCCGACTTCAGCCAGGTCACGATCTCGCGGTCCGTGAGTTCGAGCCCCGCGTCAGGCTCTGGGCTGATGGCTCGGAGCCTGGAGCCTGTTTCCGATTCTGTGTCTCCCTCTCTCTCTGCCCCTCCCCCGTTCATGCTCTGTCTCTCTCTGTCCCAAAAATAAATAAAAAACGTTGAAAAAAAAAAATTAAAACAAACCAAAACAGGGGTGCCTGGGTGGCTTGGTCGGTTAAGCGTCCGACTTTAGCCCAGGTCGTTATCTCACGGTCCGTGAGTTCGAGCCCCGCGTCGGGCTCTGTGCTGACAGCTCAGAGCCTGGAGCCTGTTTCGGATTCTGTGTCTCCCTCTCTTTCTGCTCCTCCCCTGTTCATGCTCTGTCTCTCTCTGTCTCAAAAAAATAAATAAACGTTAAAAAAAAAATTTTTTTTTAAATAAAACAAACCAAAAAAAATCAACAATGCTTTTGTTTTCACAGAAGACACTAGAACCATCAGAAAGTATTTACTCTGTTTTCGGTATGTCTTCTTCCAGCGACAGGGAACACCAAAATAAGGGTTCTTTCAGCCCAGACTATCACATCACGATGTATCTGCATCCTAAAGGCCAGGGGCCTTTCGAAACAATCATTACATTGTCCTTCCAGCAATAATACACTGTAACACTTTGCAATTGTTTCCCTAGAGTCAGAGGGATCCATCCGGTGGTAGTAGCCACAGGCCAAACAGGCAGCAACATGGGTGTAAACACATCCTTTAGAGCTTCTCAAGGGGAAATGCAAAAATAGATAATGCAAGAACCACAGGACAAAGTCTTACAGGCGATTTTAACCAGGCTTGAGTTGTAGGTGGTACTTTCCAGAAAATTAGAATCAAATAAAATAGGTCCTTTCCCTCAAGAGTCTAAAATCTATGCCGCTAAAGCGTGTATGTATTCGGTCTCGCTCTAAACCGCCCGTTTATAGGAGCGCCGGGAGCTCCAAGATTCCTCGGTCCCCAAGGAGTGACAAAGTGGCCTGTTCAGAAACCCTCAGTGGCTTCATAGCAGTTCAAACACCACTTTGCTTCACCCCGCGTTCGGATTCCCTTACTCCCGGCTCCTACCCCTTCATCAGGAGGATGGGGGTGGGATTCGACCTCTTTTCTCCTTCAGTTATGCGCTTGATTCGACCAAACGGAGGGGAAAGAGATGTTTTGAGGGGGGGGAAGAAACAGATGATGTGCAGACTTCGGGTCTATCTACAGTCATAGCCACTGAGCCAACGAAATCTGACATTGCTGACTGAAAAGAAATGACCTGTCAAATCTTCATTAGGCCCAGGATCCACAGAATTCAGTGGGTGAGACCGTTATCATTCTGTAGGCCCGGTCATAGTGAGCCTCGGGTCTCTATACCCCTCCTCAGAAGAAACATAAGAGGGGCACCTGGCTGGCTCCGTTGGAGGAGGGTGCGACTCTTGATCTCGGAGTTGTCGGTTCGAGCCCCACTTTGGGTGGTCGAGATTATTTAAAAATAGAATCTTTAAAAAATGAAAGAACCAAGATAAAGGAATCACAGGTTGAGTCCTGGTACCTCATTTTTTACCTCCTGGTGCTAAGCTGTTGTTACACCTGCCCTGCTCGCGTTCACCCACCAGGCTTAGACTGCGCAGTTTGTCCCGACGATAAGGGCCAGGGCAGAGTCAGACTCAAGTCATGATGGTCCGGCCAAGGTAGGGACAGTCGTGTTCAGTTTTGTTTTGCTTTTTTTTCAGTCGCTTCATCATTTTTGTCAGATCATTCGGATCACTATATGCTCAATTTAGAAAATTCCAAGAGTATACATAATTATAAAGAAATAAAATAATGCCACCACCTGGAGACAAAAGCCTGTTTTGTGTAGTATAGAATACTTTTTCCTTGTTAGTTTAGGAGCTTACTTACCATCAGCGGAATGGGTAGCAAATCTTTACAAAGCCATGGTGTTGTTTCTCTGGTTTCACCTGGACAGCACTGGAATGTGGTGGTATTTCTCTCAGGATATTGTAGCCATCTATTTTCTTGTCTGCCATGCCTTGTTCTTGAGGGAGTGTCTATCACATAGTAGTTGTTCAATAAACACTTCCTTTTTTTTTTTTTTTTTTTTTTTAGTTTATTTATTTCGAGAGGGAGAGTGAGCAGGGGAGGGCCAGAGAGAGAGAAAGAGCGTGATAAAGAATACCCAGCAGGCCCCATGGCAACAGCACAGAGCCTGATACAGGGCTCGAGCCCACAAACTGTGAGATCATGACCTGAGCCAAGACCAAGAGTTGGACACGCAACTCGCTGAGCCACCCAGGCGTCCCTCAATAAACATTTCTTAACGGAAGCAAATGAAATCAATCTAATCACCCGGCCATGGACTCCCAGGTAGACTTGGAAGCCAGAATCAAAAGTTTCGTTCTGGTTCACAGTTGTAGCCAAGAGCAAATCGAGTTTTATCTGCTAAGGAATATTTATTTTGCTTTCAAAGTACAACATCTACCCTCTTAAACTTGAATTCGCTTCATGGAATTTCCCATCTCTGTCGATTCTGACATCTCATAAATGTCCAGGTAGAGAAAAAGAAAAAAAAAGTCACAGAATGATCGGTATTTAACAATTTCTAATTAGAGTATTTCCCATTGTCAGCACAGATATCTTATTTTCGAACTTTGTTCATAACTCCAGTGGGGGGAAAAAAAAATCAAAGGCACATGGGATATATATGAGAGATCCAGACCTAAAAGGACAGGATGTGGGCTTAAAACTTGGCTCTGGCATTTTCTTTTCCCAACTTAAACGTCCCTTGGTGGGGGGCGGGGGGAGGCGGGGTGGGGGTGCTGGGTGGCTCGGTCAGTTAAGCATCCAACCCTTGACTTCAGCTCACGTCATGATTTCATGGCTCGTGGGTTCAAGCCCCATGTCGGGTTGTGTACTGACAGCGTGAATGAAACCTGCTTGGGATTCTGTCTCTCTCTCCCTCTCTGTCTGCCCCTCCCCTGCCCGTGCGCTGTCTCTCTCTCAAATAAGTAAATAAACGTTTAAAAAAGTCGCCCTTGGTTTCTTCGTTGGTGAAATTAGTAATATCCACAAATAGCTGACTGAATCACACTCCCTTGCTGGGATGAATCGGCAAAGACACACGATTCTTACTCTGAGATCTAAGACGTGGGTGGAAAAGTTTGAAACAGTGGTGAGCAGTCCCATCTGGGCATGTCCTGGGGGAAGGACAGCTGACTGACCACCCAAGTGACACCAGTTCCAAATGACTCTTGTCCAGGACATAGCCCACCCACCCACACACTCAAAAACTCATTCCTGTCACCGTCCAGAGTTGCCTGGGCTCAGGGGGCTGATGTGCCCTGACAGCATCACAGGAGGTGACGGTGATAAATCTCCAGGCCATGTGGTTCACTTACAACAAAAAATAGCGTGTGGGTGACCCGTGCCCCCAATGTCTCCTCCACCCCAGCCGAGTCTCCCCTCCACTCGCCCACGGTAAGTGGGCTACGTGGAAAACAAATATGTGAGGGTGTTGTTTTGTAAGCCTAGAATCAGAACAAGAGAAATTAGTTGCATAATTCAAAGGTTCAAGGGTATCGAGGGTTTGGGTACCGTCCATTGCACTGAACTCTTCTGCTGTCCCAGTAAAATGAAACCCTTTCAGGCATTGTTATCGGTAACAATCTGATCCGGATGTACCGTGACTGAATGTTGCAGTCAGATTTTAGTGCTTGGAGTGGTTGGACCAGAAAAGTTCAGCTTGTCGGCCAGATTCCTTGCATTTTAAAAACTTACACGTTGTTGGGACCCCTGAGTGGCTCGGTCGGTTGAGCGTCCGACTTCGGTTCAGGTCATGATCTCACGGTTCGTGAGTTCGAGCCCCGCGTCGGGCTCTGTGCTGACGGCTCAGAGCCTGGAGCCTGCTTCGGATTCTGTGTCTCCCTCTCTCTCCGCCCCTCCCCTGCTCGTGCTGTCTCTCTCTGCTTCTCAAAAATAAACATTAAAATAAAAATTAGAAAGAAAAAACCCACAAAGCTACGTTTCTTTTTAAAAATGTACGCTGTTTAATGAAAATAGAGGGAAAAACCTATATTGATCTAAAAAATGCAGCCTGACTGCCAGGATCCTTAAACAAACACAATCTTAAACTGCCCAGAGCCAGGTAGGGTGCGGTGCTGTGAATCGCCCACCTTTAGCCTCCTGACCACACCCATGGCTGGAGAGACAGAGCTTGACGAAGCGGGTAGAGGAAAGAGACAGACCAAGTGACACAGACGTGGCCTGGGGTAGACTTGAGAACCCATTTGCCGGGCTCACCTGTCTCCATCCCTTGGCGAGGAAACCAAATGTTGCCAATTGTTCAGTTTCGCTTAGTTCATCTAAGTGTCCATCCCTCTCTTGGTATTTCTACCTTCTAATAAAATCATCAGTGATGTGGTTTGGGAGTGATGGGGTGGGGCAGAGGAGTGGGGGGAGCGGTCCAGAGCCAACGGCCGAGAAAGAATTCTTAAAACATCTTTGGTGCAAAAATGTGGTTTTATTAAAGCTCGGGGACGGGATCGTGGGCAGAAAGAGCTGCCCCGGGATTGTGAGGAGAGACTTGGGAGTTGGGGGCCGGAGGGGGTGGGGTGGGTAAAGGCCAGGCTAAGTTCCCAAAAGGATTTTCGCGTGCTAAAGAGGACTCACGAGATCCTGGAGGCCTAGCTATTGTCAAGCTAAGGTTGTTTCTCCTGCCAGCAAAAGCATTGACCTTAAGACAGTAGGGGGTTCCTGGAGAAGATGTTCTGCTCTGTCCGTCTCAAGTATTTGTCAATGGGCTGCAGGTTATAGGGAAATTTAATTTTATTTACCATTTCCTTCTGCCTTTGTTTCCCACTACGATCAGTGGGAGCACCTACAGGGCCACTTAAAAATAATATGTAAAATCTCTTCAATTCCCAACACTTCAAGTCGGCAAATTGACAAGCAAGTTAACCCTACCAATCAACTGACATATTTACAGACTGGTTTCTATTTAAATATCTGTGCAGAGGGGCACCTGGGTGGCTCAGTCGGTTAAGCGTCCGACTTCGGCTCAGGTCATGTTCTCACGGTCCGTGAGTTCGAGCCCCGCGTTGGGCTCTGTGCTGACAGCTCAGAGCCTGGAGCCTGTTTCAGATTCTGTGTCTCCCTCTCTGTGACCCTCCCCTGTTCATGCTCTGTCTCTCCCTGTCTCAAAAATAAATAAATGTTGGGGCACCTGGGTGGCTCAGTCGGTTAAGCGTCCGACTTCGCTCAGGTCATGATCTCACGGTCCGTGAGTTCGTGCCCCGCGTCGGGCTCTGTGCTGACAGCTCAGAGCCTGGAGCCTGCTTCAGATTCTGTGTCTCCCTCTCTCTCTGACCCTCCCGCATTCATGCTCTGTCTCTCTCTGTCTCAAAAATAAATAAACGTTAAAAAAATTTAAAAAATAATAATAATAAATAAATAAATAAATGTTAAATAAATAAATATCTATCTATCTATATATATATATATATATATATATATATATATATATATATCTGTGCAGAGAGGGGCACCTGGCTGGCTCAGCTGATAGAACATTAGACTCTTGACCTCAGGGTCATGAGTTCAAGCCCCAAGTTAGGTGGAAAGCTTACTTACATTAAGTAAATCGAAAAATGAAATAAATGTGTCTGTAGAGAGAGCTACAACCATCAGGCTTTCTTGTTTGACAAAATGTAGCACCAGATGATAAAAGGAGCTTACGACTCCAAGGCTAGGACAGATGCCAAGATGGAGAATTGAGAAGATCAGAAAGAAAATCTGGGAAACGTCTAAAAAGACAAAAGGAGGGGAAGTGTTCGTTAACTCACTGGGGGAAATCCTTCCACAACGTATGCATATCAGACCATTGTGCTGCACACCATAAATATTTTACAATTTGATTTCAACTCAATATGCTGAAAATAAATAAAACAAAACGACATCTTCCATTGACAAAAAAGAGACAGGAAAGAAGGAAATTTTGTTTTCTTCTTGCCAAAAGTAAGTAAATTTTTAAGGCGTGGCTGCATTTACCTTTTGCTTAAATTTAATTTTTATGGTCATCGTCCTGATTCTATAAGTGACAGAATGAACACCTGCAGAAAGGAGAGGATTTTTTTTTAAATTTTTTTGATAATGTTTATTTTTGAGAGAGAGAGAGAGAGAGATGGAGTGCGAGCAGGGGAGGGGCAGAGAGAGAGGGAGACACAGAATCCAAAGCAGGGTCTAGGCCCTGAGCTGTCAGCACAGAGCCGGACGCGGGGCTCGAACCCATGAACGGTCAGATCGTGACCTGAGCCGAAGTCGGCCGCTTAACCGACTGAGCCATCCAGGTGCCGAGGAGAGGCCTTTTATAGGTTGAAAGATGCTGGAGGGAGGGAGGGGAGAGGCAGTTAACCACCCCGCCTTGACTGAAGGTGCAAAATGGCTTTAAATCTCGTAGAGGCTTAAAGATAAAACTCTGATGATCCAAGTTGTGAGCTTATGATATTCAGGAGGCAGCTGCAAGGAACATGGGAAAAGGAAGCTGCCTTTCACCAGGACGGTGACTGTGGCTACCATCAGTTTAAACATCTTGTGCTTTGTGGCAAACAAGCAACAAACCTCTCGTTTTCCCCACCAGTGTGTCTAAGTACTTCCTGTACACCCAAATCAGCTGGGGACTGAGACGCCTCTTTTTAAGTGTCAGACTTGTCTTCTAATCTGGAGGGAGGTTTGGCCCATGACAGTGAAAGACACTAAAAATCCCTCATTCCACTAAAAAGATGCATAAGGGGTAACCTCTCCGAATATGAGATTTAGCTCTCAGGTGGTACAACGTGAGACTTATTATCACGGAACAATTATTAGGATTAAATGAAGCAGAGATCCTTGACGCCTTTCCTCGTTGCGATCTACTGATTAAAGCGACAGTGAGCTTAACGCTAAAGTACAACGGTGTAGTCCCTGTTGTGTTCGAAACAAAAGAGGTGACCTTTTCCGTCAGAGACAAATGTGTATACTTTGAAGTCTTCATTCATGCTGCCCTTAAAAAGGCATCACCTTCCATCTCATGAACATCAAACATCTTCTAATTCTGATCCATCATTTTAATTTTCTTTTTAAGGGGGCTCCATGCCCAACGTGGGGCTTGAAGTCACAACCTCCAGAGCGAGAGTCACATGCTCTACTGACTGAGCCAGCCAGACGTCCCTGATCTATCATTTTATTACTTTAATACATTTTTCAACGTTTACTTATTTATTTTGTGAGCGAGAGAAAGCACAAACAGGGGAGGTACAGAGAGAGAGAGGGAGAGAAAGGATCCCAGGCAGGCTCTGCGCGGTCAGTGCAGAGCCCGACGTGGGGCTTGAACTCACGAACCGCGAGATCGGGACCTGAGCCGAAATCAGGAGTCGGACGTTTAACCGACGGAGCCACTGATGCACTAAAGCTGAACGTATCAGATTAACGATAACTCTGGGTGGCCTCCCTAGTGTCCGTATCTTCAGCTCAGAGCCTAATTGGACAAAAAAGGAAGCGGTTTGGGGCAGAAGCCCCTTTTGGACAGAATCATGAAGCATTTGATGAGGGAGGACCGCCATTCGCTCTGTGTCTGAGACACGAAGCCAGCAACAGTCCCTGCCCCATGTCACATCCATGAATCGAATCTGGACAGTCCTGCCACATGTCAGCTGTGCTGTGGAAATCAAGGCCCCGGGTCTTTGCCGTGCTTTACCAGAGCAAGATCGGATATCATTTTATTTCAGTGTTCCTCCTCACCCGATGTCCATAATGAGGTCCCTGGGATACTGAGGAAAGGTTGAGCTGTATGACCTTTTTCAAAAGATCTTCATGTCCAAGGAGTTTCTGTTTTTTGTTTTGTTTTGATCGTTATAGCTGGATGCTTAATGATAAATTAGAGCTATCTGGAAAATTCATCTAGAACACATGATTCTCTTATAGTGCTAGATGAATCCGTCACCAGTGGACCTTGTTAAACTTAGCAGAAAAGAAAATGGCCTTTGTTCTTGTATAGCATATGCAAAAGTATTCAATTTGTCTAAGGAGATATTCTGTAACTCACTTAAGAAGCACAACATGGAAGGAAGTAATAAACATTGTTTTCTCTGCTCTAAATCCGAAGCGCCTAAAACCAACGAGAGACACAAATATCAGTGAGAGAATCATAAAGCACACAAACGATTGGAGATCTCCCGCAAATAGGCACACAGAACTTGTTTATGGTTTGTATTTTAATTGGTATCTTTACTGCACTTAAAAGTCAGCAAGGGGCACAGCTATGATATATCACAGTTTTCCTTTCATTAGGTGGAACACCAGCCCATTTCAAAGTCTGTACGGGGTTTCTGTGGATAGCTAAAGTTTTAAGAATTTTACTTTGCTGACGAAGGTGGACTTTTTTTTAAAAATCACTTTTTTTTAAAGATAGGAACAGAATTCATTGTAATGATTTATGCAGAAAAGTATCCCTTTGTCACAGTTAAAAAAAAATTTTAGTTTACTTATCTTTTGAGAGAGAGGGAGAGAAAGCAAGCAGGAGAGGGGCAGAGAGAGAGGGAGAGAGAGAATCCCAAGCAGGCTCAGCACTGTCGACGCAGAGTCTGATGCGGGGCTCGAACTCATGAACCGTGAGATCATGAACTGAGCCAAAATCAAGAGTTGGGTGCTTGGCTGACTGAGCCACCCAGGCACCCCTCCCTTTGTCACATTTTTAAATCTATCTGCACGGCCTTTTTTTCTTGGTATATTTTTATTTTTTTTATTTTTTTATTTTTTATTTTTTTAATTTTTTTTTCAACGTTTTTTATTTATTTTTGGGACAGAGAGAGACAGAGCATGAACGGGGGAGGGGCAGAGAGAGAGGGAGACACAGAATCGGAAACAGGCTCCAGGCTCCGAGCCATCAGCCCAGAGCCTGACGCCGGGCTCGAACTCACGGACCGCGAGATCGTGACCTGGCTGAAGTCAGACGCTTAACCGACGGCGCCACCCAGGCGCCCCTCTTGGTATATTTTTAATAAGGTATCTCGAAATTTTGCCATATGCTAATCTGCAGGGTTGTGGATTTTCTTTCTTAATTCTGTTTGACGTCTTGGAAAATTTTGGACTTTTTGAAAAAAATTTCAAGGGGGTTTAACTTGGCTGACAGAAAACTAACATAATGGGACATTTTAAACAGAAGGATTTATTTTTGTTTTAAGAGAAATGGCTAATAGAAAATGAATTCCTATTAAACCAAAGATTCTTACCTATTGCACTGGTTCAAGACATGTATAATGAGATATGGACATTTTATAATAGAGCCCTTATCAGAAATGAGTTTATGGTTGGTTCTAAAGGACATCATTTAACACAGGTTCCCCCTCCTTCCTCCCTTCCTTCCTTTTTCACTTGTGAAATCCTCACTTAATATTTTATACTGCTTAGAGTGTTTGGGGCTACGAGTCCCACAGTTAGCTACCTCCTTTTCAGTTGTTTATGGCACACAGGGCCAGGGGTTAGGCTCTGTCCCTGCGTAAATCACGAGAAAAGCAAGAACATAGCACTTATTACTGCATTTTGTTCACTGATACAAGGAAGTCATTCTCAAGCTACACGCTCAAAGAATATTGATTTTCTTGCACAGAACCAAGATATTCTGTCCCCTAAAAATTAAACTGTGATGGAAAAAAAAAAATTTTTTTAAGGGGCGCCTGAAGGGCTCAGTCGGTTAAGCATCTGACTTCGGCCCGGGTCATGATCTCACGATTCGTGAGTTCAAGCCCAGCATTGGACTCTGTGCTGACAGCTCAGAGCCTGGAGCCTGCTTTGGATTCTGTGTCTCCCTCTCTCTCTGCTCATGCTCTGTCTCTCTGTCTCTCAAAAATTAATAAGTGCTAAAGAAAAAAAATTAAAAAGAATTAAGCAGTGATGACTTTTTCACAACTCAAATGAAAATTTAGGTTGATGATAGTTTCCTCTGTTGGTCTTTATAGAGTTGTCTTTTTCTTAAATCTTTGACTCTTGCTATAAATTGTATATAGGCATTATTTGCCTATTAGAGACAGTATCTGATGTAACACAAAAGTATATATTTAATTCTTACATACTTACTCTATCCATATTTCATGGTATTTCATTAAAAAGCCTCATGAGCCCTGGGTGTTGTATGGAAACCAATTTGACAATAAATTGTATTTTAAAAATAAATAAATAAATAAATAAATAATAAAAAATAATAAATAAATAAATAAAAAGCCTCACGATTTCTAGATGCTTTGCCACATGAAAGCATTAGAGAACCACTAATATAACTCTGCTATTAACTAACATTAAACATTTTGACTGAACTCTGATTTTTATTGATAAGAATGTAAAATACACATACATAGTGTGTATATGTAAAAACAGCTCACATTTAATTATGACGTTTTATTTTATTTTATTTTATTTTTTTTAATTTTCATTTTTTAATCTTTATTTATTTTTGAGAGAGAGAGAGAATGACAAAGTGAGAGCAAGGGAGGAACAGAGAGAGAGAGGGAAACGCAGAATCCAAAGTAGGCTCCAGGCTCCGAGCTGTCAGCACAGAGCCGGGCACGGGGCTCAATCCCATGAACCGAGAGATCATGACCTGAGCCGAAGTCGGACGCTTAACCGACTGAGCCACCCAGGCGCCCCTAATTATGACATTTTTAAATAGGACAAGTATTTTGGGGTGCCTAGGTGGCTCAGTAGGTGAGGCGTCTGACTCTTGATGTGTCTCAGATCATGAGCCCAGGATTGTGGAATCGAGTCCCAGATCAGGCTCCACGCTAAGCATAAAGATTCTCTCTCTTTTTCCCTCTGCCCCCTCCCCCACTCGTGTTCTCTCTTTCTCTCTCTCTCAAAATAAAAATAAAATAAAATTGAACAAGGGGCGCCTGTGTGGCTCAGTTGGATAAGCATCCGACTTCGGCTCAGGTCATGATCTTATGGTTCGTGGGTTCAAGCCCTGCGTCAGGCTCTGTGCTGACAGCTCAGAGCCTGAAGGCTGCTTCGGATTCTGTGTCTCCCTCTCTCTCTCTCTCTCTCTGCCCCTCCCCTGCTTGTGCTCTGTCTCTCTCTCTCTCTCAAAAATAAACATTAAATTTTTTTTTAAATAAATAAAATTGAACGAGTGTTTTGACATCTGCCCCTCCCACAACAGAAAATACATTTTGAGCAAAGTGCAAACTGATGTACGAGTTTGCAGGTCTTCTCGGTCCGTGTCACTGGTACCCATAATAAGGCTCATTCAAACCCTTTTCCTTGTGTATTCATTTTGTCCTTACTTGCTTTTAACCACTGGGGATGTAGTTTCTTTCCTATTTAGCTGACGGGTGCCTCTTACAGTTTGGGTTTCAATCACCCCCTCACAGATGTGTTGTCATTTTTCCCAGGAAAGTCCACGTTGGTCTTTTTGGTACTGTCTTGTCTCCCAGCTCACTGGAAAGACCCTCAACGGCTCACTCCCCTTCCCTCTGAATGGACAGAGCTCTGCGTTGGCGATCTGGCTCTACTTCAGTGGTTCTCAAACTTGGCTGCACGTTAGAATCACCTGGGAATCCTTTAACACCATCCCCCCTCTACCCCCACCCCCCACTCCCCACCAGTTAAGTTAGAGTTTTGGTCTGAGATCCAGGCAGCCTTTTTTTTTATGATCCACTGTATTTTTTTATTTTTTTATTTTTATTATTATTTTTTAAATTTACATCCAAATTAGCATAGAGTGCAACAATGATTTCAGGAGTAGATTCCTTAATGCCCCTTGCCCATTTAGCCCATCCCCCTCCCACACCCCCTCCAGCAACGCTCAGTTTGTTCTTCATATTTATGAGTCTCTTCTGTTTTGTCCCCCTCCCTGTTTTTATATTATTTTTGTTTCCCTTCGCTTATGTTCATCTGTTTTGTCTCTTAAAGTTCTCATATGAGTGAAGTCATAGGATTTTTGTCTTTCTCTGACGGACTAATTTCACTTAGCATAATGCCCTCCAGTTCCAGCCACGTAGTTGCAAATGGCAAGATTTCATTCTTTTTGATCGCCGAGTAATACTCCATTGTATATATATACCACATCCTCTTTATCCATTAATCCATCAGTGGACATTTGGGCTCTTTCCATACTTTGGCTATTGTTGATGGTGCTGATATAAATATGGGGGTGCATGCGTCCCTTCTAAACAGTACACCTGTATCCCTCGGATAAATGCCTAGTAGTGCCATTGCTGGGTCGTAGGGTAGTTCTATTTTTAGTTTTTTGAGGAACCTCCATACTGTTTTTCCAGAGTGGCTGCACCAGCTTGCATTCCCACCAGGCAGTCTTTTTAAAAGATCTCCAGGTGATTCTGGAATGTGTTGCCAAGGTTATAAACCACGGCTCTAGACGGAGGTCTTACCTACATACTATAGCTGGCCTCTGCTGACTTCTCTAATACAGCATGATGCAGGGAGAACCATCCCCTTAAACCACCCTCCTAAATAAAACCTCAATGAATAAAACAAAACAACTATTAAGGCAGAGTTCATGTGATTTATGCCTGCTCACCCCCACATTTTTCAAGTCAGCTCTCCAAGCTTAGAATATAAGGACAAAGGAGGTAAAACAAACACAAACAAACAAACAAAGGTAATGAACGATCCTGACTATCTTATGAACTTTGCCATTATTCTTTAATGTTGGTTTTGCATATGAGTGACCAAAGCTGTTTTTAAACTTCTTACAAGTTTCGTATAGTTGTGGTTCTTCATTCAGTTTCATTCAGTCTGAATCAAAAAATCCGAATTAAAACTTTCATTGTTTGTTTATCCAAAGCTGTGTAGACTGTAAAGTTCTCAGGAGCAATCGCTACCCCTTTTTCATTCATGTATCCCAGTGTCCAAGAGAGGCCTGAACCCTGAGTCACAGCCCTTCAATAAATCAATTCGTTAGGCCATTAACCCACAAATGGACAAATGCTGGGATGTGGAGAGCTAAGCACTTACTGAAGTCAAATCAGATAGAAGTTCGCAGCTAAGGGCAGGTGGTGTATATTTACAACCCATGCACAGCTATCAGGAAGGAAATCAAGATAAATTCAGGCAACATGTCCCAAATTTCTGGTCATTTGTCAAAGGAGGTGATTATAAAGATATACGTGGACATAGTTAAGTAACTAGGAAAAGCCAAGGATAATAAAAAGTCAAAGCAAATGACATGCATATGTTGAATTACATACTTTCACAGAAGATTGAGACATTGTGCCCACTGAGAAAGCTCCATGGACTCGAGATAAACCTTTTAAAAAATATTTATTTATTTGTAAGAGAGAGAGAGTGCACAGGAGCAAGACAGAGAGACAGAGAATCCTAAGCCGACTCCACACTAACAGCACAGAGCCAGATGCGGGGCTCGAACTCACGAACCACAAGATCATGACCTGGGCCAAAGTCAGACACTTAACTGACTGAGCCATCCAGGCAGCCCTTGAGATAAACCTTTAACTACAGGCAGGATTTAGAACTGATAGAAGGAACAGCCACCTTCGGGACAGGAGAACAGCAGAGGCCAAGGATGGGAGTCAGGGGTGAATGTGGGGCAGGCTCGAGACGCAACAAGTCCTTGTTGGACCTGACTTGTTGGTCAGTCAAGCTGGGTCAGAAGTTTCCTGGCAGGGAAAATGAAGTCTGGGTATTTTCTTTAAATCTTTGGAGGGTGTGTGTGTGTGTGTGTGTGTGTGTGTGTGTGTCTGCTGGCAGAAAGTATGTAAGTAAAGAACCAGAAATTTGAGTCAATTTTTATTACTACAGTAGTCTAGGTGATAAGCATCTGGCAATGGGTGTACATGATAAGAACTAAAAAAAAAAAACTTATGGAGTGTCTGGGTGGCTCAGTCAGTTAAGCATCTGACTTCAGCTCAGGTCATGATCTCAAGGTTCATGAATTCAAGCCCCGCATTGGCTTCCATGCTATCAGTGTGGAACTTGCTTCGGATCCTCTGTCCCCTTCTCTCTCTGCAACACCCACCCCCCCCCCCCCACGCTCCCTCTCTCTCTCTCTCTCTCTGTCTCTCAAAAATAATAAACATTAAAAAAAATAATAATAATAATAAACATTAAAAAAAAGAATAAATAGGGGCACCTGGGTGGCTCAGCGGGTTAAGCCTTGAACTCGGCTCAGGTCGTGATCTCACAGTTCGTGAATTCGAGCCCCGCGTTGGGTGCTGTGCTGACAGCTCAGAGCCTGGAGCCTGCTTCGGATTCTGTGGCTCCCTCTCTCTCTGCCCCTCCCCTGCTTGCAGTCTCTCTCTCTCTAAAAAATAAACATTAAAAAATAAATAAACAAGAAAGAAAAGGTATGACAGCAAGACACATTTAAGATGAAGAATCCATGGGACTTCAGGATGGTTGTTGTCTATGAAACAAAGGAAAGAGAAGAGACCAAGATGATTGTGAGGTTTAGTATCTAAATGATACTCTGCAGATCGGGAGACTGAAGGAAAACAGATCTCTCAGCATTCGAAGACACCATCTAGAAGCCTCTTGTAAGGATTATAATGATAATCTCAGGTAAACAAGGTGGAAGTTAAAGTCTGTTCATTTCAATGATCAAATCTGAGGAGGATGTATCAATTACTGAGGTAAATTTAAGCAGACATTTGATGTCATTTGTTTTCAGAAGCACAGATCTACATTATTTTCAACGCAATTAGCTTCTAACTGAACGTATCCATTCCGATCTGTGACAGGCTTTCTAGTTTTATCAGAGAAAAAGATTTTCAGTGGGGCAGTCATGTATACAACGCATTCTGAAGATTTGTATCATCCTTGCATGTATAGACCAGGGTGCATCTTTAAGTAATCCAAATCAAATGCGACCAGAAGGTGAAAAAATGGGAATTCGTATCTGTACCAAATGCACATCCTGAATAAGTGTCGTTTGTTTTAACTCTTTCGTATAGTAAACCTGATGGAAACAACAGTATTCTTTCGTGGTGCAATGAGAAAGAAAATATCCTTTTTAAACACTGGTGGTAATGTTTCCGATTAATTACATGTCGCAGCAAACATGAATGGCAACTGCTTGTATCATTCAGTAATCCTGGTAAGGGGTCCCAGCATTCTCTGAATGAAAAAAATTGACTGAAGTCATTAGATCAGACTGCTTATATTTCCCCTTATCTGGGCCTTTATTTGTTGGGCCATCTCCCCGAATTCTGCTCTTCGTGAATAACATCCGTGTTCTACCCACACTCAAGGGTCTGTTCAAATATCACTCTCCCTTTTCTGAAGTTCTACTGCACTCGCCGTCTTCATGCCTGTCTTCGTCCATTCAGACTGCCGAAACAAAAACCACCGACTGGGTGCCTTATAAACAACAGAAATGGATTTCTCACTGTTCCAGAGGCTGGAGATCTGAGGCTGGGGGGCCAGCATGGTGGGGTGAGGGTGCTCTCCCAGGTTGCAGACTTCTTGTTATGTTTTCATGCGGTAGGAGGGGGCAAGGGAGCTCTCTTGGGCCTCTTTTCTAAGGGCACGAAGTTCATTACAAGAACCTACTCGTCTCCTCAAGGCCCCCCACCTCCTAATAGCATCACTTTAGGGGGTAGGTTTCAACACATGAATCGGGGAGGAAGACGTTCGTTCTTTGGCACACCTCCTTTAGACTGGTCATTTTCTATGCTTACTACTTGCTTTCTTTTACTTGTTTTCCTCCCCTAGCGACTGTGGAGGGATCTCCCTATGGAATGGAGGAACACGCTAAACGACCCTCGCGGTGGAAAGTACCAGGTAGATCCAGCGGGTGACCCATTCTACGGCAGGACATTCTGCAATTCAATTGGTCTTTCTCTTTAATGAGTCGGTACCATGCAAAGAGGGGTTGTGCCATATGACGTCATGCCTACAATCTGTAGTGATCAAGCATGTTTCATGGTTTTGGGTCAGAACCTGGTTTGGACAAACTAGGTAGAAAGGACTTTTTTAGGATAGTTGTGGAAATTGTAATATGAATGGGATGTTAGATAAGATGTCCGTAAGTTTATGGACATGAAAACCTGGAGACCATCAAGTGAAAAGAGCAATTAACAAGACCTGAGCCACCCAGGCTCCCCGCTACTGCTATTTTTTTTTTAATTTTATTTTTTAATGTTTATTTATTTTTTTTTTTTTTGAGACAGAGAGAGACAGAGCATGAACAGGGGAGGGTCAGAGAGAGAGGGAGACACAGAATCTGAAGCAGGCTCCAGGCTCTGAGCTGTCAGCACAGAGCCCGACGTGGGGCTCGAACTCACGGACAGCGAGATCATGACCTGAGCCGAAGCCAGACGCTTAACCGACTGAGCCACCCAGCCTCCCCGCTAATGCTATTTTTAACATTTCAAGAACAGCCCTTGTCCTAATCATTGGTTCGTACCTTTAACCATATCTCCATCTTTGGGTGGTTTTAATACTACCAGCCCTCATCTGCATACTCCCCATTAATTCATTTCTTCTCTGATTTGCCTCTCCATAATTATCCCGAGCACATTTGAAGGCGCCTTTTGGCAAAATCACACTGGGATCACCTATATTCTGAAAATATACCTATCTGATTTTTTTTTGAACCGCCTTCAAGTAGATTAAGTTCCCTTTTTTCTTCCAACTTCTGTAGATGGTGCTCTGTTATTTCCTATGACAAGAGGAGAAGTGTTAGGCTAAGCTGGCTTCGTTCTTTTGGAAGTTACATCCTTCCGTGCCTTCCCCTCTTCAGCCTGTAGAATCATGGACTGCCCGCTGTCAGTCTCACGGACAGGCTGGGGCTGAGATTTTCCCAGCTAGAGTCCCTCCAAGGCCCAGTAGACCATTCGATGGCTGAGAAGAGACCATGTGAGGGCCCGGAGCACAAAGCAGGGGCCACGGCTGGGTTCTGGGAGCCACATGCCTCAGGGTTTGGAATAGGAGAGCAGGTGAAAGCCGGTCAGAGGCTGAGCCTGACCAGAAAATTCTTCCAGTCCTTCATTTCAGGAGACAGAGGTAAGGGATACGAGAGTGGGTTACCCTGACACTTGGCCTTAGATTTATTTCAGATTTAGGTGTTAAATGCTTTTTGGCTTCTAAAAAGATTTTTCTCCTATACTTTTTATTATTATTTCTGATCTATTGTTTCTGCTTACTTTTTTCATAACGATAGTTTATGGACCTGTAGCTCTCCTTAGCGTCCTCTTTATTCCAATTATTGCCGTCAGAAGAAAACACAAAAGAATATCTTTGTGGCTTTGAGTTAGGCAAAGATTTCTTAGGCCATAAAAAGCACAAACATAAAAGAAAAAAAAATCAATAAATTGAACTTCGTCAAAATTAATATTTGCTTCTTGGAAAACACCAGAAAAAATGAAAAGGCAAGCCACAGATTAGGAAAAAAATATGCATCATGTATTTCTGACAACTCACATTCAGAATATAAAAAGAACTCTTAAAACTCAGTAAATAAGAATAAAACAAGCAATCTGATTGGAAAATCAGCATAAGAGCTTGACGAGACATTTACAAAAGAATATTTGAATGGCCAACAGGCAGGTAAAAAAATGTTTAACATCATTGGTCAGTAGGGAAATACGAATTAAATCCATAATGAGATGCAACTACACGTCCACTAAAATGGCTAAAATAAAAATAACTGCTAATATCAAATGTTGATGAGGATACAGTGAGAATGTAAAATGGTACAATCCCTCTGAAAAAGTTTGACAGCTTCTTTAAAAGTAAAGTATGGATTTACCTTAGGTATGTACTAATTTACCAGCGTATGTTACCAACTTTTTCATTCCTAGGTACCTACCTAAGAAAAATGAAAACAAACGTCCATATGAAGACTTTTACACGAATGCCCATAGTAGCATTATTCATAATAACCCCCCCCAATGGAAACTATCCAAATGCTTATCTATGGATAAACAAAACGTGGTTTATCCATAAAAGCGACTCAACTGTAAATAGAAATGACTTTCTGAAATACACATGAATGAATCTCAGAAATGCCATGCTAAATGAAAGAAGCCAAACACAGAAGAATATATACTATGTGATTCCATCGATTTGCCTTTCTATGAAAGGCAGACTGGAATGATAGAAAGCTGATCGGTGGTTTCCTGGCACAGGGGCTGAGGTGGGGGTAGGGATTGAAGGCAAAGGGGCACAGGAAAGGTCTCGGGTGATACGAGTGTTCTAAAACTTGATTGTGGTTGCCCAACTGTGTATATTTCTCAAAACCCACCGAACTGCATGCCTACAATGGGCAATTTTTATTGAGTGTTAAATATACATCAGTGACACTGTAAAAAATATATATTATTTCCTTCACATTCTAAATCATTTCCTCAAGCTCGTTAGGTACACATGATCCCACTTTCTGCCGTGTTAGTTGGAATACTAATTTTTATTGCTCTCAATTAAAGTTTTATTTCAGTGTGTGTGTGTGTGTGTGTGTGTGTGTGTGTGTGTGTTTATTCCAAACATCCTCTTTTACTGAGAAATAAGGAACTATTAACTATTAACTAAGTTAACTATTAACTACACATTTTTCTTCTGTTTCATGAACAAATCTATTTCACGGGAAAGGAGGGGGGAGATTTTTCTCTAAGCATTTATAAATTATAAATTTGCTAGTGAATTTGTTCACAATTCTTTGTTTTCTAC
This sequence comes from Panthera leo, assembly GCF_018350215.1. NCBI lineage: Eukaryota > Metazoa > Chordata > Mammalia > Carnivora > Felidae > Panthera > Panthera leo. The sequence continues at coordinate 20,950,304 of NC_056685.1, read as the reverse complement.
TTTCTCATTTTACAGTGTGATTTCTTGGCCTTCGATGAATAAGTTGGGAGCTTGTTTTCCAGGCTTCAAAGGCGAGACAGAAAGGCTCAGGGTGGGTGGAGAAGAGGGTCTGTGGGACTCAGGATCTCAGAGCACAGAGCAGAAGGCAGGAGCCCACGGAGCCTTGCACGCCACCCCCTGCCTGGGGAGCAGGCCTCTGAGTGTGGCCCAAGGACAGGAAAACTGGGCAGTATTCTACAAGCCCTGATTCCCCGACATAGACAGCAGAGATGGGCTGAGAACAGCTCCGGCAGGGACAGAGCGAGGAGAGGCTAGTGAGGGTGCTGGGTCACATCCGGGGCAGAAAACTGGAGAAATGCCTACAGACAGAATCTGGACCGGTTTCAGTTCTTCTGATTCTCACAGGGGCTCCTGGAAACTCTCTTGTTTACGCATGGACATATAGGAGGCTGAGCGAGTCCACAGGCTCCCCGCCCTCCCCCAGTCCCCAGCCCCTCCCTCCCCCCCCCCCCCCCCAGGGCTCCCTGTTGTGGCTCCTGAAATCCCTGTGCTCTCGAGATGCAAATGTCCTTAAGGAGGACATTCAAAGGAAAAAAAAAAAATCCTGACAGCATCCTTCAGTCTCTAAAGAACACTTGCCTTTGGTTCTCCTCGGGTGGACCTGTATGTTCCTAACAGATAGAGAATGAAATAAGTTTCTGAGTTGTACCATACGAGGAACCGCAGTTAGAAAAGAGTGCCTGGGTGGCTCAGTCAGTTAAGCCTCTGACTTGGGCTCAGGTCATGATCTCTTGGTGGGTGAGTTCAAGCCCTGTGTGGGGCTCTCTGCTGAGAGAGAGGCATACTTTGGCTTGTCTCCTGTCCTCTCTCCCTCAAAAAAAAAAAGAAGAGGAAGACAGAAACTTAAAAAAGATTTTTTTTAAGGTATTAAATCCAATTCTTCCCTTCTAAATTCCATCCTCACCGCCCCACCGCCCCCCCCCCCATCCCCTGCCTCCTCTTTTCTCATTTCTTTGACCAAACAATTGCATGCTATCTGCACCCCCCTGCCCCACCGCCCCGGTACAGGTCTGCTCAGTGAGCTAGTCCCTCCGTGCAGCACGGAGCCCACATTAAAGAGTATCTTTGTGTTTCCAATGTCCTTGCCCCCCCCCCCCCCCCGTGACTGTTCCTCAGCTATCGTTAAGCGACAAAGTGGGACGAGAGAACGCGGAAGCCTCTCAATAGACCCTCGAGTGCAGGTGGACAGGGAGAAATACGAATGTCTTCGGGGATCCTTCCAGAAAGTGGGAGGGAACAAAGGACTTGAAGAACAAATGGGCTCTGAGAGAATCTTAGGAAAAAGAAGCCGCATCCACTGATGACCAGAGGAAGGAGGAGACGGTTATTATCTAAAGATTCAGAAAGACCGGCATGTCGTTCTGGCCCGGTGCCAGGCACACATGATGCTGCTCTGGCAAGAATGATCAGAGATCTTCTGGGAAAGCACGGACCGCATGTGTGCTGAAAATGTGTTCTTTCTCTGGGTTTGAGGTGACAGACAGCCACATCACACACCATCCCTTTTTCCATCCTGGTTCCAGCCAGGCAATAAACCCGATCATCACCCAGTCTGTCTCAACCATGTGGTTTCCCTAGCCAGCTGAACAAAATATTTTCAGAATGTGGGATGTAAACAAGGGTCCTACTGTTAGCAATTCCGTGTCATTTACTCGCGGTTTATTTTATTTCACTTTAAGTCGCCTTTGAATTCAAAAGATAGCCCGCCTGCGTGATGCATGGAAACAAATCAGAAATATAGATTAGAATGGCGACTGATTAGTTAGCTGTGCAAGTGTCTGTGTAAATGGAAGGAGGGGGGAATCTATTATGCTCCTGGGGTATTGCTTCCCTGCAGAAAATTCAATTGTGAAGAGGGCTTTAAAAGCAATGACTTTAGTCATCTGTGTTCCCTACACAGTGGTTACAGTAAATGCTAATAGAATTCCTAGGCAGACCTCCGCCGGTGCTCATGCAACACAGCTTCACAAAGAAAAACGGGGAGCGGTCCCGAGATGCGAGAGAAGTCCCACAAATATGCATTAGCAGACCGCGATCACAAAACGTGTGTCTCTCACGCTATTGAAGGTGTTTTTCACGAAAACACAATTTTCCAGGTCCATTATTCCCTGTTGTTTGAAAGTATATATCTACGGTGTATGTTGCTAAGTGATAAAGGTTGTGTGACGCTTCTGGTACTCGCTGAGAATCCAAATCAAGACTTGCCTTGGTTTATAAATTTCCTCTGAAACACTTTCCGTCTTCCAAATCGATAGAGAGCTAAATGAAGCATAACAATTTCATTATTTACCCATGGGCCTAGACGATTGATGGTTTCCTGGCCCGGGGCCATGAATTATGCATTTTCTAAAATTTTGTTGACACTTCATAGTTCCACTACCCACCTTTTTTATATTATTTGGAAGCCGGTCAGCTAATGTGAAAATGAGCTCGATTATACGTTTCTTTGAATTTTTCACGGTATCGCCTGAGGGTGGTTAAGTGGCGATCCTGGGGTCACAGATGAGTCGGGCGGCAGCAGACGTCCGTCCCCTTGAGCTCACCACCTTCCCTCTTCAGTCGCCTCTTGGTCCCGCACTCACAAGTAATTGGTTTCCAGCTCACCTAATTAGTCTCATCACACTTTGTCAAGTGAAACCAGCTGTATCGTAACTCACAAAAGAATCTTCCTCTGACTGCAGCCCCAAGGAATAAGGAATAACGGTGCCCTGCAAGTTGAGGCACCTAGAGGCAAGGAGGAACAATCACCTTGAACCACAAATGATCTGGATCATTTGGCAGAAGGAAAGGCAGCTTCCTCTCACAGGTGAGATCTGGAAGAGTTTTCATCTGAGAAGGGGAATCGGATAGCTCAAGAATGGGGACTTAAGGCATGCCGGGAAACATGGGGAGAGGCTAATCCGTGCTTTGAATCGAGTGACTCTGCAGACAGGTTTTGGTACCACACCTGAGTGCCCTGACAAACAGTGGCATTTCACTGTTATCCAGGAAAGCCCTGGAACCAAACAGGACCCTCCTCCCGGGCGACAGGCTCAAGTTTGATTTTCCTACACGTTTCTGGTTTCTTTTATAAACACAAATTGCAACCCAGGCTCTCATTAATTTGTTCTGAGAACAGATCATTCCTGATCAGCTATAAAATAATTATTGTCCGTCTTGTTGGATTACTGCCCTCCACTCTTCTATGTTTTATGTGTCCAGGATTTCCTATTTTTCACTGCATTTGCTTCTTTTAATTCCTTATAGTACATGCATGAGCAATACAGAAATCTGACTTTAATTAGGCATCTGCTCGAAAGCCACATCTTGAGTATTTCAGCGAGAACTGTTTTCATTGTGAATAATTCTCACTGAGAGAAGAGTCTTTCTTGATCTAACTTGAATCTCCTTGATCTAAATTAAAACCATGCCTGCCCGTTTTAGCATGAGGAGAAGCATTTATTCCTCCTACTTTAATTCCAATTTGGCCCATGCAGGACGGGACATCTGCCTATACCCCATCAAGGCATGTGGGGGAAAACCTGACGTCCTTGATATCCAATAGGCCACGTTTCACCCATGAAGAGTCACTATGGTGTCTTGCTCAAACCATTCTTTCCTGCATGAATGAGAAGAGCCAACATTCCCCTCTGTTTCCTGTCCCCTGAGTGTCCCAACATCCACTAACAGCCATCCCGGACCCATCTCTGCAAGGAGACCCTAAGGCCTGGAAATCTTCAAAGAAAGAAGACACGAACCTGACTTTGACCCTAGGTTGGACTCTCATTCTCTAACACAGTTTTCCTGGGTTAGGGGTGGAGAAGCAGGGGAGGAGAGAGAGGTTTTTCTGGCTGTTTCAATAAGTGTGCCTGTTGGTCTCCATGAGATAGGTCTTAATTGAGCGCATCTGCTAAAGGCTGGAAGCGACGGTCTCAGGCCCTGCTATCGTCTGAATGTTTGCGTTCCCCCCGAAATTCGTATGTGGAAATCCTGATGCCCAATGTGATGGTATTAGGAGGTGGGGGTCTTCGCGAGGTGATTAGGTCGTGAGCCCTTGTGAATGGGGTTAGTGCTCTAAAGAGACCCCACAGAGCTTCCCTGTCCCTTCTACCTTGTGACACTAAAATGAGAAGTCTACACCTGGAAAAGGGTCCTCACCCAACCAGGCAGGCATCCTGATCTTGGACTTCCAGCCCCAAGAACTCTGAGAAATACATTTCTGTTGTTTGTAGGCCACCTGATATGTGATACGTTTGTTCTATAGCAGCCTGAATGGACTAAGACCTCAACATCTAATATCTGCATATTCTCTAAAGAGGCTATGGTTTTCATAATTGTTTTACATGCCAAATAAGGGCTGGTGGAGTTGTTGGCCCAGAACTTGGAGGTGTCTGTCCTCCAGAAGTTTTCCATTTCATCTCCATCGATTAAATGACTCAGGGTATGTAACTATTCTTGGTAGGTCTTGTTTTATAAGATATTAATAATTGTAGAGCTTCCCTTCTGGATAGTTCTCTGTTCTCAAATGTGATTCTGAGAGTGTTCACAGCATCTGCGAAGGTCTCATCGAAATGCAGTCCTCCTTCTTGATCTTGCAGAGTCAAAACTTTGCATCTGTGCTAACCTTGAAAAATGGCATCTTTGTCTAGGCACCACTCTGGCCATTCTTGGGGCACCTGCGATTGTCTGGCATTCTCTGCCCTTCTCACCCTTCCAGCAGAATGCCCCGTGAGCAGCTCTCCCTGATTGAGACACGTATGTGGCATGGATTTTAGCCCTCAGCCATCTTTTCTTGCTATTTAAAGAACAGCTTACAAATCAGGGAGTCAAATTACTCAAGAGGTTTGATTAAAAGGTCATTGGCTGGTTCAAACCTTGGTGCTGAACAGAATTTTCATGATTACACTATCTCCAGATTTTTTTCTTCCAATTTTTGGTAAAAACGGCTTGAGGTTATGCTTCATAACATATTGCGGTACCACCCTGCTCCAGCCTCCTGAATCCTTTTTAAAAATTTTGATTTCTTACATCTATGAATTGACCATTGAGCGGTGTTCTTTCAGGCTGAACTCATAGAGTGTTTAGAAAGGGTGTAGATAAACTCTTTTTCTCTCTCAAAGGCGATTGGCAATTACCCAACAAATCCTTCAAGGGACTCACGAATAAAATTCATGTTGTTTTCTTATTTGAAAGAGAACACATACTGCTCGCATAGTATTGAAATTAAGAAGAAAACATAACATTCTATTGAATAAAAACAACAAATAATAAAAATGTATGCATTGGTTCTGTATTATGGACCCGTTAGAAGACCCACAGAGCGGGGTGCCTGGGTGGCTCAGTCAGTTGAGTGACTCTTGATTTCGGTTCAGGTCATGATCCCGGGGATGAGGTGTTGAGTTCCATGTTAGGCTCCGTGCTAAATGTGAAGCCTGCTTTGGATTCTCTCTCTCTCTCTCTCTCTCTCTCTCTCTCTCTCTATCTCCTTCTGCCCCCTCCCCCACTCGGGCTCTCTCTCATTCTCTTTCTAAAATAAAATACATTTTTAAAAAAATAAAAAGAAGACCCAGAGAGAGAAGACAAATAGAAAAAGATTTCAAAAAATTAGAAAACCAGAGGGAGACAGAGTTATAGGAAAAAAAACAAAACAAAAAATACCATACGCACACAAGGAAAAACAAGAGAGGGGAGTTCAGACAAACCAGGAGCGTAAGCTTTAAATAGTAACAGCCAACAATGGCTTTCTAATGTGTTGCCATTAAACAATGATACCTTTTCACAACTGGAACATAAATGAAGGAGTTGTCTTCGGGAACTTTACTCTCAGAGCAGACACTTGAGGTAGAACTTGAGGACCAGTGTTCTCCCCGCCTTGCTTTAAAGAGAGAAATGTCAGAAAATAGAACTAAATGTGTGGTATTTGGAGATTGATGGACGATCAAAAGGCGGTAGGAAACCCACAATGGAGACACAATGGAGTCTGAGCCGGTCCTCCCCATCCTGCAGCGCCCTCCCCACTTTGCTTCTCTCAGAGTGTTCCAGGAGCCCACAGGCCCCCCCTTTCTTAGGCATCGGTGAAGCTGAGATACAATGAGGCACGGAAGGTGCTGGAGCCAGTTCATGCTGGCTGGTGAGAACCAATGATTACATTTGCGGGAGTTCTGCAAACTGGCTGTTAAACGTAATCATTGTAAAAATTAAATTCTACCAATGGACCATAAATAAACTATATTCAAAGCAACGGGAAGAAATACTCAAAATTCATCATTTCCTAGTTATTTTGCTACCTTTTAGTTTTACCTACGACATCACAATATTTGCCTTTATTTAACCTGTATGATGGCAATACTATAAGGGCATATGTACCTCTTTCCCACTCCGTGTTAAAGGAAGTCATACTGCTGGCTTAAAATCAGCCATGTTGGGAATATTTGCACCCTGGAAATCAGCAAATGCTATAAATCAGGGCTTTTTATTTTTTAGGGAACTAGCTGTTGAACGTTGACCAGCACATCACTGGATAGAGGGGAAAGTCAGATGCCATCGCCAGATTTCCCAGAGAAGAATAAAATTCTGGAACTACTTGAAAGCAATGGAGTGGTCAAGTGTACCTTAAAATAACTCCTAAGTTATGAGTCTAGATCGATTTTACTTATTCCGTCACAAGTGTAAAAGTTGCTATTTTGTATGAAGATAGAAAGTATAGAACAAAAGGAAAAGGTGGGAGTTGCCAGTATCCCAGAGAGCATTAATGGCTTTCCCCCCTGCTGTACCGTGTTCACGACTGAGCCACTGGTCACAATAAGTCATCTGAGTAAGCCCAGATGAACACAGGTTAGATGTGAGCACCTTGGGACCAATCCTCAAATCGACCTACTTACCGCCCAACCAGACCAGAAATACTGCCATCTTGGCTCCGTGCTGTCAGCACAGAGCCAGATGCGGGGGCTTGAACTCAAAAACCATGAGATCATGACCTGAGCCAAAATCAAGAGTCAGATGCACAACTGACTGGGCCACCCAGGCACCCCTGTGTGTGTGTGTGTATTTTAGACGATTTCCGAAAACAAGGAAACTATGTAGAATTCCAATTAAAAATAGGCACTACAAAATAATTACGTGCATTTTGCCAACTAAAACATATCAGCCATTCCTTTTGAGCACATACTATACTATCCTTCAATTTTTCTCTTTATTACTCAGCAGTTAAGTACATCTCTGAAAGCTACAGTTGACCAGATAGATAGATGATAGATAGATAGATAGATAGATAGATAATAGATAAATAGACAGATCATTTTCCTGGCATATAAAATACTTTTACTCAGTTTGCCCAATAGACTCTAAACTCCCAAGGGCATTTTCCTCTTGCTTAAAAACTAAAAACTTAAAAACACTGGATCCATTATTTCCTGTACATAAGTGCCTTATAAGAGCCAGGCCTATGAGAAGGAAACTATCTGTCTGTATGACGTATTTTAAAGGGTGCCATGAAAACCCCTTTACTGCCCAAATACTCCTCACTTCGCTGAAGCACAGGATACATGTTTAATAATTTTGAGTGGACCTTTTATGAAAGAGAGTTTTATTGGCTAAGATCTATCTTGGCTAAGTCCAGTCCCAAGAAAATGACCTATGATCTAGGCAAAAAAGGGGCAAAAAACAGGTAAGGAGTATCAGAAGCAGAAAGAAAAACTTTGAAAAGAGATGTGAGGAGATTTTTTTTGAAGGCAAACTCTGATTATTTTTTTTAAGTTTTTTTTTTAGTAATCTCTACACCCAACATGGGGTTCGAACCCACAACCCTGAGATCAAGAGTCACGTGCTCTTCTGACCGAGCCAGCCAGGCATGCCTGATTCTTTTTAAATTTGGCTAAAGATCGTTTTTTTTTAATATATATATTTTTAATGTTTATTTATTTCTGACAGAGAAGGAGCGTGAGCAGAGTAGAGGCAGAGAGGGAGAGAGGGAGACACAGAATCCGAAGCAGGCTCCAGGCTCTGAGCAGTCAGCCCAGAACCCGACATGGGGCTCAAACTCACCAACTGGGAGATCACGACCCGAGAATTCGGAGGCTTAACCGCCTGAGCCACCCAGGTGCCCCCAGCTAAAGATCGTTTAAAAACTAACAGACTGTGGGGACACCTGGGTGGCTCAGTCGTTTAAGCGTCCGACTTCGGCTCAGGTCACGATCTCGCAGTCCGGGAGTTCGAGCCCCGCGTCGGGCTCTGTGTTGACTGCTCAGAGCCTGGAGCCTGTTTCAGATTCTGTGTCTCCCTCTCTCTCTGCCCCTCCCCTGTTCATGCTCTGTCTCTCTCTGTCTCAAAAATAAATAAACGTTAAAAAAAAAATTTTTTTTTTAAATAAAATAAATAAATAAAAAAAACTAACAGACTCTGAACTGAGATGGATTTTGTGGTTGGTGACTTGACACCCGCCATGTCCCCAGTGTGCCACGTGGAAGCTAACTGGGATTAGGGCCGTCATGAAGCGAGCTCTGGTTCTCAAGAGGCTGCAGTTCTGTCCAGCTATGCTGTGAGGCCCTGAAAGAGCATCGTGTTTGTGTCCAGTTGCGTGTGAGGGCACCACAGGAAGACTTGGCCTTTATCCCACTCTTGGTGTAAGTGCTGAGTTCAGCAATGGTGGCTTGCGGGTCTAGGATTGCCTCTTTGCAACCACCGTGGCTCTCCTTTCAAAACGAAGACACCAAGTTGAGACCCATATTTTCTCCTTTTAAAAGTCTTTCGATTTCTCGGGGCGCCTGGGTGGCTCAGTCGGTTGAGCATCCGACTCTTGATTTCGGCTCGGGTTATGGTCTCACAGTTCATGAGTTCGAGCCCCCTGAGGCAGGCTCTGTGCTGACAGTGTGGAGTCTGCTTGGGATTCTCAATCTCCCTCTGTCTTTCTGCCCCTCTCCCACTCACAGGTATGCGAGTGCCTTCTCTCTCTCTCTCTCTCTCTCTTTTTTATTTTTTTTTAATATTTATTTATTTTTGAGACAGAGAGAGACAGAGCATGAACAGGGGAGGAGCAGAGAGCGAGGGAGACACAGAATCCGAAGCAGGCTCCAGGCTCTGAGCTGTCAACACAGAGCCCGACGCGGGGCTCGAACTCACAGACCGTGAGATCATGACCTGAGCCGAAGTCGGACGCTTAACCGACCGAGCCACCCAGGCGCCCCTGACTCTCTCTCAAAGTAAACAAATAAACTTTAAAAATCTTTAGATTCTTGAATTCTCTTCTGATTTCTCAAAATCTGAAGTTAATGACCCTACCCTAACTATAGTCAACTTCCCGAGTATCTACCATTTATAAGAGGTACTTCCTTCCATAAACTAATTTCACTTCCTGTCCTCCCTTCAAAAAGAATGTAAACTCAAGTTTCTGATGAAATCAACCTTTATGTTTAAAGATTGAGGGTGGAAAGTTCTTTCCTTAATAATGTCATCTGTATCATTTCTTTCCCTACTAAGAAAGGGGAAACAATTTAGTGGGCTTTTTTTTTTTTTTTTGGTCACATTTACTCTGAATTCATCATACTTCAACAAGGAATAGTCTGACTTACCTTTGAACTACTTACAAAGAAAGGGCTACATAAGTAAAAAATAAGCAAGATTATAAGGACAACAACTAGCCTACCTAAGCTATGAACTTTCAGCAACTTTATGAGAATACATTTGTTTGCCAATGAATGTTAAAAAATATAAATACATCATTAGTGGGAATGTAAAATAATACAAGCACTTTGGAAGGCAGTTCATCAGTTTCTTAAGTTAAACATATGCTTACCATATGATCCAGCAATTTTCCTCCTAGGTATCTACCCAAGAGAAATGAAAACATGTCTGTCCAATGACTTGTGTCCATGACTTGTACACATGTTCACAGCAGCATTATTAATGAGAAGCAAAAAGCTGGAAACACCCCAAAAGTCCATCAGCTGGTGAGTGGGTAAATAGGTTGCGGTATATCCATTCAATCTGCCAATAAAAAGAAAAGAACTGCTAATACATTCAACAGCGCAAATGCGTCTCAACAGGATCACTCTAAGTGAAAGGAACCAGACACTAAGACTACATATTGTGTGATTCCATTGATATGAAATTTATAGAAAGGGTAAAACTATAGAGACAGAATATAGATCAGTGGTTACTGGGGATGAGGTGGGAGTGGGGACCATCAGCGAATGGGTGTGAGAGAAACTGGTGGGATGATGGCAGTGTTCTAAAGCTGGACTGTGGTGATGATGATTGCACGTCTGTATAAATTTATTTACACTTATCTAGATGCCACTTAAAATGGGTGATTTTTAGGGTCACCTGGTGGCTCAGTTAGTTGAACATCCAACTCCTGATTTCAGCTCAGGTCATGATCCCAGGGCTGTGGGATTGAGCCCCACATTGGGCTCTACACTGAATGTGGAGCCTGCTTGAGATTCTCTCTCTCTCCCTCTGCCCCTCTCCCCCACTGTGCCTTCTCTCTAAAATTAAACAAAAAAAATTTTTTTTAATGGGTGAATTTTATACCATGTAAATTATGCCTCAATAAACCTGCTTTTTATTTTTAATTTTTTAAATTTCTTTAATGTTTATTTATTTTTGAAAGAGAGAGAGAGAGAGAGAGAGAAGAGTGTGAGCAGGGGAGGGGCTGAGAGAGAGGGAGACACAAAATCCGAAGCAGGCTCCAGGCTGTGAGCGGTCAGCACAGAGCTGGATGCGGGGCCCAAACTCATAAACAGTGAGATCATGACCTGAGCAGAAATCGAATGCTTAATAGACTGAAACACCCAGGTGCCCCAATAAAGCTGCGTTTTAAAAGAAAAAAAAAAAAAAAAAACCATAGTAGCAGGAAAAATAAGAAAATCTCTATTTGCCTTTACAAAAAGAAACACAGAAAGAATAAACCAGAAAACCATGAAGCTGGTTAACTCTAAGGGGAATGTAATGGAAATGCCCCAATATAAAAGAGAGAGCAAACTGAAACAAAGCAGCCTGGTTAGATTTCAAATGAATAGTATAACAACACAGAAGGAAAATAGAAAAAAAGGAAGGACAAGCCGAGCAATGTACAAACACAGTATTTGACTATATGTAACACCCTCGGTTTGTGGTGGGATAAGAGGGCATGGAGGACATTACAGTTAAATCCTGTACTCTTTTCAGTACGTTTGTTTTGTATAGAGGCAAGGAGGAAGCAATTCTGAGATTATTTTAGATCATGCAATTGAGCAAATAAGTAAATATATTATTTGGGGGATCCAAGGTTCTCACCGAAAAAAAACCCAAAAGCCACGTGCAAATAAGTATGGAAGAGAAGAAGGCAAGAAGAAACCTCATAGGGATAAATGAAATTGAAATTATGAATTCATTATTTCCAAAAAATGTGTCCTCGTGAATATGTACTTATGTATATACAAAAATGTCCATGGATATTTGTACGTGTATATGTACATGTATAAATATCCATTGACTTTCTTGTTCACCCAGCTGAAAAGTACAAGAAGCAAAGATTCTCTGGGAACAATGAGCATACCTCCCACCCAGATCTTGGTGTCTGATACCTTCTCTCATCAGAAGGAACCGAAGGTCTTCCTAGAAATGGCTGAATTCAGGGCTGGGGCAGGTAGATACAACAAACGCCTGGAAAATCTTTTTAGGCCAGAGATTAAGGAAGTACTCAACATGATGAAGGGGGTGGACATCACATATCACAGGGTTGCAGGAGCACCTGGGGACTCCACCGGCCAAACCTGGGACAGTTAGAGCACCGAAATAATGAAATACAAGAGTGAATTATAAATTACTGAAAAAATAGGTATTTGGGAGTCTATACCTGTGATAAATATGTAAATAGCTGGTGGGTTCCCGCTTAAAGTAGAATACTAAGTGTCAAATGATCAATGAGAATGGAGTTAAATGCTTAACCAACTGAGAGTTGGAAAATAACCATTTTATACCGTGGAAAAGAACCATTTTGCAACCATCGTAGGAAAGACCCATTCAGCAGAAATCAATGGATGGACGTTTTTTTTCTTTTTTTTTAAGAACGAGAGAGAGAGCATGCATGAGCAGGGGAGAGGTGGGGAGAGGGGCGACTGAACCACTCAGGCTCCCCCAGGTGGAAATTTTGTTGAGGAACAGGATGTGATTGCATTGACTTAAATCATCTCCCCACAGATTGCATATATGTGTGTGTGTGTGTGTGTGTGTGTGTGTGCACGCCCACATATATGAAGGAGATGAATTCAGTAGGTAGATAAAATGATAACAGTAGGTAAGTCTCGGTAAGCAGTACAGAGATAGTCTTGGTAATATTCTTACTCATGCAACTTTTCTATATTTGAAATAATTTGCAAATAAAAAGCTTTAAAAATTTTTAGTGTTTTTTTTCTTCTTTTTTATTTCATTTTTTTTTTTAATATTTATTTATTTTTGAGACAGAGAGAAAGCATGAACGGGGGAGGGTCAGAGAGAGAGGGAGACACAGAATCTGAAACAGGCTCCAGGCTCCGAGCTGTCAGCACAGAGCCCGAAGCGGGGCTCGAACTCGTGGACCGCGAGATCATGACCTGAGCCAAAGTCGGACGCTTAACGGACTGAGCCACCCAGGCGCCCCTTTCATTTTATTTTAGAGAGAGACAGCAAGCACAGGGGGGAGAGCAGAGGGAGAATCTTAAGCAGGCTCCACACTCAGCACAGAGTCTGACATGGGGCTCGATCCCATGCCTCTGAAATCATTGCCTGAGCCAAAATCAAAAGTCAGATGCTCAACTGACTGAGGTGCCCCTCCAAAAAAAAGGTTTAAAAATTCAAGGAAACTCTCTCTCTCCCCCTCGCTCTCTGCCCCTTGCTCACCCACACCCTCTCAAAATAAATTTTAAAAAAATCTGAAGAAACGATCTGGAAGTTGTCCTCTGCCTGCTCCCCCGCAACCCCTCTTCCAAGGAGTGGCCCAATGGTAAAAGTTTTGTATGTGTATTTCTAGACATACTTCTTTTTCTTGTTTAAGATGTTAAGTAATCTCTACCCCCAACATGGGGCTTGAATTTACAATCCCAGGATCACGAGTCACATGCTCAACTGACTGAACCAGCCAGGCACCCTCCTAGACCCATTTTTATGCATTTTTTTTCCTATGATAAAACTTACATAACATAAAATTTACTCCGTTAGCCTGTTTTTTTCAATGTTTATTTTTGAGACAGAGAGAGACGGAGCGGGAGCGGGAGTGGGGCAGAGAGAGAGACAGACAGACAGACAGAATCCGAAGTTCTCCAGGCCCTGAGCTGTCAGCCCAGAGCCCCACGTGGGGCTTGAACTCGTGAACCATGAGATCACGACCTGAGCCAAAGTTGGCGCTTAACTGACTGAGCCACGCGGGGGCCCCCATGTTAACCATTTTCGAGTGACCTGTGTTCAGTACAAAAGGGTGGAATGCTTCTCAATTTGCATGTCATCCTTGTGCAGGGGCCATGCCGATTTTCCCCGTGTTGTCCAAGTTTATGTGCTGACAAACTGAGCACTCCGTGCATTTATAAATGTACAGGTTCCAACATTAAAACTGTAGGCATACTGTGCAAGGGAGGAAAAAGAAAAAAAATGAAGGTGAAAGAATGCTTTTCCTAGTCAAACAAAAACAAAACCAAAATTGACACTTGTATGCTGCAAGAATTTTAGGGGAACTTTTCAGGCAGAAAAAAAACGATAACAGGTGGAAATTTTATTCCACGCAAAGGAATAAAGAACAACAGAGATAGTAGAAATGGGGAAGAAAACAAAAACATTCTTTTCTCCTGCTTAATTTCTTTAAAAGATATTTGACCAAAGCAAACGTGATAAAGTGTGTGGGGTTTATAACATATGCACAAGCAAGATGTATGACGACAATTTCACCAAAGACAAGAGGAGGAAAATGGAAGTGTGCTGTTTTAACTACGGGTTTAAGTGCACTGTTCTCACATGTCACGTGAAATGATGTAAGATTATTTAAAAGGAGACTATGGGGGCTCTTGGCTGGCTCAGTCAACAGAACCTGTGACTCCTAATCTCAGGGTTGTAAGTTCGAGCCCCATGTTGGGTGTAGAGATTACTTAAAAATGAAATCTTTTATGGGCACCGAGGTGGCTCAGTTAGTTAAATGTCCGACTCTTGACTTCGGTTCAGGTCATGGTCCCGGGGTCATGAGATCGAGCCCCGCATCGGGCTCCATGCTGAACACGGATCCTGCTTGGGATTCTCTCTCTCCTTTTCCCTTTGCCCCACACCTCCACTTGCACTGCTTACTCTCTCTCTCTCTCTCTCTCTCTCTCTCTAAAATAATAAAATAAAATAAAATAAAATAATCTTTTAAGAAATAAAAATAAAGGTAGACTATGATTAGTTACGATTCGTTAGATATTGTAAGTCCTAGACCAAGCACTAAAAACAACTTTCAAAGAAAATATAACTAGTAAGCCAGTAGTGGAGAGAAATGGAATCATGAAAAAATTAGGTTAATACAAATGAAGAAAAAACAAAAATAGAGCAAAGAGTATATTGGGATAAGTGGAAAACAAATACTAAAATGCTAAATTTAAGCCCAATCACATCAATAATTACACTGAATGTAAATGGTATATATACATATATACATATATATGTATACATATATACATACATATATATACATACATATACATACATATATACATATATATACATATATATACACATATGTATATATGTGTATATATATGTATATATATGTGTAGACATATATGTATATATGTGTTTACATATATGTATACACATATGTATATATGTATATGTATATATATATATATATATAAAACTAATTCATTGTTATATATCAAGTATAACTCAATTTATTAAAAAACTACTCCATTAAGGGCCTCTGGGTGGCTCAGTTGGTTAGGCATCTGACTCTTGGTTTTGGCTCAGGTCATGATCTCATGGTTTCATGGGTTCGGGCCCCGCATCAGGCTCTGTGCTGACCGTGCATGAAGACTGCTTGGAATTCTCCCTCTCTCTCTGCGTCTCCCCTTCTCGTGTCCTCTCTGTCTCAAAATAAATAAATAAACTCTGAAAATAATAAAAGGTAACAAAAATTAAAAACCACTCCATTAAAAAATAGAAATTGTCAGACTGGATGAGAAAAAAGCAAGATATGCTATCTGCAAGCAATCGTATACTATCCACAAGAAACCAATTTTATATATAAAAACATGGGCAGGTTAAAAAGTAAAGGGCAGGGGCGCCTGGGTGGCTCAGTTGGTTAAGCGTCCGACTTCAGCTCAGGTCACGATCTCGCAGTCCGTGAGTTCGAGCCCCGCGTCGGGCTCTGGGCTGATGGCTCAGAGCCTGGAGCTTGCTTTGGATTCTGTGTCTCCCTCTCTCTCTGTTCCTCCCCCGTTCATGCTCTGTCTTTCTCTGTCTCAAAAATAAATAAAGGTTAAAAAAAAAATTAAAAAAAAAAAAAGTAAAGGGCAATGAAACATATCAAGACAATGTACAAAAAAAAAAAAAAAAGAGTAAAAGGAGAGATAAATAAATGCCATGCCAGCCATAGGCAGAAGAAAGGGAATTGACTCTATTAATATTAGAGAAAGTAGGTTTCAGTTCAAGGGACCATAGTAACAAAGGATCAATTCATCGAGAAAACATAACAGTGCTACAGAGTTTCAAAATACATGAGGCCAAAGCTGATAGAAACAGAAAAAGAAATAGACAAAATTATAATTGTAGGTTTCAACACTCCTCTCTCAATAATTGTTAAAATATGTGGGCAGAAAATCAGTAAGAATACAGAAGACTTGAATAACATAACAACCAAATTAAATTAATTGGCATTTATAAAACACTCCACTTAACAACAGCAGAATAAACAGTATTTTCAAGTGTATATAGACCATTTATCAAGTTAGACCATATTTGGGGCCATAGAACAAGTCTCAATAAATTTTAAAGGATTGAAATCATTCATAGTATATTCTCTGACCACAATGGAATTAACTAGAAATCAATAATAGAAAGATATCCGCAAACACTCGGATGTTTGCAAATTAAACAACATACTTCTACCTAACGCTTAGGTCAAAAAAAGAAATCACTCAGGAGGGGTTCCTGAGTGGCTCAGTTAAGTGCCCAACTCTTGATATGGGCTCAGGTCATGATCTCACGGTTTGTGAGATCCAGCCCCGTGTCAGGTTCCGTGCTGACAGCGTGGAGCCTGCTTGGGATTCTCTCTCCCTCTCTCTGCCCCTCCCCCACTTGTGTGCACGCGCATGTGCACGCGCGTGCACCCTCTCTCAAAATAAATAAACACTATAAAATTTTTTAAAGAAATCACAACTAAAATCAGAAGATATTTTTAACTAAACGAAAACAAAAGCAGCATCTCGAAAAGTGGGGTGGACCTAACGCAGTGCTCTCAAGGAAATGTATTACTTTCAATGCTTATGTTGGAAAGAAAAAGGTTAAAATCAAATATCTAAAAAATATATAAATAAACAAATAAGTATAAAATCTCTTAAGCTTCCACCTTAAGAAACTAGAAAAAGAAGAGCACCTTAAACCAAAGTGGAAGGAATGAAATAACCAGAAATCAATAAAATAATAAGTGGGCAAAAATAGGGAAAACTAATGAAACCAAAAGCTTGACTCATTGAAAATACAACTGAGAAAGCTCTGCCTCACACTGAACAAGGATATAAAGGACACAATCTCCAATATCAGGAACAAACAATTCTACATATACTAAAAAGATAATATGGTAATTTATGCATTACTTCAAGCTAATAAACTCATCAAATTAGATAAAGGGGGAAAATTCCCTGAAAATCAGAACAACGAAAGCTCACGTGAGAAGAAATACTTAAAGTGTCTCAATTTATATTAAAGAAATTGAAATTGTTGTTATGAAACTTCCTACAAAAAAAAAAACCATTTGTTCCAGATGTCTTTAGTAATAAATTCTACCAAATACTTAAGGAAGGAATAAAACCAATCCTACACAAAAAAGTGGCGAGGAGAGAACTTTGCAATTTATTTTATGAAGCTAGTATTACCCTAACACCAACACTAAAAAAGAAACCAAAAGGATAGAAAACTACAGACTAGTACTCTTTGTGAACGCAGACACAAAATCATCAAGATTTTAGTAAGTCAGATTCAGTTAAATATTAAAAAAGGAACATACCAGGACCAAGTGGGATTTATCCCAGGAATGTAAGATTGATTCAATATGCAAAAAATCAATAAGTGTGATTCATCATCACAGACAAAAAAAGGAGAAGCTCTATGATCAACCAGCTCAACAGATGCAGAAAACATTTGACAGATTTCAACACCCATCTATGATTAAAAAATCAAACCGACTCTCAACAAACTAGAAATAGAAGGAAATATTCTCAATCTGATAGATCCACCAAAAATGTAAAGCTAGCACCATGCTTAATAATTTAAAACTGAATTATTTTCCCCTGCGAGAGGTTGCCCCTTGCCATTTCTATTCAACAGGAGTTCCTAGTCAATGATATAAGGCAAGAAACCAAAATAAAAGCCATGTAGTTTGGGAAAGGAAGAAATAAAACTGTTATTATCCACTGGCTATGTGGTTGTTCATGTAGAAAATCCTAAAGGATCTATCAAAAAGCAACTACAACTAAGAAGCAAATTTAACGGGCTCCTGGGTGGCTCGGTAGGTTGAGCGTCCGACTTCAGCTCAGGTCATGATCTCATAGTTCGTGAGTTCGAGCCCTGAATCAGGCTCACTGCTGTCAGCACAGAGCCCACTTCAGATCCTCTGTCCTCCTCTCTCTCTGCACCTCCCCCATTCACACTCTCTCTCTCAAAACTGAATAAACATTTAAAAAAAAGAAGTAAATTTAACAAGGTCAGAGAATACAAGCTCAACATACAAAAGTAATTGTAGGTCTAGAGTCTAGCAACGGACAATTGGAAACTGAATATTTTTAAATAATATCATTCACAATAGCATCACGAAGCATGAAATCTTTAGGGATAAATTTAGCAAAACATATGATGATATGTACATTGAAAATTCCAAGACTTGGCTGAGATAAAGGAATGAAGATTTAAGTACATGATGAGACGTACTTTGTTCATACTTCAGTTGACTCAGTATTGTTAAGATGTCAATTCTCCCTAAATTGATCTATTGGTTCCAGGCAAGCCCAATCAAAATTCCAGCAAGATTTTTTTGGCAGGAATTTACATAAAGATGCAAAAACCTAGAACAGTCAAAACAATTTTGGGAAAGAACAATCACTATTTGATTTCAGGACACAATATAAAGCTAAACTAATCAACATGGGGTGGATGGTGTTAGTATAAGGGTAGACGTAGAGATCTACGGAACCAATTCAAGAGTCTAGAATAAACCCACACATAAACAATCAATTGGCTTTCAATAAAGTTGCAAGATACCAACCGTGAAAAGACAGTCTTTTTAACAAATGGTTGAAATCAGTTTGGAAAAGATAGTCTCTTGAGCATATGGTTCTGGAAAAAAAATTGAATTTTCATATGACCAAAAAAAAAAAAAAAAAAAAAAAAAGAACCTCAACTCTTTTCTCATATTGCATAAGAAAATTGACTCAAAATGTATTCTCAACTCGGGGCACCTGGGTGGACCAGTCGGTTAAGCTTCCAACTCTTGATTTCTGCTCAGGTCACATGTCATGTCTGTGCAATTGAGCGCCACGTCGGGCTCTGTGCTGACAGCACAGAGCCTGCTTGGGATTCTCTCTCTCTCTCCTTCTCTCTCTGCCTCTCCCCTGCTCGTGCTGTCTCTGTCAAAATAAATAAACTTTGAAAAAATTATATTCTCAACTTTGATGGAAAATTGGAAGGCATAAAACTCCTAAAGCAAAACAGAAAAAAACCCTTTGTGATTTGGAGCTAGACGAAATGTCTTAGGACACAAGGCACAAACCATGAGTTAAAAATAATACATCGGAGACATCGAAATTGAAAACTTTTGCTCCTCAAAATATGCTGTTAAGAAAGCAAAAGGCAAGCCACATGTTGAGAGAAAATATTTGCAAAACATATATCTGATAAAGGACTTGTATCTAGAGTCTGTAAAGAATTCACAAAACAACGACAGGACAAACAATCCGATGTTTTAAATGGGTAAAATATTGGAACAGAGATTTCACCCGAGAAAATGCACTAATAGCACATAAGAACATGAAAAAAAAAAAAAACCTCCACCTCATGAATCATTAGGGAAATGCAGATAAAACCACCTCACACCCCCCATCATGACTAAAATGTCTTCAACAGGTAATAACAAATGTCGACAAGGGTACTAAGCAACCAAGACTCTCGTCCACCGAGGACACAAGGACAAAATGGTAAAGCCACTTTGGAAGGCACTTGGCTTCTCATGAAGTTACGTATACACACTGACCACTGGACCCCACAATTCCACTCCTAGATATTAGCCCGAGAAGAATGGAAATGTACACCCTGTGAACATGTGAATGTTCATAACCGCTTTCTTCATAATCGAACCAACCGGAAGCATGCCAAACGTCATCCACGGGTGAAGAGAAAAGCAAATTACGCAGCACTAACTTGGTAGTAGAAAGGAACCAACTTTGAGACACGGAAGCAGGGCAGCACACTGAAATTGTATTCTGTGCCTTGGCCCCCTTAGCTGCCCCCCACACCCGCCACTGTAAACTCCTCGCCATCAGGAGCTGTTTCCTCTTTTCCATCGTACTCCCAGGGTCTAGCAGAGAGCCTGACATATAGTCACTGCCCAGTAATTATTTGTTGAATGAAAGAATGTGACTGCTTTTCTGTGTTCGTGAAGTTCTTATTTACGCCAAATCGGCGTGCGCCTTCTGGGCATTGGGTTCTTTGCTCGTGCCTTGCTTCGGGGAAGAACGCTTCGCTCTGACTTCTGGATGACCGGTCGGGGTCGGCAGTGGTTACAGGGCGGTGATGACAGCTTCTGCGCGCCTGCTCCCTTTCTCTCTCCTCTTGATCTGCCAGAGCTTTCCGAACGTGTGAGTGGAGGTTGCTTGCGTTTCTCTTCGGGCTCAGGCGCCGCGCCAGCCTCGGCCCCAGTGTTTGAATTCTATGCTCCTTTGGCCAAGTCTCGGGAGCCAACTTGCAATTTGGCTGTTGCAGTACATTCTGGCTCTTTCGCAGGCGGTTTGGGCTCGTTGATATTCACGAGCTTGCAAGGAGGAGGTTCATCTCACCAGGGAGAACTGGGCAGTGGAAGAGGGGGCCCTTTCCTGGCCTCGCTGTGGCCCTGGCCAGGCCACCGTCCTGCCTGAGAGTAGCCCACACGCTTCTAGAGGAATTCCTTAAGTTTCCTTCCAGATGGGCATTCTGGCCTCCAGACAGAAGTACCCCAAGCCCCGTGTCACCCTGGAAGATGCTAAGTTTTCACCTTGTGGGGACCCTGATGGGTTTTTCATGGAGTCACAAATGTGTTCCCAGCTCCAGGACCCACAGCAGCTAAGGAGGGATGCCAGAGCGGAGAGTAACGTCCATGGTGGCAGAGCCTGCCACGATTCCATGGGCCAGCATCCAAGGAGATTGTTTTTTCTTGGAACAGATTACTATTTCTGCTTTCCTTTTTTCCTCTGATGAGGTCATGGACTCATAACACAAGCATGCCTTTGCTTTCCTTAATTCAATGAATCTATTTTCCAGAGGAAGCATTCTAGCTCCGTTTTTGACTTCAGCAACAGGTGCGTGTGCGCGCGTGCGTGAGTGTGTGTGTGTGTGTGTGTGTGTGTGTGCGCGTGGACAACGCAGGAGCCTAACCTATGTGTGCCACACGTTCAGACAGTGCCAGAATATGAGGGCGTCCTGCTAGCTAGAGTAAAATCACAATTCTGGAATATTTATATTCCTACTTCTAGTACATCCTATGTGCCAGGCACCATGTTAAATGCTTTTCAGGGTTCATGTCCTTTAATCCATAGGGCAACTCTATGAGGTGGGCTGGTGTTAGCCCCACTTCACAGATGACGGAACTGAGGTTTATTAAGGCAGTTTGCCCGGAGCGATGGGACTGGTCTTCAACCTCAGAAATCTGACCTCGGAACTACATTTTTTATCTCCGCATATTGAGAGTGACAGGTTAGCCCTTGGAATAAAATCACCAAAGAAAGAGGGAAGCCCACGGCCACCTCTAACTTCGTCATTGGCTGTGAACGGGCCCCGTGCTGCTCAAAGGTAAGGGCCAAAGTGTCTGGACTCTGACTTACTGGCTAATGTTTTGCAGAAGTGACTGCTTGGTGTTTCTCAAACATTCTCTAACCTAGACCCACAGGAACTTGACCCAGGTTCCTTGAGGGGGGAAGGGCGCTAGTGATTCTCTGGGAGCCTGTGAAGAATGGCAACTCGGGTGGAAAGAGTCCTTCTCTGTCGCTGAGAAAGTACTGGGAGCTGCCATTGTTTCGTTCATCAAACATTTTCAAGCAGCTATTCTTTGGGGGGGGGGGGGAGGGGGCGGCGCAGTGAGAAAGGCAGCAACAGACCCCGCCTATGGTCTAGCAAAAAAAGACCATGACTAACTGAGCAGTAGCGAGAGGGTGCCAGGGGAACCCTCAAGAAGTCAGAGCCCTGGGGCCGCGTCGAGGCTAACCCCAGGATCAGTCCAGGATTAAGACCACAGGACGCTGAGGGGCTCCTCATGTGTAGCTGTCCCAGAACATTTTAAGTGACCATCAAAGGACTTGCGTGAGCAAAAGACACTGGAGACTTTCAGGGTTCTGGTGTTTCCGCGGGTAGGCATGCAGAGTCCAAATATCTCTTGTTCTCACTGCTAACGTCAACCACACGGCTAAGTGGCTTTGATCTACAGAAGCTTGATTACATCCAGCCATTGCTAAAAGAAGTTTCTTTTTCTTCCAAATAGAATTTTGTTCTCATATATTGGAACTGCCATCCTCCCAGGGATAGTAATTCATTTCCTGAAGTTGATTTTTCTAAGAAGTAAATCCTCCTCGACTTTGAAAGACAACCAGGAAGTGATGTGGCAAAACCAACGAACAATGGTGGTAATTAAAAAGGTACCTCGGGCTTCTCCAACTTTTCATCAAGCGCCCCAACAACAGAGGGGAGTGAAACCCTGCCCCCAGGAAGTCTGGAACATCACTACAGCACTCATAAATTTCTTTCAAGTTTTTTGTTTTATTTTAAAACGTTATGGGAACATTAATGAATTTTGTGTTAACTCCGTAATACAGCAGAGATTGTTTTAATATGAAAACAGCGTATTGCCTCCAAATCTTTGAGTAGCTGCTCTGGGAAAATGAGCAGGCTACATATTCCAGGGCAAGAAAATCCTTTTCACTCTTTTTCATTACACATTGCTTTTTTTCCCCCCATAAAAACAGCCAGTAAGTACATAAAATTTACAATAAAATTTGAAAATATTTCACAACACTTAACAATGCTTTCCTCCCCCACTTTGGAATAGTGACCCCAAATCTAAACCAGAAGGCTGGGATTCATCTCTTTGAATCTCTGGGTTTTTTTTTTTTTTGTTTTTTTTTTTTACATTTTATTTTTGAGAGACAGAGAGAGGCAGAGCACAAGTAGGGGAGAGGCAGAGAGATAATGAGACACAGAATCCGAAGCAGGCTCCAGGCTCTGAGCTGTCAACACAGAGCCCGAAGCAGGGCTCGAAACCACCAACCGTGAGATCGTGACCTGAGCCGAAGTCAGATGCTTAACCAACTGAGCCCCCCAGGCTCCCCTAAAACATCAGTCTTCCAAATCAAGACAAAATTCTTCATAGAATTGTCTGAATGTCAAAACACTTACAGTTTAAAACAGATGATTAAGATTCTGGAAATTTAACTTCTATTTTCAACTCCTCTGCTAACTTTAGAAATTCATTAATTCTGTCTAGGCCGTGGTCTTGCCATCCAGAAGTTGCAATATGAATACTGACTTCTGGAAATAAATGAGGTAAAAGAAAGATACTTTAAGCATATGTCACTGACTGTTCTATTTACCATCCTTGACCACGGTTTTCTAAGTGTATCTCAAGTTTGGTGGGCACCACTCAATTACTTTTCTCCTAGGAACAGATGAGTGGCACCTGGGAGGATCCGTGGGTTAAGCGTCTGACTCTTGACCTCAGCTCAGGCCACGATCTCATTGTTCACAGGATCGAGCCCCATGTCAGGCTCTGCACTGCCAGCACAGAGCCTGCTTGGGATTCTCTCGCTCTCCCTCTCTCTGCCCTCTCCTGCTCACTCTCTCTGTCCCTCTCTCAAAATAAATAAAGAAACTTTAAAATAAAATAAATTTAAGAATAGATAAATATATATTCTATTTTTTTTAAAGCATAATCAGGACTAAGATGAGTTATGTAATACAAATAAATGAAGTCATTAAGAATATAAATGATGGGCTGGGATGCCTGTGTGGCTCAGTAGTTTGGGCGTCCAACTTCAGCTCAGGTCATGATCTCACAACTGGTTGGTTCGAGCCCCACGTCGGGCTCTGTGCTGACAGCTTGGACCCTGGAGCCTGCTTCAGATTCTGTGTCTCCCTCTTTCTCTTCCCCTCCCCCTCTCACAATCTGTCTCTCTCTCTCAAAAATAAATAAATGTTAAAAAAAATAAAAAGAAATGGGAATGCAAGCTGGTGCAGCCACTCTGGAAAAACAGTATGGAGGTTCCTCAAAAAACTAAAAACAGAACTACCCTACGACCCAGCAATGGCACTACTAGGCATGTATCCAAGGGATACAGGTGTGCTGTTTCGAAGGGGCACATGCACCCCCATGTTCATAGCAGGGCTATCGACAATAGCCAAAGTATGGAAAGAGCCCAAATGTCCATCAATGGATGAATGGATAAAGAAGATGGGGTATATATCTACAATGGAGTATTACTCGGCAATCAAAAAGAATGAAATCTTGCCATTTGCAACTACGTGGATGGAACTGGAGGGTATTATGCTAAGTGAAATGAGTCAGAGAAAGACAAATATCATATGACTTCACTCATGTGAGGACTGTAAGAGACAAAACAGGTGAACATAAGGGAAGGGAAACAAAATAATATAAAAACAGGGAGGGGACAAAGCATAAGAGACTCATAAATATGGAGAACAAACAGAGGGTTCCTGGAGGGGGTGTGGGAGGGGGGATGGGCTAAATGGGTCAGGGGCACTAAGGAATCTACTCCCGAAATCATTGTTGCCCTCTATGCTAATTTGGATATAAATTTTAAAAAATTAAAAATAAAATTAAAAAAATAATCGTAAAAATAAAAGCAAAAAAAAAACAAACCCTTTCAGCTGTAAACTGACACATGCTAGACCCAAAAAACACAAGAAACAACTCTGATGTGAAAATGTGATGTGACTATGCCATTAAAAAATATCACTGAAAAAAAAATATATCGCTGACAGCAAATAAATAAATAAATAAATAAATAATAATATAAAAATTTATATATAAAAAATAAATTAAAAAAAAGAAAGAAAGAAAAAAAGAAAAAGAAAAAAGAATATAAATGAGGGGCACCTATGTGGCTCAGTCAGTTAAGTGTCCAACACTTGGTTTTGGCTCAGGTCATGATCTCACAGTTCCTGAGAAGGAGCCCTATGTCAGACTGTGCTGACATCCCAGAGCCTGCTTGGGATTTTCACTCTCCCTCTCTCTCTGCTCCTCCCCTGCTCATGCTCTCTCTCTCTCTCAAAATAAATACACTTAAAAAATAAAGAAATGCGACAAGCCTTTAAATTAATTTTTTGCACAGTAAACTGCCATGTATGATCTTTCTTATACATAACAAAAGAATTTTTAAATATTTAGGTATAAGTCACTACGAATTATTTTTATATTCCTATCCCTTTAACGTAGATTGCTAACTTTAACCCTTTTAAATAAAGGGATGTTGCAAAATATTTGTTGGTATTGAGGAAAATAAAACCAGTTACTTATGCAAAATTCCCCTCCTTGCCTTGGTAAAGGGAGAAAAATATTGCAAGAATTAATACGATAGCCTGAAGAGTCATCACATTTCTTTGATAAGTATGATCGATGCAAATCGTGTAGAAAACAACGAGCCAGATATACAGAGTGACATTTTTTTGTGCACGTAGGATTCTCATTAGTTACGTTAGATGTGTTTTTATCATGCAACTTTCTCTGGCATTTTCCTTAATCTATTTTGTTCATTTACTGCCTTCATAATAACCACGGTGCCCTACAAGTAGTCTTACAAACTTAATCTTTTCCTATTAGATTGCATTTTCATATTTACAGCGCTATTTGGAAAAAAAGAAGACCAGAGGAAAACTTCGATGCCAGATTGTCACATGAAATTAAATCTATGTCCTTAAAAATGAAATGGTGCACTCAGCCCATGGCTGTGCTCTTGCAGAATTAGATCTAGTATTGTTTCTGGTTTTGCATGTTGCTAAGGACTATTTCTCGCTCTCTGGAAAATTCCTTTCTGAAGTTATCTGTGCAATATTTCATTTAAATTGCAAGATAAGATAATCTGCATTTTACTAACACTTCCAGAAGTACTGTGTAAGTAGATACATCAGCCTAAAGACAGAACACTAGCTTCTATGTAGTAAGAGCGACCCAAATAGAAAAAGCACTACATTTCTATATAGCTATCTAACGCTGGTGCTAATTATCAAGTCTAATCTTTTGCCTTGATTTGAGCTGTTAACACTTGAAAATCTATTTCCTGAAACTGGCTTGTTATGAATATCAAGGCATGTGAATTTCAAATAAACACGAAGGAGGCAGAACAATTTCCTAAGAGTTACAATCATACTTTTTCATTTTTGTGTATGCCTATATCATGTTTGCTAATATCAGCATAAAATATTGTCAGCAGTAGCAATAATGACATGAATTTGTTGAATGCCCTCTACGTGCTAGACATTGTGCTCCGACTTTTTTACGACTTACCTCCTTTAATCCTCTCATCCCCATTTTTGCAGATGAGAAAACTGAGGTTTAGTGACATTAAACGCCTCGCCCATGGTTATACAGTCAGTAAGTGGTGACACATAAATTTGAAATTAGACATTTGGACCCCAGGCCTTATGTTCCTCTTTTTTGTTAATGTTTATGTATCCTTGAGACAATGCAAGAGACAGAGTGCAAGCAGGGGAGGGACAGACAGAGGGAGACAGAGCAACCGAAGCCCCAGGCTCTGAGCTGCCAGCCCAGAGCCCGACGCGGGGCTCAAACTCTCAAACCGTGAGATCATGACCTGAGCCGAAGTCGGATGCTCAACCGACTGAGCCACCCAGGCATCCCCAAACCTTATGTTCTTAAACTACTATTCTACCTCAGAGGGAATTTAAGGTAGTTTTGAAAGATGCATAGTATATATGAAAAGAACAGGAATTAGGAGCATTTGGGAAAGAGAATAGGAACGTAAAAGGGCAGGGGAATTAGGCCGGTACACGAAATACACATGCTCAGCTTGATGTATTTTAAGCGTCATAGCAGTCTTCGCAAACACGGAACACAATTACAGTGCTTACATTTTAAAACTGGATCATTCAATCAAGAGAAGCAGGTGAAAACTATACAGACAGCCTCCTAAGGATGTTCATAAACAGGACACTATACAATGGAATGAAGCCCATTTTCGGCAATATCCTTACAGTAAACATGATGATGAATTTCACAGGACCGTTTCTTACCCATCTGCCAACACAGGCAAATTGCACAACTCAGTGAAAGCAATTCTCCAGAAGGCCAGCACAACCTGGTCCAGATATCCCCAAGGGCCATAAGCAAGACCAAAGGCATTCACGATGCCAAGCAATTTGTTTTTGAAACAGAAAGTTAAAGCAAAACACAATGAGCTTATGCTATCGCTTTCCGTCACTAAAGAAATCATCGACTTTGATCTGCAGTCACGCCTTAGGTTCAATATTTTTCAAGAAGTAAAAGTCAAAGGGGCTCCTGGCTGGTTCAGTCGGCAGAGCGTGTGACTCTTGATTTATGGGTTGTGGATCGAAGCCCATGTTGGGCATAGGGCCTACTTAAAAAAAAAAAAAAAAAAAAAGTAGAAGTCGTGAACATAGAATCTTATCTCAAGTGCTTGTATCTTAAGCAAGAGGGAATTAAAATAGTATGTGGTTACCTTTACAGGTATCGGTGACTTAGAAACACCTGATCGTCACATCTGCTGCTACACATTCCCCTCTCCTCTTTTTCCATCCCCTCCATGCTGCCATACCAAGGAATATTGTGGAAAAACGAGTGGAGCTTCTAGAAAACCTGAAGTTACAGAAGTAGACAAAAGAAAGTTACACCTGAAACCAACATCACACTGTACATTATCTAAAAGATGTCTCCCTCTGTCTCTGCCCCCCCTCCACTCACACTCTGTCTCTGTCTCTCTCTCAAAAATAAACATTTTAAGAAACTTTTTAAATGCACCAAGAAAGTGTATAATTGTAGTGATAAAACTTCCCTGAATCTCGACACATGAATCTATACATGTAATAAAATAGCATAAAGTACACACGTACACAGAGTGCATGTAAAACTGGTGAAATCTGAATAAGGCGGGTGGATTGTACCAATGTCAATGCCCTGGTGGTGACATTGTACTGTAATTTCGCAAGGTGTTATCATCGGGGAAAGTTGGGTGACAGATACTGACATCTGTCTCTATGCTCTTTATTGTGACTGCACGTGAATCTACGATCATCTCAAATAAAAGGTTTTAAGACACACGTGAAGAGTTTGTATCTTAGAAATGGATCTTTCCAAATGCCTGGTGCCGCTGTGGACCAAACCCACCTGGAGGTTTCACATTTACTTGTCTGTTTATCTAATTTGTGTTCGTTCACTTCTCAAATCATGCATTTTGATTTTTTTCCCCCACCTAAAAGAAAATCTTACTCACCCTTTATGACCCAGCTTCCAAAAGCCTTCTACAGATTTTTCTTGAACTTTGCTCACCAAACAAGATCAACATGGTGCCTTTTATGCTGTTTCCATAACACTTTGAATAGAGTAATGAAGGCTAATATGTACTGAGTAGTTACTATACCCCAGGCACCTCACCTTTAATCTTTCCAACAATTCATTGAGGAAGATACTATGACTCTCCCCATTTTACAGATGAAGGAATTGAGGTACTGTCACATGGAAAGCAGGTGGCAGAGTCAGCTTTCACAGCCAGGCACCTTGACCCTAGAGCCACGGGTAACTCATGTACATCCTGCCTCTTAAGTTATCACTTGATACGTGGTGTTCACTTGTTTATATTCTCACCTCTCTCCCTTCTTCCAAAGTAAGAGTCACTCGTACAGGCTTTCTCCACTCCCACTAGCTTTCTGCCTTCACTCCTCCACCAGTTAGGATCTGGCTTCTCCTCTCAACACTCCACGGAAACTATACTCATAATGGCGAACAATGAACCGAAGGTGCTCAACTCAGGTAGACGCTTTTCGACCTACACCTGCCTTCTCGGCTGTATCAGAAACTTCAGACCCCTCTCTCCCTCTCGACTTCCTTTTCTGTTTCTATTCCTATGTTGTTGGCGGCTCTTTCTCAACTCCTTCGTTTTCTCCTTATCCGCCTACTGTTAAATTTTCATCCCTGTCCCCGCCCCAGTTCTATTCCTAGCATTCTTCTCTCTTTCCTCTGTAGACCTTTCCTAGGGAGACTCATCCACTCCCGATCATTTCTTTCCAGCCCAGATATTCCTCTTGAGCTCAACTTCCATACGACCACGTGTTCCTTTCCTGCGTTCTTCTACGTAGACCTTTATCACAGCACTTCTCTTCCGTCTTTTTTTCTTAGCATCTGGCACGGAGCAGGTGCTCAAGAAATATATATTTTTTTAAATAAGAGAACTGAGGTAAACCAGATTGGAGGATGTTTTGGTAAATGATGCTGTAAACCGTAGAACCCCCCCCCCCCCCCCCGGAGACAAACTGGGTTTAAAGACAGAATAGGCTGGCCTTGGGGACTGACTCAACATGGCCCTAGAACAAGAGGCAAACGGAACTTGGAGGTGTCTGCCATGGGCCACTCAGTATAACGTGCGTGAAGAGATAACATTATAGAGTGCGGCCCTCTCTTTTGATCAACTTACCCGTCAATTGCCAAATTTCATTTTGTTTTGTTTTGTGCTGTGTGAGATAGAGCCAAGCGGGGAGGATCTGTTCTCTAAGCCATCAGTTAACTGCTCCGATTCCTCCCACCTATAAGGACGAGAACAGAGACTCTGTCCATTTGGTCCTCAGGTGATTCCTCCAGGGACTACTGTATCGTAGGCCCACAACAAAAGTGGGTTGTCTTCTCTGGAACACCTCCCATGCACCGGGCACTGGGCTACGTGTTTGTACATATTTTCTCCTTTAATACTCACTGTGATGTGTGGCTTTTTTCTTCACCGGGCAACTCTCGGACACCAGCCGGGTGCCCTACAATTCAACTCGATCCTGACACCCTCTCCCTGGAGACGGCGTCAGATCCCACAGGTCAAAGGCTCAGTCCTACGAGACTGTCCCCTCTTCTGACACCAATTACAAGTGCAGGTCGTCACCTGACCAACAGGCTAGAGATCCCAGGTTCCCACAACCACTTCTTTGGGTTAGATTAACTTGCCAGAGCAGCTCACGGGACTCGGGGAGACACTTTACTCCCTAGATGACGGTTTATGATAGAAGGCTATAACTCAGGAACAGCCAGATGGGAGAGAAGCATGGGGAAAGGTTACAGAACTCCCATGCCGCCTCCAGGGACACCACACTCCCCGAATCCAACCTGGAAGCTCTCCAAACACTGTCCTTCTGAATTTTTTATGGAGGCTTCTCTCCATTAAAGGTGTGTGGGGGGGAGGGGGGAGGTTCTTCTGACACCCAGCTCCCATCTTTAGGTGTGTTCCCACCTCATTAACATTACAGAAGACATCTTTTTGGGTCTCATCACAGGAAATGCCAAGAGTTTTAGGTGCTCTGTGTCAGAACTGGATGAAGACCAAATATACACATTTTTACCAAAAATCACAATATCACACCAAAAAAAAAAAAAAACCCCACCAAACTCATTTTAGGGGTAAGGATGCTAAGGTGTGGTTAAGTGGTTTGTTCAAGTTTATGCTACAAGAAAATAAGTCGAGGAAGGAGTTAAACGGAGATGGGTCTGATTCGAAGGGCCGCTCTTAGGTAAAATGCTACATGGCCTTCCAATATGTAAAGTTTCCAGGAAGATAAAATCAGGCTAAGTAATTCAAGGGGGCCTGGCTAGCTCAGCAGGTAGAGAAACAACTCTTGATCTCGGGGTCGTGAGGTTGAGCCCCACTTTGGGGGTAGAAATTACTTAAATCACGTATTTTTTTTAAGTTTTTATTTATTTTTTTATTTTGAGAGAGATAGAGAACGAGGAGGAGAGGGGCGGGTGAGGGGGTGGGGGGAGGGGGACAGAGGATCCAAAGCAGGCTCTGTGCTCACAGCAGAAAGCCCGAGGTGGAGCTCAAACTCACAAACCATGAGATCATGACCTGAACCGAAGTTGGATGCTTAACCGACTGAGCCACCCAGGCTCCCCCCCCCACCCCCCACCCACAAAATAACATCTTTAAAAACATTTTATATTAAGTAACTGAGTTGATACAATGAGAGAAAAGAACATTCATTCACATTGGGCCATATATTTTGATGCGTTTCATTGAAAGATACTTTCTGCCTTTGAGTTCCCTTTATTTGTTCCTATGTATAAATATGACCATTTAAAAGCCAAATGCTTGTACGTCCAGGCTCTTTCTGCACTTGATAAAATTCTTAGGATGTTACTTAATATTACAAAAATACATGGATGGAGTTGATGCGCAATGCTTTCGCGTGTGAAGATCTTCTTTTGGTGTGTTCGCTTCTTGGGGGGGTGGGGGGCGGGGAAGAGTGACTGTTTTGATCAAAACTGCTCCTTCCTTTCTAGACATGAGGGTATTTTCCACATGGGTATGTGTAGGAAAAAGGTTCAGCTTCCGAGACGAAAATATGAAACCTCAACACGGGAGCGGGGGAGAAAGTCGAGGGTGGGGAAGAGGAGAGGAGACCAGAAGGATGTCCTGGCAGGAAGAAGTGTAGCCGGCTGTGGGGGAGGCGAACGCTTTCCCTGACCACGTTCTCAGACGAAAGGCTGCCTTCTCAGCCAACCCTAAGGCAGTACCTTGGCCCGACAGTTAAGAGCATGATGACAAGGGCCACCTGGCCGGCTCAGTTGGTAGAGCATTGGACTCTCGATCCCCGGGTGGTGAGTTCGAGCCCCACATCGGGCACGGAGCCTACTTAAAAAAAAAAAAAAAAAAAAAAAAATATATATATATATATATATATATATATATATATATATATATATATATTGGCTGCTTGTCCACTCACCAAGAGCCCGCCTCCAGCCTTCTGCCTCACACCCACCCACACCCCACCGTGAACTGCTGAGGGAACCCCCAACCACAACAGCCACCTCAGTCGTCCGGTGTCTAGCAGAGAAGCTAAGTGGGAAGATTCGGCCCTCTCCATCAGTGATTCCTGTGTCTTATTCATCTTGGGAGACCAGCTAGGAAAAATTAAGAGAGCAATGTCTTAAGAATAAGCACATGAGAGAAAAAAAAAAAATAAATGTTATCCTAATACAGTGAAATTGGGCAGCCTGCTAGATCGCCTCCCCTAAAAAAAAAAAAAAAAAAAAAAAAACACTGTTGTTTAATGTCCCAGAAAGTTTTTTGAAACAAGCAGTTTGTCCCCTTTTTCTGAGCACAAGGCCCAAAATAGGAATTATTTGGCTCTCTCTTCCGAGGCAGATCTGTGCAGGCCTAGCCTGAGAAAGTCCTCCTTGCCCATTAACTAAGGAAGCCGTCACGAAGGAATTCTGGGAATCGCGATATGCGTTTATACACAGGATGTCTAAATGGGAAACAAAGCCTGCCCTGGTTTTTTTCAGAACCGGACCGCACTTCTTTCTCTCTGCTCCTTTTAAAGATGAGGCGGGGGAGAAAGCAGCTTCAGAGCAGCACTGCCAATGTCTCCTAAATGCTCTGTCAACTTGAGTTACTGCAAGGAAGATGGCCTCAGCCTCGTGGTATAATCTAATTTTATGGGTATTTGGCCTTATGAGAGAGCAAAAGCACGTTGCTTATCAAAAAGACACGACTCTCTCTACTAGCTCTGAGAGCTTCCAACGAGACTGGCTCGCCTGCCAGGCACGTTCCGTGCTATCCATTTTGCAGATGGCTAAGCTGAGGTTTAGAGAAGTTGAAGAAGGGGGTTACACGGTTAGTTAAACCCAGGCAATGGGACTAGAGCCATCACTCTTGACCCCCCCCCCCCCCCCCCCCCCCCCCCCCCCCCCCCCCGCCCAGGCTCCACACTTACAGCCCAGTTACGGAGACACAACAGGAGCCTGCAGGGATTTAATAACACCAGTTAGCAGATGCTTTGGGCTGAGCAAATGGAATGAACCGCTTCTTATCCGGAGCACAGAGAAAGGAGGCTTTGGGGGCAGCTGAGACTGGAGACCAGGAGACAGCATCAGAGGAAGCACGGGCTACTGGTAGTCGTACTGTGGTTCCGCCATTGGCCTCCACAGAGGAACAGTACTAAACGCATCTTTGGCAGACTGGAAAGGAAGTCATTTTTCACAAACACTTTAAGTTTGTATCTACTTGTGAAACCGGCTGCATGAATAGGCGCTCTCTCCCAGGAGGTGTGTGCAACGGGAACTGGTCAGTTTGTCCGCAGAAATCTCTCCAACCCTCCCCCTTCCCACCCGCTCCAGGGGCAGGTTCTTGGATTTCAAGCCCCTTCCACCAAAGGCATGAGTTCTTTGGCTGTCAGTCTCTCGTGAACCAGAGCCCAGAATAAATTTGATTGATTATACGCCCGAACACTGAACAGAAAGAGGAAAAAGTCTCTCTCTCTCTCTCTCACACACACACACACACACACACACACACACACATACACACACACTTAAAGTTGTCATATTCTCTCTGTGGTTTTTGGCAGCCTTTTCAGGAAATATTAAGTTAGACTGAAACATTCAGAGATCCTCGTAACTTTCTAAAACATCTAACACATTATGAATACAGTCTGCAATCACTGAAACGCTCATTCTACTTATTCTAGCAAATACAACAGCTGCCTAGAATCAGAACTAACAATAGCCAACTGGGGCGGGGGGGGGGGGGGGGGGGGGGGGGGGGGGGAGGGGCAGAAGGATGAATTTTTACAGGGGTTAAAATGTCTTATGTGATAGATACATTTTAATAGCCGCAAAGCACCTCAAAGCAGTTACGTTGCTTTCAACCAAGAGTCACAACGTTAAAATTGATTGTTACACTCCCCCCCTGGCGTCCCACACAAAATGAAAGACTTAACTCCAGTACTGCTGGACAAAAAAAAAAAAAAAGTGTTCACCATCTATCACAGTGACCACAGTGGCCTTGGCTGCAAATAACGGGCTTCCTTTTGGCACGTGCATTCAGCCCGTCTTTGCAGGACAGATTTGGAACGAAAGGAAAGGAAGCAAAGACACTTCATCTTCAGATCTACATCTGAACGCAGCCAAAACGGGAGTTGGAGGGGGGTCTTGTATTTTACCCAACAAGTTGCTGTTTGCTTTTTTTGGTCCTCGGTCCCCTTCATGCTCGTATAGTAAGATGTCAGCAGTACAGACATTTTACGTGCAAGGAGAATTCTCTCATACCTAAATTCGTGCCTATGCAAATCTTTGCTTCTCCTTAATTTCGCCATTGATTGGAGTCTTTGCAAGCCACTAAACTGTGACAAAGTGTGTACTTTACTGAGCTAACATATAAACATTTCATAAGTTCCTCCCAAATATTCATGAACTATTTTCAGACATAGTGTTTACGAAACTATTAAAAACTCATTACTTTTGCCAACTCTTTCATGAGTTGAAAAGTAAGCACGGGTTATTTATATCATTGCCCTAGAGACACTAGTAATTTTGGAAGTAATTTTGGTCTGGAAGACATTTGCATTTAAGATACATCCTGCACTGGCATCAGTTTGGGGGTTTTTTTTAACTTTTTTTTTTAACATTATGTTTTATATGCTCATCTGTCGGGTACCAATTCTAGTTAGTCCTTTTAAAGGGCCGTATAAAGGACACATATCAATTTTTAATTTGATTAATATGGTTGAAATCTTTAATTTGATTGATAGGGTTGAGGAATCTTACACGTTGAAGTGGGAGCGAAGCAGTCCCTGGAGGAACCTGAGTGGACATCTCGCGTCTTTACATTAAAGCGCCCCCTGCGTGCGAGAACATCAGCGTCTGTGCCAAGCATTGTCCCCATGTTGTTCTCTACCGGTCAACTTCAAATGACACATCCTCCCACGCGCGTACGTCTACGCAGGTGTGAACGTGCGTGTTATACACAGCTTGTCAGGCTTGTCCTTTGGAGGGATTGAATGATGCTTGTTTCCTTCTCCCTAAGTCTACTCTCTCATTTTTCATAACCTCTTGCCTGAGATCAGGTTTGGGCAGAAACCTGAAGACACGAAGGTCTTACACGCTGATGGGTGTTAACGGCACCCATCTTAACAGCAGTCCCGGGCACGTCAGATGGTGTTGTCAGAATTAGTCAGAACCCCTGGTCTTAGAAGCCTGAGCCCCTGTTCCTGGTGCCCTCGTTGTTCTTCTTGATTCCCGACCCTCAGAACCCGACTCCAGCCCATCCTGGATCATTGGCTAAACCCACCGCCTTGGTGGGTTATTTGTCCGTTCTCTTATTTTTGATGTGCTAAATAGGTCAAAACTGGCAAGAACAAAGAAAATCCTAAAGACCAAAATGTAATTAGGCAAATGACCTTAGACCCTCTCTCTTGCCCCGCCTGTCACACCCAGTCTATCTCCCTGTCCCTCTATTCTACTACCTACCTGCACCTGGAATCTGCCCTCCGGGGGCCATGCTCATCATGACCTCACCTGTGGACCTAGGGACCCCTTCCCTGGAAAACTGCAGAGGGGTCCTCTCTGGCCTCTGGTTATGCTCCCCCTCCAGCCCCTCCTCCCCAAAACGCTGAGGGAAGCACTCTGAAACAGAACTCTAGGTATAGCTATCCCCCTGGATAGGATACGGAACCCTTCTTTGGTTCCCCATGGCACTGGGAAGGAGGTTCAAGCAGCCTGAGGCACGCCAAAGGCCTCTCCTGTTCAGCCTCTTTCTGGCATCCTGAGCCCCAGTCTGTCCTGTTCCCAACTGCTACGCACCCAGTCCTAGCACTTCATGCCCGAGGCCCCTGCCCACACTGCTCTAAACTCACTGTTCCTCTTTGGGCCCCGATGACTGGTACTAGGCGTTCCCTGTGCCCTGGAACCTTTCTCCCCTCCTCCCGGTCAGCTGGCTTCCTCAGGGAAGCCCCCAGGCCAACAACCTGCAGAGTGCATATGCACTGTGGAATAATTAAGGGCAAACAAGGGGTAAGTGCATAGCTGAGACAGGTCAGAAATGCTGAGGAAAACACGGGCTGCCTGGCCACCTCAGTTGGTGGAGCGGTTGACTCTTGATCTTGTGGCTGTGAGTTTGAGCTCCACCTTGGGTGTAGAGATTACTTGAAAATAAAATCTTGAAAGAAAGAAAGAAAGAAAGAAAGAAAGAAGAAAGAAAGAGAGAAAGAAAGAAAAGAAAGAAAGAGAAAGAAAGAAAGAAAGAAGGAAGGATGGAAAGAAGGAAGGAAGAAGGAAGGAAGGAAGGAAGGAAGGAAGGAAGGAAGAAAGAAAGAAAGAAGGAAAGAAAGAAAGAAAGAAAGAAAGAAAGAAGAAAGAAAGAAAAAGAAAGAAGGAAGGAAGGAAGGAAGAAAGAAGAAAGAAAGAAAGAGAAAGAAAAAGAAAGAAGGAAGGATGGAAGGAAGGAAGGAAGGAAGAAGAAAGAAAGAAAGAAAGAAAGAAAGAAAGAAAGAAAGAAAGAAAAGAAAGCAAAAGCAAGCAAGAAATTTTGAGGAAAACAAACATGCCACCATCAAAATCTAATCTGAAAGAGATGCTGTTGTTGTTTAAAGCAAGTAAAATAATAGAAATAAGGTCTTCAAAGAGTAGGAACTTCTGCATTTCAGCCTCAGGAATACTTGGGCTGCCCCAAACGAATGACTACTACAGTACCTTCCTGGCCATCTCTCCCTCCTGAAAGCACCTAGTGACCATAGGATAACGATGTGTAAGAAGTCCTCCAGCCTGTCCTCAGACAACCTGGGTTTTACATGTACGGCTAGGGGACCATCACAGCTTTTCTATGGCAGAACGGGCAGAACTTACCCCCGCCCCAGGTATACAAGCAACTGATATCCATACCACCAGCCAGATTAAAGGGCACGAGAAGCAAAAAGAAGGGTGAAGTCAGGTGGCATTTTGAGGAAATGTCTATTTGACGAGGGACGAGAGTGGGGAAGGCAGACAGATACCCTGGCATTTTCATCTCTCGCCCACTGAAGGGTTTGATTTCAATTCCCCCTCTGCCCTCGTCCCAGCTTCTCAATTTAGGATGAAACAATGTCGAGATGGAAAGATCAAACAAATAGATCTTTGTGAGACAACAAAGAGAAAACAAAGAGGTACAGAGGGATCCCAAGGGAGGCGGAGGGGGTGGAGGGGGCGGAGGGGGCGGAGCCTGCCTCTGGCTTGCATTCCTACGGTGGGGGGGGTGGGTAAGTGGAGAAGAGATGTGGCAATTCACAGGTGTGTGTGTGGGATGGGGCGGGGGGGCTGCCTACCTCTCCCCGTCATTCCCTAATTCCAGCTCTTTAAACACAGGAGGATTCAGTTTAGAAGATCTTCTGCCAATAGTGCAGAGTATTCTGGAGCCAGACTGCCCAGTGTGGATCCTGGACCTCCACCTACCAGCTAAGTGATCCTGAGCAAGTCTGTTAAGCATCAGACTCTTGATTTCAGCTCAGGTCATGATCTTGGGGTTTGTAGAATGGAGCCCCCCACCACCCCACCCCACCCCCATCTAGCTCTGCACTGACAGCATGGAGCCTGCTTGGGATTCTCTCTCCCTCTCTCTTTGTTCCTCCCCTGCTCACGCTCTCTCTCTCTCTCTCTCTTTCAAAAAAAAAAAAAAAAAAACTTAAAATTTATAACAGACAAGAAGTCTCACTGACAAGACTGAGGATCCTGCCCTGAGGATCATAGGAGTTAAGATAAATATAAAGCATTCAGAAGATTAAGTCTCAGTAAATGCTAGCTATTAATTATGCTAAGCAACTTAATTATTTTGTGCTTCGGTTTTTCAGTCCGCAGACTTGAATTTGCTTTTACCCACTGGTCATTAGAAAAATTAGGATATTATGAAAAAGCTTCCAAAATATGAACTAACGTGTCAACTTGGGAGACATATTTAGAAAGACTTCACAGTCACCAAAGCGTTTCACAAACAAGAAAGAAATAACCCTGTCCCCATTTAATCTTACTTCTTTCAAACACATCCCCCTCTACACATCAGCTGGCAGAAAGAAAACAACCATCTGCCTCGAGGAGAGATGAATGGAGTTTCCACGGGCGCCTCGGTGGCTCAGTCGGTTGGGCATTTGACTCTTGATTTTGGCTCAGGTCATGATCCCAGGGTCATCAGATTGAGCCCAGTGTTGGCCTCCACGCTCCTCATGGAGCCTGCTTAAGATTCTCTCTCTCTCTCTCTCTCTCTCTCTCTCTCTCTCTCTCCTCCACCCTCGCCCCTCTCCCCTGCTAGCACTCTCTCTTTTTCTCTAAAATAAAAAAAATAAAACTTTAACAAGAGTTTCCTCACCAGTTCTCCAAGTTCCCATGAAAACCAAGTGCAGATGAGGGGCTGAGTTTATGTTCTTTTGTGCATACTATCTGAAACTTGAAGTTAATAATTAGTTGGAATTTGTTTAATACATAGTTTGTGCGTTAGATACACCGTATGACTACTGACGAGAACCTAATGAGTAGAACTAATGTCATCCCATCTTGCAAAGGCTAAGGTGTAGAGAGGTTGAGTAAATGGTCAGATCGACCACTGTTGGCTGCCTGTTATGATCCTACGTATACTGGATACTGTTGGTTTTCACTATAGATGTGCAACACTTGATATTATTAATTTTGAGGTATTTTTCAGTTGTTAAATCCATATTCTAAGAAATATTTACAGATTTGCTAAACATCCTTTCCTGGGAAGGCCAGTCATTTTGTGATAACATCTTTCCTACGTTTGTGTATTACGCTGTCGTTCTGAAGAATAAAATAATGGTCTCAGGCTGTGCTATGGTCTGAATGTTTATGTTCTCCTCAAATCATATGTTTAAATCCTAACCCCTAAGCTGATGATATGAGGAGGTGGGGACTTTGGGAGGTGATTAGGTCCTGAGGGGTGGAGCCCTCCTGAATGGGATTTGTGCCCTTTATAAAAGAGGACCTACCTCCCAGTACTATCACACTGGAGGTTAGGTTTCAGTGTATATACTATTTTAAAGGGAAAGAAACACTCAATTCATAACATGGTATTGGTAGATGGCAAGGTTTTCTTCTTTTAAAGAGTAAAACAGGGGCGCCTGGGTGGCTCAGCCAGTTGAGTGTCCAACCCTTGATTTCAGTTCAGGTCATGATCCCGGGATCGTGGGATCCAGCTCCAAAGGGCACCTACTTAGGATTCTCTCTCCCTCTGCCCATCTCCCTGCTCATGCACTTTCTCTCTAAAATAAAAATAAATAAATAAAGAGCAAAACAAAACCCCCAAAATAACCTTTTACGGTCATTCCTTTTATTCGTTAATTTTTTTATACTTAAAAAATTTTGTTTCAGTTTGTTTTTTGAGACAGAGAGAGAGCAAGCAGGGGAGGGGCAGAGAGAGGACAGAGACAGAGAATCCCAAGCAGGCTCCATGCTGTCAGCACAGAACCCTACTCGGGACTTGATCTCACAAACCATGAGATCATGACCTGAGCCAAAACTCAAGAGTCAGACGCTTAACCGATTGAGCCGCCCAGGCGCCCCACCAATTGTTAATTTAATTGGTGGCCTATGAAATTCAAACTAAGAATATTGTGGCATCCTTTGGGGAATCTTCACTTTGCAGACACATCAGCTCTCTGTCATTGCCCTGTTTTCTAGAACCACAAGAACTGAACCTTAACTTGGCTAAAATGCATGCTCATAATTTGATGTGAGCAAAACAGAAGAAAAAAGATATTTTTAAAGCAATTAGGGAAGTGAATTATGGACTGACTCAGATGACACCAAGGAATTATCGTTCCTTTATGAGGTATTGTAACAGCACTGTCATTTTTCTTTACTCCGTATTTTTTTAAAGACAGACACGCAGGGATAAAACGACACATCTGGGGGTAGCTTCAAAATACTTCAGCAAATTGAGGAAGTAAAAGAAAAAAGGAAAAGATGAAGCAAATGTGTCAGTCTTGATCATTTTTTAATCTGGGTGATGATGAGATCGGTACTGCCTTGTAATTATTTGAAAATTTTCACCAAATAAATTATTTAAACATTTTACAATAAAAAAATGTTTACAATAAACATATATGTAATATTCACATCCTGTCATCAAGTGCTAATGATTTTTTTCCCATTATTAACTCTGTAGACTTGGGCAGTTTCCTCTTCTATAAAAATGAGGTGAGAATACCTAATTTGCCGGTGGGTTAGGGGAATAAATGAGATGCCTGGCCCCAAAGGGATGTTCAAATAATGTTGGTGCTTTTCCCTCCAATTATTGCCCCCCGCCTCCTCACTATGTACAAATTCAGAATCCTAAAATAATATCTAGATACTAGCCATTCACATTTTACCAAATGAGATGCTATCGGGCCTTAAAAACAACACACTTCGGGGCCCCTGGCTGGCTCAGTCAGAAGAGCATGTGACTCTTGATCTTGGAGTCACGAGTTGGAGCCCCACTTTGGGTGTAGACAGTACTTAATAATAAAAAATAAATAAATAAACCTTAAAAATAAATAAATACCAGGGCACCTGGGTGGCTCGGTCGGTTGAGCGTCCGACTTCGGCTCAGGTCATGATCTCATGGTTCCTGAGCTCGAGCCCCGCGTCAGGCTCTGTGCTGACAACTCAGAGCCTGGAGCCTGTTTCACATTCTGTGTCTCCCTCTCTCGTTGCCCCCACCCCATTCATTCTCTTTCTCTCTCTCTCTCTCTCTCTCTCTCAAAAATAAATAAACATTAAAAAAAAATTAGAAACTAACAGTTTCTTGAAAAGCAATAATTAAATAAATAAATAAATAAATAGGGGGGCCTGGGTGGCTCAGTTCGTTAGGCGTCTGACTTTGGCTTTGTGGGTTCAAGGCCCAAGTCAGGCTTTGTGCTGACAGCTCGGAGCCTGGAGCCTGCTTCCAATTCTGTATCTCCCCCTTTCTCTGTCCCTCCCCTGCTCACGCTCTGTCTGTCTGTCTCTCTCTCTCTCTCTCTCTCGAAAATAAATAAACATTAAAAAAAATAAATTTAAAATAAATAAATAATAGGGGCTCCTGGGTGGCTCAGTCGATTAAGTGTCCAACTCTTGATCTCGGCTCAGGGCATGATCTCACAGTGGTGGGATCGAGCCCTGCATTGGGCTCTCTGCTGACAGTGCAGTCTGCTTAGGATTCTCTCTCTCCTTCTCTCTCTCTCTCTGCTCCTCCCCCACTCACTCGTGCGCTCTCTCAAAATAAATAAACTTAAGAATAAACAAATAGGGGCTCCTGGGTGGCTCAGTCGGTTAAGCGTCCGACTTCGGCTCAGGTCATGATCTCACGGTCCGTGAGTTCGAGCCCCGCCTTGGGCTCTGTGCCGACAGCTCAGAGCCTGGAGCCTGCTTCAGATTCTGTTTCTCCCTCTCTCTGACCCTCCCCCGTTCATGCTCTGTCTCTCTCTGTCTCAAAAATAATAAATGTTAAAAAAAAAAAAAAGAAAAAAAAAGAATAAACAAATAAATAAACAAATAGATAAAAACACATGTCTCTAGAGCATCTGTATGATTCAATTTACAATAATAAAATTATGTTTTCAAAAACATCATTTGTGTGAAGTAAGATATAGTTGAAACAGGAAATCATGGTCATTTGACGTAAGGATTACACAAATGTTGCTCAGAAATGAATTTTTTTCAGAAATTCAGAATGCTTTCAAAGTTCTGTTTTATTAAATTTTATAAGAAGAGTATTGCGTTATTCAATGTTTATGTAACTGAACTACAGCTTATTATGTCACACTGGCAAAATCCCTCAGCCTGTATCACCATTAACTTGTTTAAATTTCTTCTTTGTTATTTATTTGTTTTTTTAACAATTTAAAAAATATTTTCAACGTTCATTCATTTTTGAGAGACAGAGTGTGAGCGGGGGAGGGACAGAGAGAGAAGGAGACGCAGAATCTGAAACAGGCTCCAGGCTCTGAGCTGTCAGCACAGAGCCCGACCTGGGGCTCGAACCCACAAACTGTGAGATCAAACTGTGAGCTGAAGTCAGACGCTTAACCGACTGAGCCACCCAGGCACCCCGAATTTCTTCTTAATTGAATACAATTTTTTTTGGAATTCTTTTGAAATTATATATGATGCTGAAAATTCAGCAACTTTTCTGTAGCAAAAAAAAAGAAAAATTAGGTCTCTATTACTGTAAGTAATTATTATTATTTTCATAGGTATGTTCACTTTTTTATTGGTCTGTTAAGGTTCGTAATGAAATAATAAAAAAAAATTTGTCTAAATTAGAGAAAAAAAATCTTTGAAGTGTTTGATGAATCAAAACTGCAGGGGACGCTTTGAGGAGAACACTGATCCCGAAGACATATTCTTCCCTGGCTTATTTCTTGAATCATCCTATTGATTATTGAGTGCAAATGTGGCCTATGGAAGGTACTCATTTTTGAAACTTTTCCCAAAGAGCAAATGTGTTTACTACGCTTTGCCGCGTGGATGTTTTTAAATTTTCAATTAAGGACTAACATTCATCATTTTCACTAGCACACCTTTTAAGGGGCATTGGAGCAATTTCATAAGTTAAACCCTGTCCAAAATAACCCATCAGGCAGATGACAAAAGGAACCCTTGCTTTGAAGCTTGGGGGGAGCGGGTGATTGGGGGAAATTGCCTTTCAGATGTGAAAAATCATCTATCTTTAGGGTTTGTTTCATGTTTCTTCAAACGTTTCATGTCAACCTTTCCCCGGAGCAAAATTTGAGATGAAGTTGTGTAATTTATTGTCATGCTTTAGCCATATTATATTTATTCTTCCCTTTGATACCTTTTTTTTCTCTGAGGTCCTTGGAGACGTTGAGATGACAATGAGTTGACTCTTCCTGCGGATATTGGGAAGGAGCAGGAGTAGCAGAAAGGGAGGAGGCGACAGGAATGCAAGGGAGGACATCAGAAATGGAGAGAGGACGGAAAAGTGTTCCTAGTTTGACAGCTGTAGTCTAAAGAATTTGCCTCTGGCCTGAAAACAGAAGGTCCACCCACAGGTAAATATCAGCAGGGGTAAGGTCCTTGCATGTAGCGTAACTTCACAAAATCACAGCACGTCCAACAGTCTGGTTCGTGCCAGAGAAGGAAGAAAACATGTTTATTCAGTGTCTCTTAGGCGTCATGAACTACGGTGGGTAGGTTCTTTACAGGTGTGTGCTATGCCATACTCATGACAACCCCGTGAAATAGATACTTTTCCCCCAATATACAGGTCAGAGACAGAGACTCAAAGAAACTATAAAATCGATCTTGAGTGACCTTTGTGGCACAGCTGAACTCCAGTCTGCTAATCCTAAAGCTCGTGATTCTCCCATGACAGAAATCATCTTGCTATTACATCAAAGTCCTGTTCTATGGCTTACCTTTCACTCAAATCAAGTCAATCAACAGCACATAAAGGAAACTGATGTAAGAAAAATCCTATGACTTGGGGCGCCAGGATGGCTCAGTCAGTTGAGTGTCCAACTTTGGCTCAGGTCATGATCTCTTAGTCTGTGAGTTTGAGCCCGACTTCGGGCTCTGGGGGTGTCAGGGCAGAGCCTGGAGCCTGCTTCGGATTCTGTGTCTCCCTCTCGCTCTGTCCCTCTCCCACTCGCACTCTATCTCTCTCTCTCTCAAAAATAAACATTAAGAAAATCCGGTGACTTGAAGCCTTTTAAGCCACAAATGAAAGAAAGTCAATGAAGAAATGCATCCAAATGGGAGAGACAAAAATCAGTAACATTGGTGAGATGATTTAAATGACCCATTTATCATCTGAATTCATGGTTCTTTAACTTTGTATTCTGGGACCCTTTGAGATTCTGATAATAGCTATGAAACTGTGTATGCACACAACCTTTCGGAGGGCTTGAATTTATTTGGCTTAATAAACCCTACTCTGTATTTTGCAGAGCGTAAAATGTATTTAAAGGGCCGCCTGGCTGGCTCAGTCAGTTGGGCGTCCGACTTCAGCTCAGGTCATGATCTCACAGCTTGTGAGTTCGAGCCCCGCAGGGGGCTCTGGGCTGACATCCCAGAGCCTGGAGCCTGCTTCAGATTCTGTGTCTCCCTCTCTCCCTCTGCCCTTCTCCTGTTCACTGTTTCTCTTTCTCT
The DNA here is from genome assembly GCF_018350215.1 of Panthera leo. Taxonomy (NCBI): domain Eukaryota; kingdom Metazoa; phylum Chordata; class Mammalia; order Carnivora; family Felidae; genus Panthera; species Panthera leo. Next base: position 20,906,701 of record NC_056685.1, on the reverse strand, counting down.
CACAAATAAATAAAAACATTAAAAACTTTTTTTGATGTATTTAAATATGAAAATGTTTATGTATACAAACGGAAGACTTTTCACATGCCTTTATATACCCTGCAACATCAACTGCCTGAAGCTTGACCTTTGTTGATTGTATAACTTTTGACCCATCAGTGTCAAGGGCTACTTGGGGTCTCGGACCATACATCCATCCATTTGAAGAAAACCACATTAGAAGAAGGGGCCATAGAAGAAGACGGCGGCTGGTGGGTATAAACGGTAACAGTGTCACACGCCTCAAAGTTCTGGGGGAATCACCGCCTAGAGCGAATGCAAATGCAGTTGTTAATTTCATTTCCCCCTGTTAGATGAAATGACTCCCTGATCAGTTCGTGTAAATTGGTGCGTGACAGGGCAGGCCTGGCCCAGGGGTCCAGAGCATTGAATGCACTAGTTGGTCTCCCTCTAAAGGAGGAGGAAATTGTAAGGACAACAGGAGCTTCACCGCCCACAACCACCTGGCTTCCCTGAAAAGTAAGAAGTAGGAAAAGAACCACGGGAGAAAAGTGGGGCAGCAGACTGAGGCAGTGAGACAGCCCCCACAAGAGTTAAGAAAAAGGGGGGGGGGCGGTGAATAAGGCGGGACCCCTCAACCAGCTCAATAGGCGGCCGCATACACATTTTTCAGTTAGCAAAACGTTGCACCGTTGGTTCAAAAACACAGCGCTTCCGGAGTGTGAAACTGACGAGTCGCATTAGTTTACTTTCGCCCGTTGTTGTTACTTAGCTTTCCGTATTTTTATACGAGACCTTTGCTATTTAACATTACCACCAGCGAGGTGGTTTCTACTCCCTGCTCTGCCACCGATTTGCTCTGACAAACTCAAGCCCTTCTCTCTGGGACACGGCTTCACAAAAAGGGACCGAACAGGGCTCTCCCAGTCTTTCTAAGAGTCTGTAATGCACTGCAGATACATACGGCAAATTTTCCAGTGGTACAACAAAAACAGGAAATAGGAAACTTCTGCACCAATTAAGACGGGGATTATTCTCCGCCCCTCCCTGCCTGAAGTCGGGTGGGGGGGGGGTGGTAACTAAAGGTTTGTCTGCTGAGGGGAGAAGGACTGGATGCTTGAATGTTTGAATGGATAAGGTTTTCCCTTCGACACTAAAAATGAAAGCCTTGACTCATGGCCAGATATAGACAAATTCTGAAAAGAGGCAGTTTATTCCTGGCACCGGTCCCTCTTTCCGCCTTTCTGTCCTAACTTCGGAGTGTCGCAGCTGCACCCCTTTTCCAATCCTCCCCACCTCCCACGAAAGCTTAAGGATGACTGCAGGTTCGGTGTCTGCATCCTCTGAGTTTTGCCAGAAGCCCGGCAAACTTGGCATCCCTTATTTCTTTTAGGGGATTTAAAAAAAGCAACCTTTTTGAGCCAATTTACACTAAGGTACGAATGACTAAGATGCCTTTGACATCCCAGATGCGTTGCATTTTTTAACAACATCCTGCAGGAAGAGAGGGAGGGGGGGAGCGAGGTTTTTAACTGGTAGGATGTTGGAGAAAGTCAAATGAGATTTAAAACAGAAAAAACAACAACAACAAAAGGCTTTAGTGTGAGAGGGAGAACCCAGGGACATACCAGGTCTGCTGAAGTCTGATTCCCATACCTGGTTTCAGTATGGGTGTTTTTTTTTGGCATCTGAAGTTCTCACTGTTCTGTCTTGACCCCTCACTGCCAGCGTGACAGTTTTTATGAGACTAGTTTGAGGCTCCAACAGTGTGGAGATAAGGGATAAACATTTGTAACTGTCTGTTATTTATAAGCCAGGAAATGTTTATATTTGTACGAGTTCTAAAATTCCACTTCTAAAATTGTGACTACTCACTCCTTTCTCAAATATCAACTTAAAGCTTTAAAAGCAAATCAAGAAATGAAAAGCATCCCTCTTGGAACTAGTTTGCTTTTCCACTGTCTCTGCTCTTCTGAAAAAGCCAAAAGTGGATGGGAAGGAAACACAAAACTTTAAAGCCGTTCCTAACACCTGATTCGTTAAGAATTGGCAAGCACATGTTTTGGCAAATCACCTTTGCTTCGATGTTTCTATGTCCCTTTGTGCTTTTTATTTTTATTTTTTTCAAGATTTCGTTTTTAAGCCATCGCCACACCCAACGCGGGGATCGAACTCACAACCCCGAGATCAAGAGGAGCGTGCTCCACCAACTGAGCCAACCGGGCGCCCCCAGAATACTAGTTTTTATACCACCGGTCACAGGAGATCAAAAACAGCGAAATTGTTAACAGTACTGAAACGGAAAGGTACAGCTATCCTCCACAACTCTTTGACCCCAAAACTTTTGAACCACTGTGCAAATAACTGTCAACAGAAACAACACAGGCAATTGCTGCTTCTTGTGACCAGGTCTGAGATCTGATTGAAATCCGTGGTCGAACAAAGGTTTATTTGTATTATAGGCCATAGGAGCAATGACCGGAATGCCAAACACATATATCGTGTGTCCAGATATTGGGAGTGGTCCTAATCTGAACTAGTAAAGGGTTCTCTACCGGATCAGCAAAGGTCAAGTTGTTAGACAGGAAACTGTTTAGGTGGCAGACCTCACCAAAAACTTGAGGGAGAAAAAAAAAAACACAAAAAAAACTTGAGAGAAGACGATATAGCTTTTTCCTGATTGTCTTTTTTTTTTTTTTTTTTTTTCTGGAGGGACCTCTACCTTAGTGATGGATGCTACATTAAGGAGATTTAGGAAATTATTAATAGTAAGGCAAACGTGTACAAAAGGGGCGAGGAAAATAAGAAAGGTCTCCCCTTGGTCTATGAAACGCGGGTTTTCTCCAGTGCTGTAACCTTCCTCTTGGCATTGGGTTGCATCACCATTTAGTGAATATAACGGTTTTCTGCCCGAAAGAACCACATAATCTGAAACGCACACTGTCAGTACCAGGGAGACACATATTTTCTCTGCACGATCCAAACACAGATTGAGTCAAGGAAGGCAGAGTGGGGTTGCAGAAAGAGTCTGGAGTCGGATATAGTTGCACTCCAATCCCGCCTGCGCCATTCATTAGTTACGCGACCAAAGGCACTTTTCGGAGCCTCGATTTGCTCATGTGTAGAACGAGGATAATAGAGGCTGCCTCATAGGTTGTTGGTGTTGTGTGGCGTTTATGTGATGCACCTGGCATACACAGCAATAATGGGCTGTGGGTCTTCTAAAAATGGCCATGATAGGATGACACAAGAGCCCTAATCTACCCTAGTCTCGTCTTTTTTTTTTTTTTTAATACATTTTATTGTCAACTGGGCTTCCATACAATACCCAGTGCTCATGCCAACAGGTGCCCTCCTCAGTCCCCGTCACCCGCTTTCCCCTCTCCCCCACCCCCCGTCCACCCTCAGTTTGTTCTCTGTATTTAAGAGTCTCTTATGGTTTGCCTCCCTCCCTCTCTGTAGTCCTCGTAATCTGTGGGGATTTCATGGCTTTTGTGCATAGGACCGTTCTGGGTGAAGTGTCATAGGATAGAGTAACCGAGGCTCCCTTTAGAGGCTTTTCAGACAACTAGCGTTCTACATAGGAATGGGACAATGTCATATTAGATTTAAACTTTTACCTAGTAAGGTAACACGTTTAAATCTTAGGAAAACGGTGTGAGGAAAAGAGGGTGGAATATGTTCCCTCTTGAGTGTCCCTCCTCACAAGACCTGGGTTTGAGTCCAGTTCCGCCAGCTATGTGTTGGGTGACCCTGAACTAGTTCCTTTACACTGGGAAATTTCCATTGGCTCATATGTAAAAACATGTCGCTCATATTTCAGGGCTGTTATGAGCATCCAAGAAAGGTAGTGTATATGAAAGAGCTGGGAGGGGCGCCTGGGTGGCTCAGTCGGTTAAGGGTCCAGCTCTTGATTTTGGCTCAGGTCATGGTCTCCCAGTTTGTGAGATCGAGCCCCGGATCGGGCTCGAGACTCTCTCTTTCTTTCCCTCTCCCCTTCTCCCACTCACGGTCCCTCTCTCTCCCTCTCTCAAAATAAATAAATAAGCTTCAGAAAAAAGAAAGAAAGAACTGTAAACTGTACAGCTCTAAATAAGATGAATCGTGTTTGTTTCAAAAATTAGTCATTCAGCAATGATATTCAAACCTTGCTATAAAACTACTACCTAATCACGGAATTTAACATAAGCCAGAACTTCCTCAGAGCTCATCAAAGATAATTTATGTAAAAAAAACTCACTGACCTCATTTTGAGACGATGCGGAATATGGATGAGGACTATCGTAGAGGAAGGCTCCCCGCTTTTGTACCTACCGTGCCGTGTAACAGAGGTCTTTTTTAGGTTGTACTTTAAAAATGATTAATACAAACCAAATAATAAATTCACTGGATCTGACTACTAAGATGATTGCTTTTTGAAAACACTTTTTTCCTAATTCACTGAACGTGTTTGTATGCATGAATATACACATACATATGAATATTTAGCAGCATATATGTGTGTGTGTATACATGTTTATGGGAGAAACTTCAGCAAATACAAATATGTATATAATGTATGTAATGTGTATAAATGTATGTAATCTATATAATGTATATATAATGCATGTAATGTAGATAAACATATACGAGTAAAGATAAAAATGCTGTGTTGATATCAGATATAGAGAGAAATATGGATACATATATATATATACACACATATATACACATACGTATTATATGTGTGTGTATATATACATATATTGAAGAAACTTTAGAAAATATAAATAAGCAAAATTGAAATAAAAATCACCTGTAATCTCACTACTCAGAGGTCACTATTATTATTTAAGACACCATTTCCACAGCTTTTTAATATACTGTATATAAATATACAGAGAAAAGGGTAGAAATACAGATATCAGCTATAGAGTCTATATAAAAATGTTATCTCAACCATGATTCATAATATGACTTTTTTGTTCAATAATACATCTCAAATGTTTTCATGCCCTTGCAGTAACACGTAAATGGTTTTGTAATATTCCTTTGAGGACACTTCCCACATTTTCAACTAGCCTTTACTGTGCGATATTTCTTTGGTCTCCTTTTTTGTTTTGAACAGCAATGTCATGAACTTTCTTGCAGCTACATTTTCTTTATAGATTCCCAACTGTTTCTTTAGAATAAATTGCGAGAAGGGCGCCTGAGTGGCTCAGTCAGCCGAGCGGCCAACTTCAGCTCAGGTTGTGATCTGGCGGTTCGTGAGTTCAAACCCCATGTCAGGCTCTGTGCTGACAGCTCAGAGCCTGGAGCCTACTTTGGATTCTGTGTCTCCCTCTCTCTTTGCCCCTCCCCTGCTCGTGCTCTGTCTCTGTCTCTCTCAAAAATAAAAAATAAGCATTAAAAAAATTTTTTTTAAAGAATAAATTGCTAGGAAGAAAATTATTTATTCAAAGGGTATATGGGAGCCTGTAGGTGGCTCGGTCAGTTAAGCCTCTGACTCTTGATTTTGCCTCAGGCCATGTTCTCATGGTCCTGAGTTTAAGCCCCACGTAGGGCTCCATGCCATTAGGGCTCGGAGCCTGCTTGGGATTCTCTCACTCCTCTCTCTTTATCCCTCCCCTGCTCACTTGCTCTCTCTAAAAATAAATAAACATTAAAAAAAAGGGGGGGATATGAAGTAATATCGTTTCTGATAAGTATTGCTATGTCCTCCTTCACAAGTGATATGCCAGGCTGATGCTTACATTAGTATTTTTAGTGTTTTATGAGACTGTCTAGCTCCTCTTATTATCCTTTTTCTTAAAAAGTGAGCTCTGTGCCCAACATGGGGCTTGAACTCACAACCCCAAGATCAAGAGTCACATGCCCTACTGACTGAGCCAGCCAAGCGCCCTTCCTATTATCCTTTTATTTTACTATTATCATTTTTTTCTTATATTCATTGACAAGTGTTTAGAAAATGTAAGCAAACAGAAAAGAATTAAAATTCCCATAATCTCATTATATGATTAACCATTATCAATACTTCCTTTCAGTCTTTATAAATATTTAGATTTACATCTATATTTAATATATATAGTATGCTCTTTGGTGTATTTTTTTTGGTATATTTATTTTCTTGTTAATTTCTAAGAGCCCTTTTAAGAAATACGCATTGCAAAGTGTTTCCTATTGTTTGTATCCTTTAAAGTTTGTTCGTGGTGTATTTTGATGCACATTAAATTTTCATGTTCATTCCTTATTTATCCTTTTACACTTTCACCTTTTGTGTCATGCGTGAAAAGTTCTTCCACATATAAAATTTTCTTTTTGCTATTTTCTTTTTATAGTTAGTTCTTTAATCCACCTGGAATCAATTAGGAATCCAGTGTCAGGCTAAGAATCCTTTTTTTTCTCGGAGGGGAGGGAAGATGGCGGCGTAGGAGGACGCTGGGCTCACCGCGCGTCCTGCGGGTCACTTAGATTCCACCTACACCTGCCTAAAGAACCCAGAAAACCGCCAGAGGATTAGCAGAACGGAGTCTCCGGAGCCAAGCGCAGACGAGAGGCCCACGGAAGAGGGGAGGAAGGGCGGCGAGGCGGTGCGCGCTCCACGGACTGGCGGGAGGGAGCCCGGGCGGAGGGGCGGCTCGCCGGCCAAGCAGAGCCCCCGAGTCTGGCTGGCAAAAGCGGAGGGGCCGGACAGACTGTGTTCCCACAGCAAGCGCGACTTAGCATCTGGGAGGTCATAAGTGAACAGCTCTGCTTGGAAAGCGGGAAGGCTGGAGGACAAAGGGAGGGAGAGTTGCTGAGCCCCCAGACGGCAGAGCTCAGCTTGGCGGGGAACAAAGGCTCTCGCCAGCGCCATTTCCCCGCCCATCCCCCCCGCCCATCCCCCAGCCAAAATCCCAAAGGGAACCAGTTCCTGCCAGGGAACTTGCTGGCTCCGGCGCAAACACCCAACGCTGTGCTTCTGCAGATCCCTCCCTCCGGCGGGTCTGACTCCCACCCGGTGCCGCAGGGCCCCTCCCGAAGCGGATCACCGAAGGAGAAGCGAGCTGAGCCTGCCCCTCCCGCCCCTGTGCACCCTGCCGATCCACCCCAGCTAATATGCCAGATCCCCAGCACCACAAGTCTGGCAGTGTGCAAGTAGCCCAGACCGGCCACGCCACCCCACAGTGAATCCTGCCCCTAGGAGAGGGGAAGAGAAGGCACACACCAGTCTGACTGTGGCCCCAGCGGTGGGCTGGGGACAGACATCGGGTCGGACTGTGGCCCCGCCCACCAACTCCAGTTATACACCACAGCACAGGGGAAGTGCCCTGCAGGTCCTCACCACTCCAGGGACTATCCAAAATGACCAAACGGAAGAATTCCCCTCAGAAGAATCTCCAGGAAATAACAACAGCTAATGAACTGACCACAAAGGATTTAAATAATATAACAGGAAGTGAATTTAGAATAATAGTCATAAAATTAATCGCTGGGCTTGAAAACAGTAGAGAGGACAGCAGAGAATCTCTTGCTACAGAGATCAAGGGACTAAGGAAGAGTCAGGAGGAGCTGAAAAACGCTTTAAATGAAATGCAAAATAAAATGGAAACGACGACGGCTCGGATTGAAGAGGCAGAGGAGAGAATAGGTGAACTAGAAGATAAAGTTATGGAAAAAGAGGAAGCTGAGAGAAAGAGAGTTAAAAAAAATCCAGGAGTATGAGGGGAAAATTAGAGAACTAAGTGATACACTAAAAAGAAATAATATACGCATAATTGGTATCCCAGAGGAGGAAGAGAGAGAGAAAGGTGCTGAAGGTGTACTTGAAGAAATAATAGCTGAGAACTTCCCTAAACTGGGGAAGGAAAAAGGCATTGAAATCCAAGAGGCACAGAGAACTCCCTTCAGACGTAACTTGAATCGATCTTCTGCACGACATATCATAGTGAAACTGGCAAAATACAAGGATAAAGAGAAAATTCTGAAAGCAGCAAGGGATAAACGTGCCCTCACATATAAAGGGAGACCTATAAGACTCGTGACTGATCTCTCCTTTGAAACTTGGCAGGCCAGAAAGGATTGGCACGATATCTACAGTGTGCTAAACAGAAAAAATATGCAGCCGAGAATCCTTTATCCAGCAAGTCTGTCATTTAGAAGAGAAGGAGAGATAAAGGTCTTCCCAAACAAACAAAAACTGAACGAATTTGTCACCACTAAACCAGCCCTACAAGAGATCCTAAGGGGGATCCTGTGAGACAAAGTACCAGAGACATCGCTACAAGCATAAAACATACAGACATCACAATGACTCTAAACCCGTATCTTTCTATAATAACACTGAATGTAAATGGATTAAATGCGCCAACCAAAAGACATAGGGTATCAGAATAGATAAAAAAACAAGACCCATCTATTTGCTGTCTACAAGAGACTCATTTTAGATCTGAGGACACCTTTAGATTGAGAGTGAGGGGATGGAGAACTATTTATCATGCTACTGGAAGCCAAAAGAAAGCTGGAGTAGCCATACTTATATCAGACAAACTAGACTTTAAATTAAAGCCTGTAACAAGAGATGAACAAGGGCATTATATAATAATTACAGGGTCTATCCATCAGGAAGAGCTAACAATTATAAATGTCTATGCGCCGAATACCGGCGCCCCCAAATATATAAAACAATTACTCATAAGTAACCTTATTGATAAGAATGTGGTAATTGCAGGGGACTTTAACACTCCACTTACAGAAATGGATAGATCATCTAGACACATGGTCAATAAAGAAACAAGGGCCCTGAATGATACATTGGATCAGATGGACTTGACAGATATATTTAGAACTCTACATCCCAAAGCAACAGAATATACTTTCTTCTCGAGTGCACATGGAACATTCTCCAAGATAGATCATATACTGGGTCACAAAACAGCCCTTCATAAGTATACAAGAATTGAAATTATACCATGCATACTTTCAGACCACAATGCTATGAAGCTTGAAATCAACCACAGGAAAAAGTCTGGAAAACCTCCAAAAGCATGGAGGTTAAAGAACACCCTACTAAAGAATGAGTGGGTCAACCAGGCAATTAGAGAAGAAATTAAAAAATATATGGAAACAAACGAAAATGAAAATACAACAATCCAAACGCTTTGGGACGCAGCAAAGGCAGTCCTGAGAGGAAAATACATTGCAATCCAGGCCTATCTCAAGAAACAAGAAAAATCCCAAATACAAAATCTAACAGCACACCTAAAGGAAATAGAAGCAGAACAGCAAAGGCAGCCTAAACCCAGCAGAAGAAGAGAAATAATAAAGATCAGAGCAGAAATAAACAATATAGAATCTAAAAAAACTATAGAGCAGATCAACGAAACCAAGAGTTGGTTTTTTGAAAAAATAAACAAAATTGACAAACCTCTAGCCAGGCTTCTCAAAAAGAAAAGGGAGATGACCCAAATAGATAAAATCATGAATGAAAATGGAATTATTACAACCAATCCCTCAGAGATACAAACAATTATCAGGGAATACTATGAAAAATTATTTGCCAACAAACTGGACAACTTGGAAGAAATGGACAAATTCCTAAACACCCACATGCTTCCAAAACTCAATCAGGAGGAAATAGAAAGCTTGAACAGACCCATAACCAGCGAAGAAATTGAATCGGTTATCAAAAATCTCCCAAGAAATAAGAGTCCAGGACCAGATGGCTTCCCAGGGGAGTTCTACCAGACGTTTAAAGCAGAGATAATACCTATGCTTCTCAAGCTATTCCAAGAAATAGAAAGGGAAGGAAAACTCCCAGACTCATTCTATGAAGCCAGTATTACTTTGATTCCTAAACCAGACAGAGACCAAGTGAAAAAAGAGAACTCCAGGCCAATATCCCTGATGAATATGGATGCAAAAATTCTCAATAAGATACTAGCAAATCGAATTCAACAGCATATAAAAAGAATTATTCACCATGATCAAGTGGGATTCATTCCTGGGATGCAGGGCTGGTTCAACATTCACAAATCAATCAATGTGATGCATCACATTAATAAAAGAAAAGATAAGAACCATATGATCCTGTCAGTCGATGCAGAAAAGACCCTTGACAAAATCCAGCACCCTTTCTTAATAAAAACCCTTGAGAAAGTCGGGATAGAAGGAACATACTTAAACATCATAAAAGCCATTTATGAAAAGCCCACAGCTAACATCATCCTCAATGGGGAAAAACTGAGAGCTTTTTCCCTGAGATCAGGAACACGACAGGGATGCCCACTCTCACCGCTGTTGTTTAACATAGTGCTGGAAGTTCTAGCATCAGCAATCAGACAACAAAAGGAAATCAAAGGCACCAAAATTGGCAAAGATGAAGTCAAGCTTTCGCTTTTTGCAGATGACATGATACTATACATGAAAAATCCGATAGACTCCACCAAAAGTCTGCTAGAACTGATACATGAATTCAGCAAAGTTGCAGGATACAAAATCAATGTACAGAAATCAGTTGCATTCTTATACACTAACAATGAAGCAACAGAAAGACAAATAAAGAAACTGATCCCATTCACAATTGCACCAAGAAGCATAAAATACCTAGGAATAAATCTAACCAAAGATGTAAAAGATCTGTATGCTGAAAACTATAGAAAGCTTATGAAGGTAATTGAAGAAGATATAAAGAAATGGAAAGACATTCCGTGCTCATGGATTGGAAGAATAAATACTGTCAAAATGTCAATACTACCCAAAGCTATCTACACATTCAATGCAATCCCAATCAAAATTTCACCAGCATTCTTCTTGAAACTAGAACAAGCAATTCTAAAATTCATATGGAACCGAAAAAGGCCCTGAATAGCCAACGTAATTTTGAAGAAGAACACCAAAGCAGGAGGCATCACAATCCCAGACTTTAGCCTCTACTACAAAGCTGTAATCATCAAGACAGCATGGTATTGGCACAAAAACAGACACATAGACCAATGGAATAGAATAGAAACCCCAGAACTAGACCCACAAACGTATGGCCAACTAATCTTTGACAAAGCAGGAAAGAACATCCAATGGAAAAAAGACAGTCTCTTTAACAAATGGTGCTGGGAGAACTGGACAGCAACATGCAAAAAGCTTCTGCACAGCAAAGGAAACAACCAACAAAACTAAAAGGCAACCAACGGAATGGGAAAAGATATTTGCAAATGACATATCAGACAAAGGGCTAGTATCCAAAATCTATAAAGAGCTCACCAAACTCCACACCCGAAAAACAAATAACCCAGTGAAGAAATGGGCAGAAAACATGAATAGACACTTCTCTAAAGAAGACATCCGGATGGCCAACAGGCACATGAAAAGATGCTCAGTGTCGCTCCTCATCAGGGAAATACAAATCAAAACCACACTCAGATATCACCTCACGCCAGAGTGGCCAAAATGAAGAAATCAGGAGACTACAGATGCTGGAGAGGATGTGGAGAAACGGGAACCCTCTTGCACTGTTGGTAGGAATGCAAATTGGTGCAGCCACTCTGCAAAACAGTGTGGAGGTTCCTCAGAAAATTAAAAATAGACCTACCCTATGACCCAGCAATAGCACTGCTAGGAATTTACCCAAGGAATACAGGAGTACTGATGTGTAGGGGCACTTGTACCCCAATGTTTATAGCAGCACTCTCAACAATAGCCAGATTGTGGAAAGAGCCTAAATGTCCATCAACTGATGAATGGATAAAGAAATTGTGGTTTATATACACAATGGAGTACTACATGGCAATGAGAAAGAACGAAATAGGGCCCTTTGTAGCAACGTGGATGGAACTGGAGAGTGTGATGCTAAGTGAAATAAGCCATAGAGAGAAAGACAGATACCATATGTTTTCACTCTTATGTGGATCCTGAGAAACTTAACAGGAACCCATGGGGGAGGGGAAGGAAAAAAAAAAAAAGAGGTTAGAGTGGGAGAGAGCCAAAGCATAAGAGACTCTTAAAAACTGAGAACAAACTGAGGGTTGATGGGGGGTGGGAGGGAGGGGAGGGTGGGTGATGGGTATTGAGGAGGGCATCTTTTGGGATGAGCACTGGGTGTTGTATGGAAACCAATTTGACAATAAATTTCATATATTGAAAAAAAATTAAAAAAAAATCCTTTTTTCTCAAATAGCTAGCCAATTGTGGGGCACCTGGATGGCTCAGTTGGTTAAGTGTCCAACTTCAACTCAGGCCATGATCTCATGGTTCTTGAGCTCAAACCCCACATCAGTCTCTGTGCTGACAGCTCAGAGCCTGGAGCCTGCTTTGGATTCTGTGTCTCCTTCTCTCTCTGCCCCTCTCCTACTTAGTCTCTCTCTCTCTCTCAAAAATAAACAAACATTTAAAAAATAGCTAGCCAACTGCTATAACCCATTGATTTTGTTTTTTAGGTTGTTGTTTTTTTTTTTTTTTAAAGATTTTAAGTAATCTCTACATCCAACATGAGGCTCGAACTCACAACCTTGAGATCAAGAGTTGCATGCTCTACTGATTGAGTCAACCAGGTGCCCCTAACCCGTAAATGTTAAAAAAAATTATTCTTTCATGATCAGTGGGGAGGTATTCATTTTCCTTGGACTTTTATGTAACCTTATTCTGTTTAATTTAGCTTTCTGGCTAATATTGTACCAGTACCACACCAGCTAAATTATTTTAGCTTCATCATAAAATTGCATATAGGAACACAGCAAATGTTGCCTTTTTATTCCTCCTTGGGAATTTGTCTTGGCTTTGCTAGAATGCTTATATTACCAAAATAATGGTTGCCTTTAAAAATATTTTGACAGCATATGTAGATCCTTATTATGTCACGCTGAAAGAGAAGATCTTTCTTCTAATTAGAAATAGGTATTGTTTAAAAAAAAAAAAGGCCCAAAATGGCGTCACTTAGGTTAAGGCCTCAAGTCAATAAACCAAGACTTAATAACTAAGCTAACTGCTGTTTCAACCCCCCAGGAATGTATTCCTAACCAGTCTAGTCAGGAATATTCTGGTCATCACCAATAAGGTAATCTGTCACAGGGGCCCTTTCCATCTCCCAAAGGAAGATGAGGTAATCCACCTACTAAGGCCTTTTTGTCCCCACATGAAGGTGACCTCACCTGAAATAATCCTGTTTTCTGTTTATGACTTCCTGGTCCAGCCTTTAAAACCTTTTCCCTTTCTGTAGTCCTTTGGAGCTTTTCTCTACTTGCTAAATGGGATGCTGCCTGGTTCATGGATCGATTAATAAAGCCAATTAGATCTTTAACATTTACTCGGTTGAATCTCTGCTATTTAACGGTATGCAATTACTGTCTCCTCTGTCCTCTCACTGTATGCTGGTCACCAAGGTCTTTGTTTCACAGCAATATTTTGATGCCCATGTCTCTACGAGTATTATCCTCTTGGGGGAAGAGATTTTGTTTTCTTTCTTCTCATGATTTCCCCACCATCTGGCATGTTTCCCATAGTAGGCAATCAAAACATTGTTTAAAGTTTATTGAATAAATTAATACCGAATTATGATACATCACTTTAAATATTCAATTACTCTCGAACACTTTGGGGGGAACTCTGCTTCTATTTCCTTCCTTTCAAAGGACAGATGTAAACACACACACAAACACGCAGGCTCTGCGGGATTACACGCAAATGGAACTGTGGCTTCAGTGAGTGGAGCATGAGTCACTCCAACTTCCCAAATGGAAAAAGAAAGTGGCAGACAGAAACAGAAAAAGGGAGGACTTTCAAAAGTGTATGGAAAGTCAGTTATTCATGAAAAACAAGGCAAGCGTGTATACTTTCTGTGATAATTTACATCTCTCATTTTCGTCACGGTAGAACACAAAGCAAGGAAAAACCCCGATCCCTTTGGGGGAGCTCAACTGCTGATGACATTTCCATTGCACGGGCTCTGTCTTGCCCAACAGGTGTTCTTTGAACCCAGAGACACTTGATTCCTGTGGGCACATGCCGAGCTGGCACTAACACACTCACACATTTCTTACTCTTCTTCTGTTGTGCTTATGGTTTCTCTATTGGTAACTCTGATTTTTAAATCATTTAAATGACTTTAAATTTTTTTTAAGTGTATTTATTTCTGAAAGAGATTTCGATCTCGTGACTCACGAATTCATGCCCCGCGGCAGGCTTTGTGCTGACAGCTCCGGAGCCCGGACCCTGCTTCCTATTCTGGGTCTCCCTCTCTCTGCCCCTCCCCTGCTCATGCTCTGTCTCCTGTCTCTCAAAACTAAATACACTTAAAAAGAATTTTTTGTAAAACAAAGCATTCTACCCACTTTCCACAAAAAGATTCTAAACATGCTTTCTCTAACCCACCCCACTGTCCATCAAGTGGAATTCCAAATGGTAGTAGTATAGAATAATCTAGCAGTTCATTTTCTTCAGTAACTAATCATCATATATCTACTATCAATACCTATGAGAGAGGGAACCCGGCTGGCTCAATCGGTAGAGCATGTGACTCTTGACCTCAAGGTTGTAAGTTCTAGCCCCACACTGGGGATAGAGCTTACTTAAAAAAAAAAAAAAAAAAAAAAAAAAAAAAAAAAAAAAAAAGTTTTCAAAAGCTAGATCTAGACTTTTATGTTTGAAATACAACACTATAAATAAAACCAGCTATATATAGTATTGTCCAAGTGCCAGGAACTGTTCTAAGTGCTTTTCTGATTTTATCCTCAAGATGAATGCTAAGAATGAATCCTAACATGCGTGTATGATTATTATCTCCCGCTGACAGTTGAGGAAAATGAGGCACAGAGAGGTTAAATGACCCGCCCAATGGCAGACAGCCATTGAGCATAAAGCTAGGTTCCAATCTGGGCAGCCTGAGTAGAGCATCCATGCACTTAACCGTTACACTTTTTACCAATTCTGGCTTTAAAACACAGAAATATTCAGACCATGACAGTAGTGAATTTCACTTGAAATTACTGTAATGCTGGCCTCAAGATGATGATGAAACATGCCTGACAAATTTAGAAAGCAGAGTACCTGAAACTCAGAGCTGAAATTTCATATATATATTTATATATAAGTATATATATGCATATATACTTATTGCTTTGATTTGGCTGATCACTAAAGCAAGTAGTGATCGTTTACATCAGTACTTGTTTTTGTTTTCTTCCGAAAAACCTACGTACATATACAGTAAAGCCTTGGTTTGCGAGCATAATTTGTTCCAGAAACATGCTTATAATCCAAGGCACTTGTCTATCAAAGCAAATCTCAAGAACCGTTGGCTCAGTTGTGATCATGTGATGTTTGGCATCATGCACTACTCGCATTGCAAGACATTGTTCATTTATCAAGTTAAGATTTATTAGAAATGTTTGTTCATCTTGCAGAACACTCGCAGAACAAGTTACTTGCAAAATATATATATATATATATATATATATATATATATATATATATATATATAATTTATTTATTTTAAGTAATCTCTATGCCCAATGTGGGGCTGGAACTCACAACCCCAAGATCAAGAGTCATAAGCTACACCAACTGAGCCAACTAGGAGCCCTGAAATTTTTTATATTTTAAAACAGTGCTGGGGCACCTGGGTGGCTCCGTCAGTTAAGCAACTAACTCGATTTCAGCACAGGTCATGACCCCAGGGTTATGGGATCAAGCCCCACATCAGGCTCTGCACTGAGCATGGAGCTTGCTTGGGATTGTCTCTCTCCCACTCTCCCTCCTCTGCTTGCACATGTACACACTCTCTCTCTCTCTCTCTCTCAAATAAATAAATAAATAAATAAACATTTCTAAAAAATAAAAGTGTTTTACTGTGAATAAAAATACTAGATTATAGGGGCACCTGGGTGGCTCAGTGGGTTAAGCGTCCAACTTCGGCTCAGGTCATGATCTCGAGGTCCGTGAGTTCGAGCCCCGCGTCGGGCTCTGTGCTGACAGGTCGGAGCCTGGAACCTGCTTCGGATTCTGTGTCTCCCTCTCTCTCTGACCCTCCCCCATTCATGCTCTCTCTCTGTTTCAAAAATAAATAAACGTTAAAAAAAATTTAAAAAAAATACTAGATTATAGATTTGAAAATAAACAAGAAAGTTAAATATGTGTATAAATACATACGTAGAGAGAAATGAAATGAAATATTTGGAATGACAAAGACAGAAATGTTCAGGGCATTGTCAATGCACTCGATGTTCTTGAGCTTAGTCAAAGAAATGTGATGCGACAACGCGTGGCAGAATGTTAGAGCAGCTGCCCGTGTGTGCAATACACACACAGGAAATGGCCCGGGCCACACTCAGTAAAGCCCAGCCCTCCCAGGTGTATCACAATATGGCTGCCTTACAGGGCTCTAACTCATCTAGGGCAAACCAGACCTGACGTGAATTATAGCAGATGGCCCGCCTAATGAAGGCAATGCCAACAGGAAGGAACATTTTAAGAATTAAGTGTAAGGCAGAAGAGCCAAGAATTTTGAACGAACATTGTCAAGCACATACTTGGGATCCAATGGTGACAAGGATCAGGGAGACTATTTTAAAACTTAAAATACTTTCAATATTACTAATTCTATTTGCAACCCTATTCGTCCATCTGCAAAGACGTTGTCAAGTTTTTAAGATAATTACATGAGAAATATGGATAGAAAATACCATATACTTTAGTAAAAACAGATTGGACACCACACCATTATGTTTTATTGGCTGTGATCGAGAAGTTTCTGGAGATTACTAAAGCAGAGGGAATTGTGTCATACGGTTCTTCACACAGGTGTGCAGTGAATCCAGTGATTTGCTGAAAATTGCTTTCCAGATTTGGATTTATCCTTTGTTCCCAAATTTTTATTATGTGCTAACATTACAGAAATTCTTTCTGAAGAACGTTCAAATGAAACCAAAGACGTTTTTCTTTCTCTTCTAAACCCTGAGCGGTATTTCATTGTTTACCATCTGGGAGAAATGATGAATATTTTTAAACCATTTGGAATGGAAGAGATGAATAATGCCAGAATACTCTCGAAAAGTTGCAAAGTAAAAAAAAAAAAAAAAAAAAAATCCTTCCTTTCAAAGGAAAAGAAAAAGTCCAAGAAAAATAGATAAGGTCTATCTGTATAAAATATTTTCTCTACTTCATGAGAAGGAAGGAATAAAATTAATAGTCATAACTAAGAAGTGAGTACTATAGTATGGAATTTAAATACTTTGAGATGGCAATTGTAACCACGTGAAATAAATTCTAGGTTCATTATTTAAAAGGAATGAACCATCAAATACAGCAATAACCAAATATGTACAACGATTTTATAAGTATGAGGCAAATGTGATCCTAGAACCTCAACTTGAACACAGCCCGCAAAAGCTCAATTTGGGCTACCATTATATCAACCTAAGTGACCTATTTATTTAATATGACCTTTCTAATAGTGCTTTTCTCCTGCTTAGAACTATCACTTATTGCCTTGATTTGGCTGATCACTAAAGCAAGTACTGATTGCTTACATGCTTTTCTTCCTAAAAATCCATTTTATTTTATTTTTATTTTATTTTATTTTATTTTATTTTATTTTATTTTATTTTATTTTAAAGTTTACTTATTTATTTTTGAGAGAGAGAGCACAAGCAGGGAAGGAATAGAGAGAAGGAGAGAGAGAGAGAATCCCAAGCAGGCTCCACACTGTTAGCACAGAGTCCTACACGGGGCTCGAAATCACGAACCGCAAGATCACGACCTGGGCAGAAATCAGGAGTTGGACACTTAACTGACTGAGCCACCTATGTGTCCCCTAAAAACCTATTTTAAAGCATCCCAGTACAGTCAGTGAAAGGAAAGCAGTTCTACACGGCTCAAAGTAGATTGGGCAAGGAGGTCGGTAGCGAGACAGAAGGTTGGAAAAGTACGGTGGGTGTCGTAGGCCAGAAAGTTCTCGAAAGCTGTCCCCAGGAGTTTGCTCCATTCCTGAGAGTGCTTTAGGATAGTTATATAGTCGGGTTGGCATTTTAGAAAAAGCACTCTGATAGCTGTATGGGGGGAAACAAAACGTACTGGGGGAAAATTAGAGGCAAAGAGGCAAATGAGGACACAAGAAATAGACCAACAAGCATATGATGAGGGAACAAGATCTATTCAAGAGACGTGCAATTGTTAGAGTCTGTTATGCACTGCATTGGAGATATAAGCCGAAGAAGAAATAATCTTGAGTTTGTAAAGGGGGGAGAAAGCACAAAAGCGATAGTTTTGGTGAACCTCAGACTTCCATTTAGACAAATGGCATTCAGTCCAGTGGTTTCAAAACACAGCACCTGGGCACCTGGGTAGTTCAGTCGGTTGAGTGTCTGACTCTTGATTTTGGCTCAAGTTCTGATCCCCGGCTTGTGGGACTGAGCCCTTCATCAGGCTCTGCGCTGCGTGTGGAGACTGCTTACGATTCTCCCCACCCCACCCCCCGCCTCTCTCTCCCTCTCCCCTGCTCTCGTGCATTCGCGCTCTCTCTCAAAATTAAAAAAGAAAAGAAAGAAAGTTGTTTAAAAAAAACAAAACCCATTTTAATTGTTTCTTTGGGATTAAATAATATGTAAAGGAGAATAGTAACCCCATTGGTCAGAAAGAAGAGATGATGCATGAGCATCACATTCGGAAATAATTTCTGGAAACTGAAGTCCCAAGATCTCAGGGACCATTTCTGAAAGCATTAGGAATTTTGAACAAGTAACCTAAAACCTGGTGAGATCATCTCTTGAAGATATGTCTTTCCAGCCTCTGGATACCATATACACAAATGACTCAAAAATATGTTTCCAAACTGACCTTTTACTTGAGCTCCAGCCCCATGTACCCATCTGCCTACTTGGATGTCTTCTCAGGAATGTCACAGGCATTTCAAGTCAACATGTCTAAATCCAAACTGATGACCATTCTCTCCAAATGTGATCTCCTTTCATTGTTCTCTAGCTCAATGATTGGTATCACCCACCAAGAAAAGAACCTAGCAGTCACCCTTGATATGGCCCTAGAAACTTCCGTTTGCTATAGCCTATCAACCACTGACACCTGTCGTCTTCCAAACTCTCTTGAGTCCATCCAATGATCTCCACTCCCATGTTTCAAGGGATGCGCTGCCCAAATCCAGGGATAAATCATTCTTGTATACCACAGAGTAAACAGAGGAGCCTCCCGGAGCCGGGCAAGGTGGTGGCCCTGTCACCGTCACCACTCTACTGTGCACTGTTGTAGTCTCTTATGTGACTACTGCAACGCTCTCCTGTTTCTACTCTGGCCCCCCTGAAACCGTTCTTCAAACTTCAGACAGATTTCAAAACCCAACTCTGGTTGCGCATCCTTCCTGCTTAAAACCTCTGTGTGGAATGCCGTTGCTCTTAGAATCAAGACTCAACTCTTTACCATGGTCGACCAGACTCTACAGAGCCTTGCCGCTCCTCATGCAGACCCAGTTCACATCGTGCCCCCCACACTCATTGGGATCCATCCACATGGGTCTTCCTGCGGTCTTGGGAAGCTGCCATGCTCCTTCCTCACACAGGGTTTGTACATGCTGTGTCCTCTATAAAGTCCTTTGCCTAGTTAATCCCTGCTCGTCTGTATCAGTCAGCTGCGGCAGCTAATAAATATGTCAAAATCCCGTCTCTTAAAACAACAAACACCGATTATCGCTCGGAGATCTGAGTCAGCTGGACAGTTCAGCTGCTCTGGGCCAGGCTTGGCTGATCTCAGCTGGCTTGTTCATGGCTCTGTGCTTGCTTAACAGGTCAGCTGGGGCCTGGCTGGTCTTGGATGGCCTCACTCACATGTCTGGCAGTTAGCTGGTTGGTGGTTACGGGGTCAGGGGCGACTGGGCCCCACGTGTCTCTCATCATCCAACAGTTTAGCCCAGCTTATTCATACAGCCCTGTCAGGGTCCTCAGAAGGTGAACGGTCATGCACGACACCTCTTCAGGCCTAAGTTCAGAACTGGCCCCACATTATTTCTTCCACATTCTATTGGCTAAGGTAAATCACAAAGTCGGCCCCGATGAAAAGAGTCATGAACAGATCCTCCTGAGGGGAGGAGTTGCAAAGTCAAATTAAAGGCATAGAAATAATGAGGACAATTTTACAGTCTACCCCATTATCTTTTAGATATTGGCTCCAGATAAGTTTCCTCGGGGGGGGGGGGGGCTGGGGGCGGAGCCTATCACAGGCCCATCTGCCTAGATTAAATCACACTATTATCAACTTGCTTTAGGAACCACTTTTTCACTGTACTTGTCACAGTTGGAATTTCACATGTATTTGCATGATTGTTTGCTTATGCTCTACCCTAACTCCCCCCCCAAACACACCCTTATTCCCAGGCTTAGAGGTCAATATAAAGCCAACGTCCATCTGTGCACACCATGGTATTCCCAGCACCTGGCACAGAGTAGGTCCTCACTAAGTATTTGTTTAATGAATTGTTTTACTTCCCACTGTGTTATTTTTAGAATATTCTCCGTCTCCTAACAAAATGCTTTTTTAAAAAAAATATATTTATTTATTTAACTGAGCACTACACCCAATGCAGGGCTTGAACTCACGAGCCCGAGATCAAGAGTCACACGCTCTTCCAAATGAGCCAGCCAAGCCCACCCCTAAAATGCTTTTAACAAGTGACCTTTTGCTTCTTTGGGGGAGGCAGCCAGACGATGTTGAGTCCTGTCCACCTCACAACACCCAAGTGATAAAAGTATTATCACGTGGGACAAAGAAAGAAAGAACTGCAGAGGGAGCCCCTGGGGGCCGGAAAGTAGCTTTACACTTGACATATAAAGACTCACAATGGGGGCTGTCTGGCTGGTTCAGGCAGCAGAGCACCCGACTCTTAATCTCAGGGCCATGAGTTTAAGCCCTACGTTGGGTATAGAGATTACTAAAAAAATTAAAAATAAACTTAAAAAAAAAGAGACTCCTACGGGGTCTTCTCGTTCACTGAGCAACACACACACACACACACACACACACACACACGAAAAACAGAAGGTTATTGGGAAAAAGTAATGGGTTCTATGGTAGACTTGTTGAGTTGAAGGCCCAAAGAACTCTCTGGGACAGAGCTGAAGATTGGAGAAGGAAATTTGGGAGCTAACCATGGAAGCATGGTAGTAACTTCCGCCATAGAAGTTACTGAGAGTGGGCCAGGAAGGGAGAGAAGGCTGGTGCTGAGCGGTACTCAGAAAAATGAAAGCAGAAGGAAGAAACAGCCGGTCTCTGAAGTTAAAGGGGGAAAGAGCTTTAAGAAGGAAGATGTGGCCAAATGAATGACACCAAACCCAGCCAAGAGGTCGAGAAGTTAAGGCACAAGAGAAACTCATCTCAAAATGACATATGCAGTTAATGTCACAAATTCTTTTTCCTCAAAAGATTATTTCCACCAATGTATATATTCTAGAAGTCTTAAATTTATATTTGTATCACTTGCAAGTTGCTTGTAACTTACAAGCACTTCAATCCACATATTGTCCGTTCTGTGAAGGAAGTTCTCCTTTGAACGATTAGATAAACCCTGGTCAAATTCCTGTCCCCTTCCCCTGTGCTATTTGGCCTGTCACTAATATGCATGTGTGAAGTTAGTTATTTTGATCATTTTCATTGCCACTCATATCAGTAAAAAATAAGTTTAGCTTAAGTATAATAAATATTATACAATTGTACAATAGTACAATTGTACAATACTTATTGTACAATAAGTATTATACAATTATATAAGTATAATAAGTTATAGCTTAAGTATAATTTATTCCCATATTCCACTTAACTTCAATGAAATATCATTGGGTCTAAATACCTGTAAGAAGATTTTTTTTTTTAATTAAAAAAAGCAAGACTATCTAATAAAAGCAAATAGGGCACATTAGATCTCTATCTCCAAGTGAAAAGACTCCGTCCAAACCTGGTACAGATCCATTCAGTTGTTAAATAAACGTTGACTACTGGGCTATCCACCGAAAATTGCATAGAATTTTCTCTGGGTTCTGTCTTTTCAGAGAATTATAGTACAAGCACATTCTAAAAACAATGAAAGCAGAGGAAATACTAAACAAGAAATATTAAATGAACGAGGTGTTACTGATGCTCACGTCTCCCTCCAGAGTTTTCCAATGTTGAGCTAATCATAAGGGTAATTACTCAGCAATTTTTAAAGGCTTTCTAAAACTTGTTTTATTAAAAGGCTTTTGGGCTCATTATTTCTTGTTGTTTTTTTTTTTTTTAAGTTTCCTTATTTATTTTGAGAAAGAGAGAGTGTATGAGCAGAGGAGGGGCAGAGAGAGAGGGAGAGAGAGAGAATCCCAAGCAGGGGCCATGATGTCAGCACAGAGCCGGATGTGGGGCTTGATCCCATGAACCTTGAGATCACAACCTGAGTCGAAGCCAAGCGTCGGGTGCTTAACTGACTGAGCCACCCAGGCTCATTTCATTTTTTCATTTTCCTATGTTTTTAATATAGAATCGAAACATAACACTATAGGATATGGGGTATCCTATGGATGGGGGCCTGACTCCCACCTATAACCAGACAACTACATAGGTAATTTTTTCAAAAAGTTCCAATGATTGAGACTCTAGCTTAAGACTGATATTTCTATTCTTGTGTATACTTGGGTTTGGTTTTTGGCTTTGCCATAGATGTGTTCCTCAAGAGAAAATCCATAATTTTACTGCTGAAATGAAGCAGAGATTTTGTTCTCCAGGCCACCTATTACGTAAACGAAGAAAGTGAGTCTTCAAGAGATTAAGTGATTTGCCTAAAATTGCGAGGGATTAGAGGCAAAATTGAGACGAGACACCAAGTCTTCTACCTCCTGCTTTTCCCATCACACCACAAAAATATTTACAGTAATATACAAATCAATTAATAAACTGAATGTTGTTTTAACCTAATAGGATAATACTATCTAAGAAGAATAAATTTTTTTTTTTAAGCTTAGGCATTTATTTCGAGAGAGAGAGAGGGAGTGGGGGAGGGTCAGAGAGAGAGGGAGAGAGAGAATCCCAAGCAGGCTCAGCACTCAGTGCAGAGCCTGAGGTGGGGCTCCGACCCGCAAATTGAACTGTGAGTTCACGACCTGAGCTGAAATCAAGAGTCTGATGCTTAATCAACTGAGCCATCCAGGCGCCCCAAGAATAACTTTTTAAATAAAGAAACCTTTTTAAATGTTGCTGTTTGCATGCCATTTTGAGGTTGTATTGTTTAGTTGTTTTAACGAGGCACATCAGTAAAAGATGATGTTGTATTTCAAAGGAGTTCATCAGAAAACATTTCAATATATACACTCAACCAGAGAGTCTGGTAACATAATTTAATTTAACAGTGAAAATGTTAATGAGAACTTGGTGTTACCTTATGGCGAACAAGCACTCCATGTCAATGCCATGTTAGTCTGTTAGGAAATGGATAGATTGTGAAAATAGCCACAAATTCTTTCCCTCCCTGCATCCACATTCTTGTGAAGTGTCTTCGCAGTTTCTCTCATCGGGAGACTTGAGTCTGGGCTCGTCCACGTGACTTGTTTTGGACAATGTAACGTTAGCAAAGCTGACAGAAGGAGACACTTGAAAAACACTTGTACAGGGGCGCCTAGGTGGCTCAGTCAGTGAAATGTCCGACTTTGGCTCAGGTCATGATCTCACGGTTCGTGAGTTCCACCCCCATGTTGGGCCCTGTGCTGACGCTCAGAGCCTGGAGCCTGCTTCAGATTCCGTGTCTCCCTCTCTCTCTGCCCCTCCCCCATTCACACTCCCCTCTCTCTCTGTCTCCCAAAAAACAAACATTAAAAAACATAATAAAAGAAAAGCACTTTTTACTTTAGGACCTGCTCTCTCGCAGCTCCTGAGGACTCTTCTACCAGCATGTGGAAAGGCCTGGGATATTCTACCAGATAATACAAGACCAAGTTATGTGGTCTCAGCTAGGCCATGAGCCATCGAGGCTGAGCCTCCAAGAATGATTAGCTCCCAGTGCTACCTAGAAGCTGATCCGTGAATGAGCCCAGTCAAGACCAGCAAAACTGCCTGAGCCGAGCTCAATCCGAATCGCTTATCCATAGACTTCTGAGCTAAAGAAATTTTTGCTTTTTTGAAGCCACTATGTTGTGGGGTGGTTTGTTACACAGCAAAGGGTAACTGATACAAGGAGAGAGAACAAAAAAATCAGATATATTAACGGTTGCTAAACAAGACTAAATGAAAAAGAAAAGAATGTTATTTTTCTTATCTGAGATAAGAAACTGAAGCACAACGAAGTCTCACAATTTTCTCAAAGGTCACATTTTTAATATAAATAAAGATTTTGAACAACGAAAAAAATCTAGATAGCTTACGTACCAACCGTGTTCTAATTACTACTCCAGACCTGTTCCAGATCACCCAGAATACTATAGTTCTATCATATTACTAAAAGTTGATTTGGATTTTGGTATGCTAATTGCTATCATAACTAAAAATTCTAGATCATTTAGGCTATAACCAGTTGGGCTGTGAATTAGTTGAAGGGGAGGTTTCCTTAGGTGTGGGAGGATATGTTACTACATGGGATGTAACTAAACTTTACTTTTCATTGTTTTAAAATTGTGATGGGAACATGGAGTTTTTCCTTACTGTTGGGTTTTCTAAACTCTATATATTTTCCATTTATCTTTTTATGGGACTTTGTTCAGGCAAAACCCAGTCTTCCTCCTGTGGTTCTTCACTCTCACATATTCCTATTGGGAATTTTTCCTACCTCAAGCAATTCTATGACACCACCTGGTTGTCCTACAATTTAACTCAATTCTGACACTATCTACATGGAGATGACATCAAATCCCACAGATTTAGGGCTCAGTCCCATGAGACTGGCTCCATTTTATTTGCCATTCACAAGTGGTAGGTCTCCAGGTTATCGACAACTCCTGTCCAATTTGACTACAGATTGGAGGCTCCCATGGCCTTCTCCCCATTGGATTTGATTATTTGCTATAACAGCTCACAGAACTCAAGGAAATGCCCTCCAACATTTGCCAGTTTAGTGAAGGATATGATAAAGGATACAGATGAACGGCCAGATAAAGAGCAAGTCTGGGAGGGTCCCGAGCATAAGAGCGTCTGTCCCCATGGAGTTGGGGTGCATCACCCTCCTGGCACGGGGATGTGTTCACCAACCTGGATGCTCTCTGAGGCCCCTACTATTGGAGTTTATAGAAGGCTTCATCATGTAGATATGATCAATTATTAACTCCATTTCCAGCCCTTCTTCCCTCTCTAGAGAATGGGGGGGGTGGGGATGGGGCTGAAAATTCTAAGCTTGTGACCATGATTTGGTCTTTCTGGTGACCAGACCCCATCCAGGAGCCTCATTAGAGTCTCATAAAGACTCATAAAGAGTCACCTCATTAGAACAAAAGATATTGCTGTCACCCGGGAAATTCCAAGGGATTTGGGAATGCTGTGTCAGGAACCAGGGTCAAAGACCAAATATTAGAACAAAAGGTATTCCTAGCACTCTTAACACTTAGGAAATTACAAGAATTTTAGGTCCTCTGTGCCAGGAACTGGGGTCAAAGACTGAGTATTGAAACAAAAGATTCTCCTAACACTGCTTTTATCAGGGTCTCAGGAGGCCCATGTTAGTAACTGAGGGCAGAGACATATATATATGTGTGTGTGTGTGTGTGTGTGTGTGTATACATTTCTTATTATTTCACAGGCTTACTTTTGAGGAAACCATGAAAATCTTAACATCCCTGATTTTCAGTTCTTTTATTAAACAGAACAAACAATATCGAGATAATGAAAAACACGAATTAGCCAGAATTTAATTATAAGATATCTATCTGTACCAATCACACCTTCTCTTTGGAATGATTTTGCCTATTGAACTCTCCTCCTGTATTTTCCACTGTGGACCCTACCTCTATTAAGTCACAAAAGCAACAATGCAAATTCCTGGCTATCTGTGCAATTTAGTTGAACAATTGTCTAATTATTTTTTTAAGTTTATTTTATTTTTTTTAGTAATCTCTACACCAAACATGGGGCTAGAACTCACACCCTCGAGATCAAGAGTCCCATGCTCCACCAACTTAGCCAGCCAGGTGCCCTAGCAATTGTCTAACTCTTATTCAGAAACATCATTCAACTGGACAAGCAGTTTTTCATGGTATTGCATCCTCTGCGTTAAGAAAAATAGCCACATTTGTGGTAAAATGCTTAAGGTGTGGTGCTCTTGTAGTTTCCTAAAATAGTCAATATAGCAGCAAAATTTATGGAGACAGACAAACAGCACTGGGTAAATCTAAACTTTGAGACTGGATTAATTTTTTTTTTTCAAAGTATCCTAAATGGAGAAGCAACATGTACCGTAGTGATCCCTGGATGAGAAGGCAGACCTTTCAAGGTTAGAAGGCGTGATGTCATGCATGGGAGTGTTCCAGTGAGGCATCAAGTTCAGAGACAATGAACACAAAGACCGAATGGATGGTGTCCTAAGTTGACCGTGAGGGTGATCAATTCAGGAATGGCATTAGGAACGGTCCTTACCCCTTGTCCTTCTCTTGTTTTGCTTAGTGATGGGCGACATTGCCTTAAACTCAGATTAGAGTGGAGACTGTGGGTGGTGGACCTGAGAGAAAAGTAGCACCCCAAGATAAATGGTAACACAAGCAACGGGGAAACCCCAACACCTACACGGCAAGCTGCTGGTGCACTTCACACAGCAGCATGTTGTCTCTTCCCACAATCGCCAGAGATAAGCTCCCACAAGCAGAGCGAATGATCACTTACAAAGGGAGGGAGCTGGAGAACCAATACTCCATCCTTGCTGTCTTCCTTTCCTCTGATCCTCCCCACTGGCCAAACTTGATCGTAAGTCAGAGGGCAAGGAAGCCCACTCACGAGGTCCATACCGATCAGCCTCACAGGGAAGAGCACAATGGACAAGGACAAGAGAGGACGTAGACAAGGGCACTTGATTGGCTCAGTTGGTAGAGCATGTGACTCTTGATCTTGGGTTTGTGAGTTCAAGCCCCATGTTGGATGTAAAGCTTACTTTAAAAAAAAAAGCAAATAAATTTTAAATTTTTAGATAGAATAAGTGGATCAAACGTCTAGGTTACAATTTTGGTTTTTATTTGTTTATTTTTAGAACTTTTTTTAAATGTTTATTCATTGTTGAGAGACCGCACGAGCGGGGAGGGGTGGAGAGAGAGGGAGACACAGAATCAGAAGCAAGCTCCAGGCTCCGAGCTGTCAGCACAGAGCCTGATGTGTGGCTCGAACCCACGGACCAAGAGATCGTGACCTGAGCCAGAGTCGGACGTGTAACCAACTGAGCCACCCAGGTGCCCCTAGGTTACAATTTTAATTACAACATTTCAAGAGTACAAATACTTCCCAAACCACTAGAACCCAAAAGTAAAACAAAGCACATACTTGATCCATCCCACCTTACGGTAGATTGCCGGCAGCGAGGCGGAAATAGTCCCTCACACTCTGTACACCCGACCGGTTACAATGATACTTTGCCATTACCCCAACTGATGGAGTTTCCTTCTCTACCCTCCAAATCCAGGCTGACCTTGTGACTTGCTTTGACCAGCACAAGTGATATTATAGGTCTTCCGAGCCCAGGACTCATGATGCTTTGCAGCTTCCGCTATCACCCTCTTGGAAAAGAGCCGTAGCTGAAGAGACCCCTTCTTGGGGATGGGAGACCACGTGCAGGGAGAGGTCTCGCTGAGAGTCGGCACCGACCGCCAGACGTGTGGCTGAGGTCTTGGTTGAGCCACGAAATAATTGCACTTGCATGAGGGGTCCCAGGCAGGGCCAGCAGAAGAAGAGAAGAACCCTCCAGCTGACCCAGCCCGAAGGACCGACCCACTGAAACATAAAACAAATAACCAGGTAGTTGTTTTGAGTTTGAGAATGGTTCCTTATGCAGCAGTATCTAACTAACAAATAAAATGAAAGGGCATTTGAATGGCAAGCAGAGAACAAATCGAGCACTGCTGTTTGCGAGAGTTACAACACCCAAAATCCCAAAATAAAGGGATATTGACTTGATTCAAAAAAATAGAAAAGACAAGAAAGGAAACCAAAAGCCAGTGTGCTAAGCCAAAAGTAATTAAAATCAGAAAAAAAATTAAAAAGGAGAAATCACTTAGAAAATAAAGGATATTTCGTACTGATAAATGTCATTTTACCAGAAAGATGCAAAAGTCATGAACTTTTATACATCGATGTTGTAGCTTCAAAACGTGTAAGAACAGCTTTAATATAAAAGAAAATTTGACACAACGCAAATAGATTAAAAATAAAGACGTGGAAGATTAAACTTACATAATCAATAAACTTAATTGAAGAGACGCATTTTAAGAAAATCTGTACCGGGGCAACCGGCTGGCTCAGCTGGTGGAGCACACAACTCTTTCAGGTTGTGAGTTCAAGCCCCACACTGGGTGTGGAGATTACTAAAAAAATACAAATAAGGAAAAAAAGGAAGAAAGAAAAAGAAAATCTGTACCAAACATGGAAAAATGCATTAAGTAGTCTTATTGGTCCCCATGTGTATGTATTATTCCCAACAGAAAAAATACAGATCAACAGCATGTACCTACCAATGAGATTATTTAAAGGCTAATTGTTTTCATGTTTATTTAGAGCTTTTCATTTTTGACAAATAAAATACTACAGGTACAGCAATCCCTTCTTATCCCCCTTGCCTCTGTCCCTCCCTGAAGGTAACAACTATCCTTACTAAAAGGGTGAATTTCTCACTGCTTTTATGATTTTTTTACAGATATATGTCTCCAGAAATAACATATGGGGTTGTTTTATGTATTTTTAATATATACCTTGTAAAGGACAAAAAAGCTTTTCCTTTCTCCCCCTAGCTTCTCTGTCTGGGGCCCTGAACATTAAACTAACAACAGACAGATTAACAAGAGTTTATTCATGCGCCTGGTAGAAACTCAAGGATGTGTAATTCAAATTGGGTTAGAACTTGTAGCTTATACAGCATCTTAACAAAGAACAAAACATTTGTAGAGACGTGATGAGACCAAGGAATAGGGATTTGGGCTCTTAGGGGTGGCAGACCCTGGGAAGGTAAATATACGTGAAAAGGACTGGAACGTAAAGGCGGTTGAGTGAGATTGTTCATGCAGAATCCTCTCTCGGCAACTATGTGACGTGTTAATTAATTAAATAGCGTGGTAATCATTTGCTATCTATCCATCTATCTATCTCAAATCATTACGTTGAACACCTTAAATTAACACAATGTTATATGTCAATTATATCCAAATAAAACTGAAAAAAAAATTTTAATTAAGTAAACCACCACCACCAGCAACAATAGCAAGTTTCTTTTTCTGATACTGGAGAGAGAGGCACCTTTACAAATGGAAACGTTTGTCATGATTTTAGCCAGATTGGGGCAGAGAGCTTTTTCTGTGTCTGCTGTTCTGAATTTACATAAATGTGTATCTTCCTGTGATACTTTATTTAAACGCTTATTCATTTATTTATTTATTTATTTTGAGAGAGAGTACATGGGTGTGCCCACGTGTGCGCACATGGGGGAGGGACAGAACGAGGGCGAGGGAGAATCCCAAGCAGGCTCCACACTCAGGGCAGAGCCTGATGTGGGGCTCGATCCCACGGCCTTGAGATCATGACCTGAGCTGAAATCAAGAGTCAGCCGCTAAACTGACTGAGCCACCCAGGCGCCCCTTACTGTGATATTTTTTTAATTCGAAATAAAGTAGCCAAGCCATATCCCTTTATTTTTTCCAGCTTTACTGAGATCTATTCGACATATAATGTATCCATTTAAATACATAACGCCAGGTTGATTCATTTTAGCTGCTATGAAGTCTTCAATTCAGTTACCCATTCTCCTACTGATGAATATTCAGGTTGCTTCTAATTTTTGGGCCCATTGCAATCATTCCATGGTGTGCACCTTTGTACACGCTTTTGTAGATATATGTAGAAGCATTTCCCGGAGAAGTAGGGTTGCTGAGTCATAGAGAATATCCATTTTCAGGTTCGTTAGTTATTGCCAAATTGTGCCAAGTTGCACCAATCTACCTGCCACCAGCAGTGGCTGAGGTTTGATGCCCTTACATCTCAACCAAAACTTTGTATACTTAGGTTTTTAAAAATCTGTGTCAATCTGATGGAAGAGGTGTGGTATAGTTTAGTTGAGCATGGAGTCCTAGATTGACAGTTACTTTCCCTCCATAATCCATTGTCATTCGGTACCTACTGTTGCAAATGAGAGACATGGTATCAGTTTAACTGTCATTCTTTTTTATTTATTTATTTTTTTAAATTTTAGACAGAGAGAGCGAGCAGGCACGAGCAGAAGGAAAGAGAGAGAGAACCTCAAGCACGTTCAATGCTCAGCACAGAGCCCAATATGGAGCTCAGCCCCACGACCCTGAAATCATGACCTGAGCCAAAATCCAGAGTTGGATGCTCAACCGACTAAGCCACCCAGGTGCCCTTACCTGTCGTTCTTTTTGGTGACTTATTTATCTATCTTTAATATTTTTCCTTGTCTTTGACATTATACAGTTTACAAGAACATGATTAGCTGTTGATATTTTAATTAATTCTGCTCCAGACCCGGTATCCTCTTAGAGTCTTCATAAGCTTCTGAAAAATTCTCAATTATTGTCCTTTAAACCATTGTCTCCTGACTTCTGTTTCCAACCGTTTGGCAAACTGGTACAGAATCATTTTTAAATGAGAGGTAAAAGTAGGAAAAAATATATTTCAAAAGGACATTTCTCTGTTGTCGAGAAAGTAAGGAAAAACAATGAGAGTCCACAAAATGCTAGAGAGCACGATTTCACACTCAAACCAGCATTGAACCCGAGAGTATCTGCAGATCCCAAATGGCCCAGGATCTGAAGGGCACACAGAATAAAGGGTCAAACTAGGGGATGCCCACAAAAGCCAGGACCTTTCCCTAAAGAAGACATCATAAGTGGGGGAATTAGAAAAGATATACTTGTGTGTTTAGGCTTTGGCTCTGGGTAGAGTAACAGGAGATCAGCGTGTTGTACACCTGAAACTAAGGTAGTATTGTGTGCCAATGGTAGTTCAATAAAATCAAATGAATAGATAGATATTTTTTAAATGTTTTTATTGGGGCACCCGGGTTAAGCGTCCGACTTCAGCCTAGGTCACGATCTCGCCGTTCCCAAGTTTGAGCCCCGCGTTGGGCTCTCTGCTGACAGCTCAGCCTGGAGCCTGTTTCAGATTCTGTGTCTCCCTGTCTCTCTAAATAATGTTTATTTATTTTTGAGAGAGAGAGAAAGAGAGAGAGAGAGAACATGAGCAGGGAGGGACGGGGGGGGGCGGGAACAGAGTATCTAAAACGGGCTCTGTGTGGACAGCAGGGAGCCCGATGTGGGACTCAACCCCACGAACCGTGAGATCATGACCTGAGCCAAAGTCAGACTGTTAACCGACTGAGCTATCCAGGCACCCCTAAATAAATATTTTTAAAAGGGGGTGGAAAAGTCTCCTGAGCATTTGGAGCCATAGTGTGCACTCACCCAACGCGGGGAGCCAGATTCAAACTATTTCTATAGCAAAAAAGGCCAAGCTGGAACCCTCTCTAGAAGAACACCTTATAAGCACAGGCCTCATAGAATGTCAAAATGCAAAGTTCCAATCCCACAACTGTGTTAACACCTTGAGTTTAGCCCGGTGAAATCCATTCCAGACTTTTGACCTCCAGAACTGTAAGATCATAAATTCCGTTGTTTTAAGCCAGTAATTTGTTGCACTCCCCACATTCCCGTGCCGGGTTCTCTTGGAGGGACCTCTCACGTGATCCAACATGAGAGAGAATCAGGCCCTTGGTATGCCACAGCATTCTGTCAAGTTTACTGTAGTTTGTTACAGCACGATAGGAAACCGAGTCTGGCAAAAATGCTTACATTTTCCCATGGACTTGGCCGATTCGCAGGAAGTAGACCGCCCCATCCCTTACCTACATGAATGGCAAGCTTTTTATGTTTATTTCTTTATTTTGAGGGGGGATGGGCAGAGAGAGTTGAGGGAGAGAATCCCAAGCAGGCTCTGCTCTGTCAGCACATTGCCCAATTCCAGGCTTGATCCCAAGAACCGTGAGATCACGACCTGAGCCAAAATCAAGAGTCAGATGCTTAACCAACCGAGTCACCCAGGGGCCCCTCTTTCTCTTATCGTTTTCATGGGCGGGGCAGACTTTTGAGGTCAAGCTTTACCCACATAGCTCCGTTCCAGCTCTCAAACCAAGGTCATGATGCCTAGGCTTTAAAGACCTTAGCAGACTGCCTCTCGGGCCTTTTTCCCATCAGCTGTGGGAAACATGGCAAACGTAACCTCATTCTCACTTAAATCATTTCATTCTTTATTTCTGGCCTCTGGAGAGTTCTTTTTCATTTCAGCTGAGCTATTTACTAAAAATATTTTTTGTTATATTTCATCCTTCATTTCCAAGTAACTGCTAGGTTCAAAATGGACATTCAAAATAAAATGACAAACTACTTAGAAAAGAGCAAACATGAGAAAACGTTAAAACTATGAGATACCGGCAGACTGATAACCGGAGAAAAATGTATACACTTAGCAAAAGGCACATATCAGAAAAAAAGTAAGGTTAAAAAGATAGAAAACATCTACCCATTCAATGCAAGAATGCAGGAAAAAAATAAAATAGTCCACAGAAAGGAATTAAGAAATTTAAAGGCTAGAATTGTACCAACAACAAATGAAACAGAGGAAGTCGTATAATCAATAAAACCGGTAAAACTTTTTTGAAAGGAAGAATAAAAAGCTAGAATTTTGTCAGATGGAATCAAGAAAAAAAACAAAACAAAACAAAGAAAATACATCTTGAAATTGCCTGTAACTACAGGCATAAAAGTTATTAATGTCAACAGAACACTAGGTAGAAACCTATACTAATAAACTATGAAACCTAGGTGGTTACTTTTCTAAAGATATGAATTAATTTTCCAAAGATATGCATATTATCAGAATCTAGTCAGGAAGATAGAAAACTGAACAGATAAATGACTACCCCCCATAATACCCTGAAATAGGTGCCAGAAGAGTTTTATGACTGGTTTCTGTTATACCTTTAACAAACAAGTGAATCGCATGTAAACTTAAGGAAAAAAAAAGAAAAAAATCCCGATGTAACTGTTATCAAAACCATGTAACATTTATTAATAAGAATTGTCATCTTAGGGGCACCTGGCTGGTTCAGTCTGTACAGGGTGCAACTCTGGATCTCTGGATGGTGGGTCCGAGCCCCACGTGGGATTCAGAGATTGCTAAAATAAAGAAAACTTAAATAGAAAGAATTGCTATTGTAGACTAAGTACAGTGAGCACTGCTGCTTTTAAATTTAAAGTTTACTTATTTATTTTGAGGGAGAGGGCGAGCACAAGCTGGGGACGGGGAGGGGCGGAGAGAGAGAATCCCAAGCAGGTTCCACACTATCAGCCCAGAGCCCCGCGTGCAGGGCTTGATGCGGGGCTTGATGCGGGGCTCGATCTCATGAACCAAGAGATCAGGACCTGAGCTGAGATCAAGATGGTTCCAATATCAGAAGCCCCTACAGCCACTTAAATGACGAGTAGATGGGCTAAAGTCTGTCTGAGACCTCTTTGCTTCTAGTTCAACTTTACCTCTGGGTAGAGTCATCTCGTGTGCCTAGTAGAAGATAAGAGGATCTACCAGGGTGACTATTGTTGTGAGCCTGATACTCTAAACTGTGGCCTCTCACCATGAAAGGATGAAAAGAATGCCTCCATCTTTCAGTCACCTGCTTGGGAATTTGCAAGAGCCCCGAGGAGAAAAGCTCCCCATTTCCATGCATTTCCGTCTTGTCCTCGATCTTAAAGTAGAATTCTTTCATAACTTTGAGCTCTCTGATGCCCTCAGACAAATGCTTGTTCTAGAACTCCTACCACCCCCACCACTCTTCCTGGTTCTAGTTTCCTCCACAAGAAGGAAACTAGACAGATGCACCTAATACGTCACTTTGAGAAGGGGAAGTCTTCTCACGGGGCATTTTAAGGACATATATTTTTGTAGTTCAAAGCAGCAGAAAACGCAACTAAGCGTAATCAAGGGTTTATAAACAACACACAGTACACAAGAATTGGACTAACGGAATATAAAAAGCAAACATGTTGCCCCAAAAAACACTAATTTTTTTTTAAGGTGACTTGGCAGGCTTCCAGGGACTTATGATTTGCACCTAGTCTGTGAGGAACGAACATAAACACCATTTCTTCCTGCCAGAGTCATATGCTCTGGTCAGAAATGCAAACACCTTACTTACACCGTGAAGCTCCCAAGAGACCCACACAATTTTCATCCATTGATCCATTCATTCGTTGCTCTTAAATATGACTTGCTCCCTGAGCTCATGAACAACACAAGGTCGACTTTCACAGAAAAGTGGAATCTGGTTGATGACAGTTGCTTATGGTTGTGGATAAATACCGCTTTTAAGAACACAAACGTTATTGCCTTTGATTAAACCAGATGGTCCTTTGATCCTTTGATTAAACCAGATGCGAAAAGAATTATCATCATAAGCCAATCTCGCTTACGAACATAAATACAATAAAATGGTAGTAACCCAACAAGCAGATTGTTACATGTGTAATATCATTGGAAGAAAATAAATTCCACTGACAAAAGGGAGGAAAAAAAATATTTAGAAGTAAACCTAACTGGGGCACCTGGGTGACTGAGTTGCTTAAGTGTCCACCTCTTGATTTAGGCTCAGGTCATGATCTCGTGGTTCGTGGGTTCGAGCCCCACGTCGGGCTCTGTGCTGACAGCTTGGAGCCTGGAGCCTGCTTCGGATTCTGTGTCTCCCTCTCTCTTTGCTCCTCCCCTGCCCGCACTGTCTCTTTCTCTCTCTCAAAATAAATAAGTAAACATAAAAAATATTAAAAAGAAAGAAAGAAAGAAAAGAAGTAAACCTAACAAGAAATGTACAAGGCCTATGTGAAGGAAATTATACATCTTTACAAAGGCAATAAAAGAAAACTTAGATAGATATATATGTTCTTAGATATATATGTTCTTAGATATACAGACATATATGTTCTTAGATGAGAAGTTGCTATGTTGTAAAGTTGTAACATTTCAACTTAGTCTGTAGATTTAGTGCAATCAATAAGACAAGTTCATAAGAAAGAGAAAATGTTTGGGGCACCCGGTTGGCTCAGTCCATAGAGCGTGCAACTCTTGATCTCAGGGTTGTGAGTTTAAGCCTCACATCGGGCGTGGAGTCTACTTTAAAAAAATGCTTAGGTATGGCACAAAAGTTTTGAAAAAAATCCATCTTATTGGAAGACTTGACCAACCACCTACCGAAATACAAAAATACAGTGATTTAAACATAAAATATCAAGAGAAAAATAGATCACAGACGACTGGAATTGCTGAGTCAAGGCATATTCCCATCTGAGTGCAAATTTAAATTCTAGCGTGTATGTCCTTTGGTTACGTAAACTGGTCTCTGTCACCCGGCAGAAGAACCAAGCTGCACTCAGAGATCTTGGAAGGAAGGAGGTTTATTTTACACCAGTGGGCCCAGAGATCATTCTCCAGAGATCTGAGCCCAGAGCATCAACAGAGGGGACAATTTATAGCCCGTTACTTCCGCATTCCCCTTTAGTAGTAATTTGGCGCCTGAGACAAGCAGGGTGCGAACCAGAACCCGGAAGGGACGTCTTCCTCTTCCGGCAGGGACTGAAATTCCCTTATCAGTCCTGTTGGCCCTCATGTAACAGATTTTTCCCTAACACTTTTACATCAGTTGGTAGAGAATAGTCTGTTAAATACATAGTGCTGGGACATTACCTCTTACCATTGACCAAAAAATAAACTTCGGAGGAATTAAGGAGCTATAGACATTTTTTAAAAAGCATAGATGTATTCTCAATATATATAAAATCGTTTTATAATGTTGGAGAAGGGAAGTGGACAAATTTGAGTATTAAACAATGAAAAAGATCATTAAAATAAATGACCCTTTAACCACTGAGATATTTGCAACATGTATAATATATGAAGGATTAAGACCCAGAATAAAGCACTGCTACGGATCAGTAAAGAAACAGGAAGAGTATGAACAGGCGATGCACAAATTAATAAGTGTATTTAACGTAATGCATATTGCTCTGTGCTCCAGTCCTGAAGGATTTATTCCCCCAGCTGCTGAGGGGAATGGGGGGTGGGATTGCTGGCTGACTGCCCTCAGCTGTCTGCCCTCTCTGGAAAAATGCTTCTTGGTGGAAAAGAGCCGCCTCACCTAAGGGTTTTGTACCTTCCCAGGACAGCCTTCATCGAACGACTGGGGGAGCAGGGATTATCAGGTCTTGGGCACCATGCTGTAACTCAGAACAACTCCCAAGGGCCATCATAGCTTCAGAGATCACCAAGACGTCAGCTCAGGCCTGAGCTGAACAGCCCAACTTTCCCT
Source organism: Panthera leo (assembly GCF_018350215.1). Lineage (NCBI taxonomy): Eukaryota > Metazoa > Chordata > Mammalia > Carnivora > Felidae > Panthera > Panthera leo. The sequence continues at coordinate 20,870,202 of NC_056685.1, read as the reverse complement.
CTGCCTAATCCTGCTTCCTCCCCTCCCCCCATGGGTGTTAGTCAAAACAGCACTCCCTAATAAATGCAGGCGCCCACATCTCTATCTCAGCATCTGCTTCCCAGGACTTGACCTACAGCAGTCCGTAAACATGAAAAGATGACTTGGCCCAATTCTAATTAGGAAATGCAACTTAAAAAAAAAAAAAAAAATCAAAGGTCCTATTTCGCTTACTAGATCGGCAACATTTTCAAGGACAAATAGCATCCAGGGCTGGGGATGGTGTGGGGAAAAGAGCATTTCATAAACTGTCAGGGGGGCACCTGGGTGGTCCAGTCGTTTGAGCCTCCAACTTCAGCTCAGGTCATGATCTCACAGTTCCTGAGTTCAGCCCCATGTCGGGCTCTGGGCTGACAGCTCAGAGCCTGGAGCCTGCTTCAGATTCCGTGTCTCCCTCTCTCTCTGCCCCTCCCCTGCTCGTGCTCTGTCTCTCTCTGCCTCTCAAAAATAAATAAAACTAATAAAAAAATTATAAACTGTCAGGAGGTGAACTGGTATATCATCTTGGCAAAGCAATTTGCCATAATCTGTCAATTCCACCTCTAAGTACCTATCTTAGAGAAATGCTAGTACATAGGTACAAATGGGCATATAAAAGCACTTCACTGAAACATTTTTCATAGCGAAAAACTGCAAACAGCAATATACGTGCTGTTCTGTAATCTGCTCAGCAATCCTTCCTTTGGGAAACCACCTCTTTGCATCTACTTAGTACAGGGGGTACTGTTAACCACAAGAGCTCTGTGATGGTTAATTTTATGTGTAAACTGGCCTGGGTTAAGGGATGCCCGGATAGATGGTAAAACATTTCTGAGTGACTATGAGGGTGTTTCTGGAAGAGATTAGCATTTGAATCAGTAGACTGAGTAGAGAACCCCCTCCCCCAAAGCTGCTGGGTATCATCCAATCCTTTGAGGTCCTCAATCGAACAAAAAGGCAGAGGAAGAGTGAATTTGCTCTCTGCTTGAGCTGGGACAATCCTCTTCTCCTGCCCTTGGATGGCAGTGTTCCTGGTTCTCAAGTCTTTGGACTCGTACTGGGACTTAACACCATTGGCTCCCTGGTTCTCAAACCTTCGGCTTTAGACTAGAACACCACCACCAGCTTTCCTCATGATGATGGAGCATAAGACAAGCCGACTACCCCCCAAACCCCTTCTTCCACCAAAGTGGGATATTTGTAACATTCCTACAAATGTTGGCACCCCTGGCTGCCCAAGAACAAACGAAAGGGAAAAAGAGATGGTTAACTAATAGAGATCACAGTCATGTAGGACGTGAGTCTCTATCAGTTTTTTGTTTTTTTTTTTTAATTTTTTTTTTAACGTTTATTTATTTTTTGAGACAGAGAGAGACAGAGCATGAACGGGGGAGGGTCAGAGAGAGGGAGACACAGAATCCGAAACAGGCTCCAGGCTCTGAGCTGTCAGCACAGAGCCCGACGCGGGGCTTGAACTCACGGACCGTGAGATCATGACCTGAACCGAAGTCGGCCGCTTAACCGAATGAGCCACCCAGGCGCCCCTCTATCAGTTTTTAATGTCTTAGTAAATTACAAGAAAAAGGCAATCTTATCAATAGCCTAATCCCCAGAAACTTACAGATTCAGTTTCCGGGAGCCCCAACGTCACTCTCCCCTCCAGAGTGATGTGGGGAACAAAGACAAGGAGGAAATGGGAGGTAAAATTAAATTTCCTTATAACCTATACAGCCCAGGTCCTTGAGACAGGCAGAGTGACATTCTAGGAGCTCAGCCGCCTTGAAGATAACACTTTGGACAAAGGACAAAAGGCAACCTTAGCTTAACATTTTCCCAACCTCCAGGATCCTGTAAGCCTATTTTAACATATAAAAATTCCTTTGGAAACTTCCTTTATCTCTACCTCCCCAGATATACGATGGCAATCATCCTCCAAGCATACGGCCCACTGATAGACATCTGAAGGGTCTCATGACTGAGGTTTTACTAGACAGGAATAAATGACTTTTTCCTAACACTAGCTAGCCCCCTCAAGGTCGTAGAAACCTGGCTTCCAAAATTCCTTAGAAACTTAGGCTATCCCCAACTCCCTCCTAACCTAAAGGCACGTAATCAGTCGCTCATCGCAACCCCAGTGCAGCATTTTCTGCCCACAGGTCCTGTCCTTTAATAAAATCATCTTTTTGCACCAAAGACATCTCAAGAATTCTTTCTTGGCTGTCAGCTCCAGACCCTCACCACCACTCTGGAACCACATCAACGAGGCTCCCCAGCCTCCATAATCTTGTGAGCCAGTCCTTCATAATCAGCTTCTTTCTCTGTATTTTGTCTATATCTATATATCTATCTCCTCTGGGTTCTGTTTCTTTGGAGAACGCAATTCCTACAAACCTCTTCCTCTAGTGGGGCACAACGGTCCTGAATTGATCTCAGGGTCCTGAATTCAAGCCTCATGTTTGGTATAGAGCTTAATTAAAGAAAACACAGGGACGCGTGGGTGGCTCAGTTGGTTAAGCGTCCGACTTCGGTTCAGGTCATGATCTCACGGTTTGTGAGTTCCAGCCCCGCGTCGGGCTCTGTGCTGCCAGCTCGGAGCCTGAAGCCTGCTTCAGAGTCTGTGTCTCCCTCTCTCTCTCTGACCCTCCCCTGCTTGCACTCTGTCTCTCCCCCTCTCTCTCAAATAAATAAATAAACATTAAAAAAAGCGTCAAAATAAATAGTTCATTAAAACCCACAGTGAAGGTAATAGGGTCGAAAGCCAAGGCATTTGCCTGCGAGAGCTAAACTTTTCAAAATAAAAAAAAAAATATGTAAGAAGGTTTTTGTGCAGCTCAAAGCCAAGTGTCCCAAGGATTTGAGTATAAAGTTTATCCTTAAATAACAGTTTGGGGTGAACACATACCTTTTAGAAGGAGATAGGAAAAAAATACTCTTAGTGGGGCTGGGAGATTTTCTCAGAGTAAGAGAGCAGCAGAACGGGCCTCCAGTGTGGGTCGGGAGGCGTGCTGGATCAGAAAGACCGAGGCCTGGACTGTCCAGTGTGTCCCACGAGGCTGAAAGCTGCCTCTGGAAGAACAGGGCAGGACCGGGACACCAAGTAGTGTGGATGGACTCAGGTTCCAGGCGGAAGGGTCAGGGCAGTCCAAAGCCCGGGGGATCCTCGTGGGAGGTGGAGGTGATGGATGGGGAAGGGCAGACCAGAAAGGAACTGGAATCTGGCTGAGAAGTTTCCAGAGCACGAGGCCTGAGTACAAGAGACTGCGGGTCCATGGAGGTCTCCTGGGCCGTCATCCCAGGAGTTGAGGATGCCTGCGATCTTCAAGGGTCTCCGCCCCCAAGCGGTAACATAGAAGCCACCAGCCCTCTCCTAGGGAGAGGGAGGTGGACCTTCACTGAGTATTTACCTAATAGAGGAACTGAGCTAAGAGCTAAATGAAGTGCAGGCCGGAATAAGAAAAGGACAGCTTTTTTTTATGCATGAGATTTGTGATAATGAGACCAGTCCTTGTTGCTACAGTATGGAAAGATCTCTAGGGCACAGCGTTAAGTGGAAAGGAAGCAAGTCGCAAAGCAACATGTAAAAGCACATTCCCATTTATGCAAATGGCAGTAGAGAGGAAGTAGAAGGGGGAACTTTCCCTTTTTAGTCCCTGCCTTTCTCAAGGTTTGAGCTTTTTGTATGTAGCTACTTGTACAGACACAACAATGAAATTTAAAAATGCTGTGATTATGCTGCATAAACACTTTTTGGTTTTGTTTTTGTTTTTTTAACTCAAGCACCACCGTTTCTGGACTGCCTTTGGTTCTTCCCTTCCTCCCCCCACTGAGTCTGACGGAGTGGTTTTCCAGGCACACCTACAGCCTTGCCGTAGCACGCAGGCCATACGGTATTGAAAATTATTGGCTCATGGGTTTCTCTTCGCCACCAAACTCTGAGCTCCTCAAGGGCAAGGCATGTGTCTTATTCATCTTTGTGCCCAGAATCTTTTTTTTTTTTTAATGTTTATTTATTTCTGAAGGAGAAAGAGACAGAGCGTGCGTGGGGGAGGGGCAGAAAAAGAGAGGGAGCCACAGAATCCAAAGCGGGCTCCAGGCTCTGAGCCGTCAGCACGGCCCCGACGCGGAGCTCGAACTCGCGGACTGTGAGATCATGACCTGAGCCGGACACTTAAACGACTGAGCCACCCAGGCGCCTCTGTGGCCAGAATCTTATAGGACTTCGCCATAGACGTGATGAATGAATGAAGAAAAAAGGATAACAAACCTATTTCTGACTTCAGATTAGTCCTTGAGTCCTATTTTATCAAGTATTAAAATATCACTTTTATGACCTACATAAAATTTCAGTATGGAAGCTGAAACAGAAAAAGCCCAAATTAATAAAAGAAAAGCAGAGTTCCTTATTGAAATTTAGTTTTCCGACAACTCTCTAAAGAACCGTGTCGTATTTAAGAAGAAAGCACAAAGGGCATGAGTATTATGAATGATCAACAGTCTCCTATCTTTCAAATTCAGGCCTAGAATTTTATGTAACCATGCTTTCATCTATAGCTTCCTTTTAGCGTAACATTTGGATGTTAGCAGGCACTAAAAATACCTAAGGGAATTCAAAGGAGCTCTTCTGAGTCTAAGCAACCGATGAAGCCCAACTCTCCTCCTTTCAAGACTTTAAGAGACTGGGAGGCCTGGGTGGCTCAGTCGGTTGGGCGTCCGACTTCGGCTCAGGTCATGATCTCACGATCTGTGGGTTCGAGCCCCGCGTCGGGCTCTGTGCTGACCGCTGGGAGCCTGGAGCCTGCTTCAGATTCTGTGTCTCCCTCTCTCTCTGCCCCTCCCCCGCTCAAGCTCTGTCTGTCTCTCTCAAAAATAAATAAACATTAAAGAAAAAAAAAAAAAAGACTTTAAGAGACTTGGGAAAGTGACTGAGACAGGTCTAGATGAGGTGACAAATAGCAAATTGTTATGCCTGAAAGCAACCAGAACTTTGGCAACCAAATTCAAAATTGAAAACACTCAGGCGTGGAATTCTGAGGTCTTTGCACAGGTAACCGAGAAAACGCGCTGGATTGGCACACTTCTGGACAACCCTCTAGGGTAAAACTGGGGTGTTAAAACGGGGCTCCCCAGGCTCGGGAGAAGGGGTGTGAGGAACACAGATCTGTCTGAGAGGTGCCGTTGCAGGGCTCCTCCTGGCCCATTGCTCCTGGGCTGCTTCCGCTTGGGGGGGTGGGGAGGCCAAAACAGCTAATTTTAGGAACCGAGAGCGTGGAGGCGGAAGTAGAAACAGCCTGGGCAGGAATGGGAATCTCACCGGCACCCCTTGTTCTGCTTTCCCACTTCAGTTCTTCCCCCTGGGTTGATGGACTGGCCCTGCACGGCGTTGACCAACTCAGACAAGAGGTACTACAGCAGAGGGGGGCGGTTGTTTTCTATCTTCCATTTGGTTTTCAAGGGCAGCAAAGACCATGGGAAGCATCCCCTCTCTGACTATTGGAAGCAGCAGTGGGGAGAGCGCCCTGGTCTTTAGGCTGAGCTCAGGCTCTATTCGTTGGATGCATGTCAAATATACACATCAATTAGTTCTCTGGGTTTTCCTTGGTGTGGCATCAATATAGAACACACTGTATTTTAGAATTAAAAATACCACCATTAAAGCAGACGTTGGGTGGGATTTCTCTTTAAGTGCCTTCTCGTTAAGAGCAACAGGCAGTTAAGCCACAGCGCCCCTTGACTGCGGGCACGTTAAAAGCACCAAAGCAGGAGCAGCTGAGATCTCCTGTTAGGCATTCCTTTTCAAAGTGAGGCCAAGTTTGCGCTCTCTCCACTCCCATCCACCGTGAGATGCTACGGGCCCTTAGAGATGAATTTGTCCCCTTAAAAAAAAAAATCTTTATTGTTAAGGCTTTAGTCCAAGCTGTTAGAAATAAGCCCATCGGTCCAGTCAAAGGAGGGATGCAGAGTCTCACAGCCCAGTGAAGCAAGGCTTTAATCATCAACGTTCTTGCAAGAGCAGGTGTCTGGGGGACAGGCACACTGGGGGCAGTTACAGCAGACGATTTATCCCCTAGCGTGCAAGTCCCTCCCCTGGTTCCTCATTGGCTGAGCACTACAGAGGTTACAGGCTTATCCAGACGCTCCTAGGCCCATGTAAGGCGAAAGGTAGTCTGACTGGGGGGCGCCTGGGTGGCTCAGTCGGTTAAGCGTCCGACTTTGGCTCAGGTCATGATCTCACGGTCTGGCTCCGTGCTGACAGCTCAGAGCCTGGAGCCTGCTTCAGATTCCATGTCTCCCTCTCTCTCTCTCTGACCCTCCCCCACTCGCACTCTCTCTCTCTCAAAAATAATAAACATTAAAAAAAAGTAAATTTAGGGCCACCTGGGTGGCTCAGTCGGTTGGGCGTCCGACTTTGGCTCAGGTCGTGATCTCTGGGTGCTTGAGTTTGAACCCTGCATCAGGCTCTCTGCTGACAGCTGGGAGCCTGGAGCCTGCTTCTGATTCTGTGTCTTCCCCTCTCTCTGCCCCTCCCCCACTCCCACTCCGTCTCTGAAAAATGAATAAACCTCAAAAAAATTTTTTAAAAGAGAAATTTTTAATCAGTACTGTGATTGGAATAAATGTACCTTCCTTGAGCTGCCGCAGAAACTCTCCGTCCCTCCTTTGTTCCTTGGCGCATGCTCATGGCAAAGCCTGAGAAAATAAGCCTGAGAAGCGGAGAGGGGAAGAAGAACCAGGAAGTGAAGTATCTAAGGGTTTGGGACTCCATTATGAGGGAGGGGGGCCCGTCCTTTTTTCCAGGGGTTGTAAACCTGTTAACTGGGCATCACAGCTTTTATTTGGTGTTTCTGAAAGTGAATCATCTCTTGTACTTTTCACACAAGCCACAGTCACTTGGTGTGATGGTTTCCTTATGTGTCTCCCTCATTTGTCTCCTGTGTGGTTTCCTTACTTGTCTCCCTACTTTGATATTCATGTTCCCTCAGTTTCTTCTAGGAGCCACTGAGGTCTTTCTATAAATAATTAGCTCCTGTTGCTCTTAAAATTCAAATTCTTGCCAGGGTCTCAGTGACCTGACCCCTGCCTTCCTTGCCGGCGCAGGCTTCTTCTGGGTTCTAGAACAAAAGTCGTCACACAGCAGGGCCCCTCTGTCCACGCCACTTTTCACCTCATTCTTCAGACGGCTGACTGTTTCTCATATTTCAGGCTTACATATCTTTTTCTCAGACAGGCTTTCTCTGACATTCTGCCTGTTTTCTACTCCTGCATCAGGTTTATTGCCTTCAAAACCTTCATCACAATCTGCAGTTATAGGATTATCCGTTTACTTGCTTCTGCTCTGTATCCTCTCAGACGGTAAACTCTATGAGGGAAGAAATTACGTGCAGCACCCAGCATGTTATCTAGCACTCAAGAGGCACCATCAATAAATATTAGCTGCAAAAATGCGTTTTTCTGAAGTGTTAATGGGAAAATAAGTAACTGAGGAAAATCCCAGCCACCTTCACGCGAGTCAACTTAACTCATGCCACAGCCATATGGGGACGGGGGCAAATTCACAGACACCTTGCAGGACTTTCTCTCCCCCCATTATAGGGTCCTTTCCCCCCCCATTATAGGGTCCACACAGCTGGGGTCACCTAGCTTCCTACTTCTGAACATTGTGGACTTTCTTCTTAACCAGGAAAAAAGGCGCAGGCTAAAATCTGATACCTTCAATCTTTTCAGTTAGCCTTGGCTTCCGAAGGTCACATAGATTTGTATGGACATCGTTGACCAAAAAGAATAGACCCTCCCTCTTCCTAGAGTATTTGAAAGGCTCCCTTAAATGCTGGGCATTCTTATTTTTAGAAGCTTCACCCTTCATTGTATCAAACATATTAAAAGGAATTCATAACCCACAGTTAATACAATACTCTGGCTGTAAAATATTTGGGGCGAGATTTTTATAATTTTTCTCTTGGAATTTTCGGCTATGACTACCTTTTAATTGGTGGCTATTATCTTTTTTAATCAATCATTATATATACTTACAAAATAAATGCTAAGTGACAAATTGCTTGTAAATGCAGTGACATTTTTTACTAAATTGAATAAAATTGACTGTACTGTGTAATGTTTTGTCGACAGTTAACAAAATGCTTACTATTAATGTTGATTTTACAGTTTTCTTTTGAACTCAGTTTTTTTTTTAAGATTTTATTTTTAAGTAATTCTGCACCCAATATGGGGTTCGAACTCACAACCCCAAGATCAAGTGTTGCATATTCTACCAACTGAGCCAGCCGGGTGCCCCTGGATTCATTTTTTTTTTTTTTTTTTAATCTGAACTCAAACTTTTTCTAAAAAAAGAAAAAAAAGAAAGAAAGAAAAAGTCATAGGCCCTAGGCATTGGGGATATGATGTCTAATTGGTAAGATAATCCTACCTCTGTTTTCCTCATATTTGTAGCCTTTCTTTTTCTTAGGGACTCAGTGAACTTCCCCTCCTCCTACATATTGGAAAACAGACTGTTCCAGTACAGATTTAGTTCAACATTCCCAAAATTATACTATCACTATAATAAATAGCAAGGAATAACTTAAAAGGCTGTTCTCTTATAGGAATGAGCTAGCATGTTAAATGCTATTGCTGTGTTATTTATTTAACCAGGAAGGCGGTTGCATTAAAAAACACATTATAAACATAACACAAACGAGTTTTAGAATGTTTAGAAAATCCAGAAATATATTTTTTAACATCATCCATCATCCAAACTGCACTCCTGATATATCACCCTTCACAGTATTGATGTATTTTCTTGTGGTCTTTTCCATGTATACGCACACATAGACACATTTTATAATATTAAAACCATACTTACATACAATTGTGTATCCCATTTTTTTGCACTTAATTTAACCTCTGATTATTTTATGTCATTACATTCTCTGAAAGTACTACTTTTATTGGTCGCATTAGAGCCTGCTATTTAGATCTTTGTAATTCAATTAATTGCTCTCCCAATGGAGGAAATTTCTGTTTCTATTCTAAAGGTTTGCATAACAAAGATATGCCATCAGAGGTTGCCTCCTGTCCTCCACAGAGTTTCCAAGGGGGGGGGGGGGCGGCTGAAGTTCTCACCCTCTGGCTGGGGGACTGGAAGAGAAAGTGAAGCAGGCTGGGACACGTTACCCTCTATGCTGGCTCCTTTATACCCAGTCTTCTCCCAATCCAATCTCCCTAGGTCAGGCCAACAGAAAATCTGCCAACTTAGTGGTGGATTCCTGGAATTACTGCCACTGTCCTGGAAGTCCCAGCCAGCTGCAGAAGCCAGAAAAATCACTATCAATATTTCGCTTGGGTGGACAACCCTACCAGCTGGTGCCGAACCACAGCCAGCCCAGGAGGGGTTTGGACAACCCAGCTAGACCCTCAGAACTCCCAGACGGCAAGCTGGGCTGCCTCATGTCAACCCCGCCACCCCCCCAACACCAAAGGAAGAGTAGTAATTCATACGTCACAATTGAATTCTTGGATCCCATTCATTATGTTTTGTTTGCGTTCAACTGTATGCATTTTAATAATGGTCTTCCAAAGTAATACCATTTTGAATGGCAAGGCTCTGGATGACACTACGTTAGACAGAATGGAATTGTCCCACATCTTGCTCTAATTTCCTTCTAGAGCAATGAAAGGCATAAAAGTTTCCAAACAGCATTACAGAATTCCTCTTCTCAATGAAAAATTCTAATTGGAACTATTCAATTGAGGAAGTATTTTTTTAATTCTTTTATGGAAGGGGGCAATAAAATATAAAAGCATGCACTTATTTCCACCTTCATTTTTGGTGTTGTATACCTTAGTCAACATTACCCTTTCCCCATGCTTTTCTAGCATAGTAAATAGAATTGGTTATGGTAAGAAGACTTGGTTACGGTAAAAGAAAGTAACAGAAATGCCACAGCAACAGGAAGCAGAAACGAGTATCTGCCTTTCAGTCTTCCCGATATTTCCTTCCTTCTTCGTAATGAACTTGGCTGCTGGAGCATTTCTTGCAGCTGTGATGGCCTTGGCATCTGGATGAACAGCCCAAGAGGCCAAATGCAAACCAAGGGGAGAGGCAATCCCCTTTGACCAACATAACCACATGTGTCCTCAGATTGAATTTCCTTGCTCTTCTTTTTCTGGCCATGGCTCTGGTCAAGACCATTGCTAAATGCAAGTGGTTTGGGTGCTTCAACTCTGCCTGACCAGACATAAGCTGCCTGAATTAGGTGCTGAACCAAAGTCATGTGCGTTGATTCCTTATTGCACAAACTCCAAGGAAAATAGTGATCAAATTGCTAAGTTGCTAAATCCACATAGCATCTAACCCTCAGTTTTAAATATTACGCCTAACCTAACCTAATCTCCCAATAAAGTGTTCTAAAGGAACCTGGCACAAACATTTCCTGGGTGTGGAATCTTTATGTGTAAGTTTGTTGTGAGAGACAATTCACTTTTCATTTATCCACCAAAACTTTGCTGTAGGTGTTACCAGAAAGGGAGTCGGTTAGGTTCAAGAATAACAGAATGAGTACCACATGGGTCCTGCCTTCAAGATTGTTTATTGTTTGCCCACAAATCAGGAAATCTCTTAAATCTAGATCTCAGTTGACTGATGTGTATAATTTGAGAACCGGATTCGGTGTTTTCTGTAGTCATTTCTGTGACTCCAGAATTCCCACATCACACACACCCTCTGCAGAATACAAAGTTCATGCAAAAGGGCATTGGCAAACTCATTTAATGACCTATTCGTGAATGGCATTATATTCAATGCCACTCAAAGCAAGTTAAATCACCCAAAATCTTATCCCTTAACAATACTGTATCAGATATTTGAAAGTTACCGAGAGGGTAGATCTGAAATGCTCTCATCACACAGGTGAGCACACACACACACACACACAGCAATTATGTGTGATGGAGATGTTAACTACCCTTATTGTAGTAATCATTGCACCGTATATACACATCAAATCATCAGCTTGTACACCTTAAACTTACCCAATATTCTGTGTCAATTATGACTTAATAAAGCTGGGAAAAAAATTCTTTTAAGGGACACCACCCTCCTCGTTACTATCTAAAAACACACGGATTTTCATCTCTATGCCTATGCTCCCGTCTGCCCCCAACAGGGATGACACCTTGTGCGTGCATCCATAGCTTGCTGCCCTCCCACATGAAACCTCAGATCTGACAGCGCCCTCAGGTAAGGCACTGTCTCACCTTCCTGTCGATTCATTCAAAACTTAGTCATCACTCAAGTCAGTTTTTAGCATTCACAGCCAGCTCATTGGTCTTGCATTAATATACAATTAAGTAGTTGAAATCGCTAGGGAACAGTTTAGGAAGTGCTAAGGTGAACAGATTGATTTCAACCAGGAGGACCATGAAAGAACCGGAAAAGAGATAATATTAGAGCACAAGTGTTTTCAAGGCCAGGACCTGGTAAAGGGGTTTATGTGGACTAATGATGAGAGGCAGTAATCGATGATGATTCTAAGCTTCCAAGCCTGGGTCAATGAACATTTGTTAAACAAATGAACTTCTAGCTGGAGTAACTGATACGCACACCATTTCCAACAGAATAGAAAAATGAAACAACACGTGGGTTGGGGGAAGATGTTGAACTTGGTTTTAGGTACTTCTTTCTTAAAGACGCATTTAAGCTGTAGACTCTTATTTTATTTTATTTTTTTAAGTTTACTTATATATTTTGAGAGGGAGAGAGCAGGAACACACACGGGGGGGAAGGGCAGAGAGAGAGGGGGAGAGAGGATCCCGAGCAGGTTCCGCAGTCAGCACAGAGCCCAGTGCAGGGTTTGAACTCACTAACCAGGAGATGGTGACCTGAGCCGAAATCAAGAGTCGGAGGCTTCACCAACTGAGCCACCCAGGCTCACCTTTTTAAAGGTGCCTGTGGATAACTGATATAGAGATATTCACCCAGGCATTTACTTTTTTGAGGTCAGTGGAGAATATATGGATTACCTACAAGTACTCTACGTTTTATCTAGTATGTATATACATAATGCTGAATAGTTTACAAAGGGCTTTTCACAGCCATTGCCTACTGTTGATTTTGATTCCGATAAACATCCTTTAAAGTACGTAGGGCAGGGGCGCCTGGGTGGCGCAGTCGGTTAAGCGTCCGACTTCAGCCAGGTCACGATCTCGCGGTCTGTGAGTTCGAGCCCCGCTTCAGGCTCTGGGCTGATGGCTCGGAGCCTGGAGCCTGTTTCCGATTCTGTGTCTCCCTCTCTCTCTGCCCCTCCCCCGTTCATGCTCTGTCTCTGTCTCTCTCTCCCAAAAATAAATTAAAAACGTTGAAAAAAAATTAAAAAAAAAAAATAAAGTACATAGGGCAGAACCATAATTACCAGGCCCAGAGTAGTCTCTAAAGTGACATTTGTGTCTGATTATCCCTTTTGTGAACACAAAGAACCTGAAGCTCAGGGAGGTTAACGGATTTGCTCAAACAAGTGGAGGAAATGTGCAACCCTATGTTTCTCACTACACATTTGGGTTGTTTCTTTTAACCACTAAGGGCGATGACAGTTGACGTTGGGAGAGCCGACACCATTTTGGACAAGGGTACGACACAAGAGGGAAAGAACAAAAGGACTCGGGGTAACCTCTATGTTTAAAGGGCAGAGGAAACAAAGAGGAGCAAATGAACGGTGACCCACATAACCTGTCACATGACACGTACTTAAGCTCTTTATAAGGCATAAGGGGCTATCATCCCCGTCTCCTTGACGGAGCGGAACAGATCACCAAGCCCACAGTGGGTAGTCACTGTGGAGTGGAGGAAAAATGACAATCGATAACGGGCTTGCCCAGTGGGCTGAGTCAGGTAAGGATCCACAGAAGAGGAGGATTCGTGGGGAAGGTACGGGGACAGCACTGTTTTTAGCCACACTCGTAATGGCAGCTTTTCCCGAGGTGAGTCAGTCATTCCCAGCGTTCAGGTGTACATGGATAGAGACAACGAACAGGTCTCCGGGAAAGGTGAGTGTCACGGATAAAAGGAAGAATTGTAAAGAACGTCGCGGAGGATTTGAATTGGAAGAAGGTGCAGTTTGGGGCACGATTCTCCAGGCGAAACCAAGTGCTGAGCATGAGGAATCCAGGGCCCTGCCCTGTGTTGGGGGCAGTGGCGGCAGGAAAGGCAGCCAGGGAGGTAGGTGGGGGTCTCCCTCCTGCATGACTCAGAGAGTGTAGCGAGACTCAGGATCGGGGTTCGAAAGGCCTGAGGGTTAACAACTTCATTTCGGTGCCACCCTGGGAGGTGGCCAAGACGTACCCCGGTCCTTTCCCTTGGTGCTAGGGAAGCCCTGGTCTCCATGCAGCATGTCAGGTCTCGCCAGCTCTCCGGACTCCCGGGACCGGTAAGTGGTGGTTCCCCGAGCCTCATCCCTTCGCCTGACTACCGCCTCTGGGGGCTCCTCTCCTCCGACATCCCCACTCCTCTGTCCTCCCCGCCCCCCTTCTCCCTGGGGAGCAGAAAGGGTTGCCCTGCGGGATTCCTCGCGGGGCCAGCGCCGCACGCCCACCCCGCGGGGTCCTCAGCCGGTCGGGGGCGCCCAGCGCGAGTTCGCCTGCACCCCGGGGGCCCGCGGGACCACTGCGGAGCCGGAACGGGAGCGGGAGCCGGAGCTCGAGCGCCAGGCTGTAGCTTAACGGTCCCGCGGCCGCGCCCCGCCTGGCGGCGCCGCAACAGCTGCCCGCCCGCCCCCTGCGTCATGACGCCGACGCCCAACGCGGAAGCCGCTCGCGGCGCGCCTGGTCCAGCCGCGGGCTGAGCGCGGAGCCGCGGCGGGCGCGGGATCCGGGCCGGGGCGCGAGCCGAGCGCAGCCTCCGTCTTCTGCCGGGCCAAGCGCGCAAAGCGGGAGGAAGCGGGCACGGCGCGCCGGGGCCGCCGCCGGGGGGATGCGGCTGCCTCCCCCGGCCGGCGTGTAGAGAGGGCGGGTCCCCGGCCTCGGGAGCGCGGCGGTGGAGGGGACAGAGGCGGCGGCCATGGCGACCCCCGGCAACCTGGGGTCCTCCGTCTTGGCGAGCAAGACCAAGACCAAGAAGAAGCACTTCGTAGCGCAGAAAGTGAAGCTCTTTCGGGCCAGCGATCCGCTGCTCAGCGTCCTGATGTGGGGGGTAAACCACTCGGTAAGGGCTTGGGCTGCGGCGCGCAGTCCCTTTCCTCCTCCTCTTCCTCCTCGCTCCCCTCCTCCTTCTGCTGCAGCTGCTGCGGGGCGGGGAGCCCGAGCGGGGACCCGGCCCTCCGGCTGCTCGCTCTCCAGGGCTGTCCGCCCGCCGCGGCGCCTCGGTGCCCCCATCCCCGCGCCGCGCGCCCGCCTCTCTGGGTTCCCCGGGCGCCACTTGGACCCCCTTTGGACCCAGAGCCGGTTGCGGGACGTAGGGTCCCATCTGCAGTTGAGCCCTGCGGCGGGTACCAGTGTCGTCCCCCGTGCTCCCGTTCGTGCGTCGGCCGGCTGGTCCCCGCAGCCGGGCAACTGGGAAGTTTGTGCAGGGCACGGGTCCTCCTGGGCTGTCAGCCCGGGCGGGGGCTGCTGGGGTCTGAGCCTCGGTGATCGCTCCTTGATGTCGGGGGGCGGCCGGGGCGGTCGGGTCTTCCGCTGGCTTCAGGTGTACCTGTGCGAGGTCAGGAGCGTCCGGAGCCTCCCCGCGGGGGAAGAGGGGTGAGAATACCGGAGATCGGGAGATGTGGGCAGCGGCTTTAGTGCTTAGGTCCTTTTTTTCCTTTAAAGGCGATATTATCGGACGCAGGGAATCTTTTTGGCAAAGAAAAAGCTCGTGTAAATATGGCACTGGGGTTTAGTATCTTCCTCTGCTCCTCTCCCGCATCGCCCTGCCGCTGTGCGGGCTGGAGAGCTGCTTGGCGGGGAGTCTTCCTCTCCACACCTCCTCCCCCACCTCCGGGAGCCAGGCCGAAGTCACCGACTGCGGAAGGGTGGCCTGGGGATGACAGTAGTGGGGGGGGGGGGTGGATCTTGGCTGGGCGGAGGGAAAGCCGTCTCGAGTTGGCCGCACCGGTTTTGGGGGTTTGCTTAAAAAGGCTGGAGGGACAATGCTCCGAAAGGTTAGCTTAACACACAGCCAGAGGCGGTGGAAGATGAGCCGCTGCGGGCTATGCGGACTGCGGTTTGAGGGTCTGAAATAGCCTCCTGCTGATCTTACTGCGAGAAACTCCTGCAGTTTTAATCTCCTTAGGATCAGGAAACATGATCGGAGCTGTTGGCCGAGCCATGAAAGTTTAAGTGAGCTTGTGAATTCTGACCATGACCTTACCCACTGCAGTCAGTTAGCATGTGAGCAAAAGTGTAAGCTTGCTCTCCGTACTTTTGATTTCTGTGGATGTCTGTGTGCCCTTTTGAGCGTAATAGAAATGGCAGAAAACCATGCTGTTTTGTTTTGTTTTGTTTTGTTTTTAAGAGCACTCTCAATTTAATGAAGTTGTTTAAAACGGCTTAGAAGCATGCATTCTATTTATAGTTTTCTTGCCGAGGGCAAGCTGGGGAAAACGTGGAACAGTATCAGGATATATTGTGTTTGCATGAAGTGATTGTGCCTAAGAAAGTTGAGAAATGAGTGTCTGATCCACTGAAGTTCATCTTCACTTCCTGATAACTTCTTTAGCGATTGGGAACGTGAGCTTTTCCAACCGCAAATGTGAATGCACCAAGAACTCTCCTCTTAAGGTTTATCGTAGTAAATAAAATGGAATTTTTCCTGTATGATGCATCTACAATTTAGAGTTATGCCTAATTCTATTAAGCTTTTTAAATTATTTTTTGTTAGTTGCTTTTTTTAAAAAAAAAAATTGCTATTCTGTATTTATTGGTGCTTGTATCTCCTTTGGAGTTCTGGTGTTTGGGTCAGAGAGTGTTTGTGTCTGAGGGTTTAAATGTAGTAAAGGACTGCCAACAATATGCCGCCGAAAAAAGAGTGTGCTTTCTGGGATTTAGTCCGAATTCCATCTTGCTTCACAAAATCTTGCAGTTGTGCATATTTTATTGTAACCACTTATGTTGCTACCTTATATTTATGAATTGCTACATTGGGTTTAGAGTTTCTTGCTAATGGGAAATTTGTAAGCTATCTAAGGCTTACAAAAATGACATATGATTTGTGGATGGTACACTTCGTGTTATTTTCTTTTGCTTTCAGGAAAAGGTAGCAACTCTTAGTCGTCCAGAGGAGTCAAGTTTTATAGTATGTAACGTAACCATGTTATTTCATTCAGCAACTTTGTAGTAGGCACACAGTACCAGACGTTGCGCAAAAGACGGCTAAGAATGCCACTCAGTATTTTTGTCCAAATATCTTTATTTTGAGGGCGTAATCGGCATAAGAATGGTCTGTTTCACAGCCTTCTTTTTCAAAATGTCTATTTTCTTTATTATCTCTGAAAAAAAAAGTGAAGTGTATGTAACTATGAAATCCAAGTACCAAGATGTCATGTATTTCTGGTTGATTTCATTTTAGGTGGCAAAGTCTAATACTAGATAAACGTTTTTATATGAACTTGACCAAATATGACCAAAGTGTACAGTATAAAATGAGAATAAACTTCGTCAGCGTTATTAAGAAGGAGCAAGCATAGTGCTGTATATGAATAGAGACATTTGAGAAAGCAGAGCAGGAAAGGAGTGGATAATTCACATCACAGTCTCTCTCCTACATCTCTTTTTTAATTTATTTTTATTTTTTTGAGATGTTATGTTTAAGTAGTCTCTACACCCAACATGGGGCTCGAACTCACAACCCCAAGATCAAGAGTCACGTACTCTACCAGCCAGGCACCTCTAACATTATTCTCCTACATTTATAACGTGGCCAGATGGGGCACCTGGGTGGCTCAGTCGGTTAAGCGTCCGACTTCAGCTCAGGTCACGATCTCGCGGTCCGTGAGTTCGTGCCCCGCATCGGGCTCTGGGCTGATGGCTCAGAGCCTGGAGCCTGCTTCCGATTCTGTGTCTCCCTCTCTCTCTGCCCCTCCCCCGTTCATGCTCTGTCTCTCTCTGTCTCAAAAATAAATAAAAAATGTTAAAAAAAAAAAAAAAAAAAAATATATATATATATATATATATATATATATATATATATATATATATAAAACGTGGCCAGAATTAATGGGAAAAGATTTGTCATGAATCGAGCAATTTCATGCTTTTATACTTCATCTGAATTTTTCTTAAGGATGTTTAGAAATAACTAACATTTGCAGTACTAAAAAGAAAAATCATGTTTATTTTTATCATGTAGGCATCTTATAAGAGGTTTGGGAACCTTGTACATACTATGGTAAAATGCTCATTGTACAGGTGTTCTAATTCCTTCTCTAATTTTGCTGACTTTGGGCATATAACTAACTAGTTTTGCATCAATGTTTGCATCTGTGAAGTAAGGTGATTGGACTGGATGATTTCTAAGTATTTTTCTAACTTCAAGATTCAAATGTTTTTACAATCTACTTGGTTCAGAGCATTATATCAGGATCCATAGACTAGCAATAGTAACAGTACAGAACTAAAGTTGCGTTACCGTTGTAACCTTGAACATGCAGCTGCATTCAGGGAATTTTCAAGGCCGTGACCAGAGGGAAGGATATCTGGGGTGAGTGGAAGAGAGGTGTGAACTGAGAGTTTGTTGGATTGATTGGAGTTGGACTGCACTGCGGTCTGTTAAGTCAAAGTCTATTTGATTGAAATGTAAAAACTTGAAATTAAGGTGGAAATTTCCAAGTCAATTGTGGTGGTAATTCTCAATGACAAGAGTAAGCCTGACTTTGTGTGGTGAATTTGATACGTTACCGCTTTCTAACTTAAAATACCCAGCAGTGAAGGGATCAGTGCCAATTTTTATTTTAAGTATTTTAAGCAGGGAATATAATTGAATACATAAAGGAAAAGACCACTTCAGAAGGCAGTTTTGTCTTGTTACATTTGGAATTAAACTAAAAATGATCAGGCAGTTAGCTTCTTAAAATTATATTTTAATAGTGCGTGGAACATGTAGAATGATATGAGCCAAGACTTGTTTTAAAGAGAGATACTCTAAAACATTTTTACGAAGAGTGCAATGCGAGCCTTTTGGAAATGAGAATTTAAAAACCTAATTAAGTATCGAAAGGAATTCATCTGTATAGAAGAAACGTAAAGGACATAAACCTTATTTAAAACAAATACAGTATTTAGAAGGAGTCCGTATTAACGCTAAAGTCTTTTTGTTGCAAGCTATAGAAATGTGAATGAGCTTAGCCAGAAACTTTAAAAATTAGGAGGGTTTTGGAGGTCTGTCACAGTGCAAGAAGGGATTGGCCACCAAACCAGGAGAACAGGAATAGGACTGAGTTCAGCCATAACTGGAAGCAGGTGCTTGGGTACTGTTGGGACTTTTCTGTCTGTTTTGGCTTTATTCTTGCTCATAGCTGACTGGTTCCCTCCACAGCACTGGGAACTGATGGTTCCTGAATTTAGCATTTTGTAATTCCCGCCCCCCCCAAAAGGGACTTTCTGTTTCCGATTCAGTTCTAAAAATCCCATGGAGGGATTCTGACCCGTTTGGCGTCCCCCTGGGCTAAACAGTTAGGAAAAGATGGAAGTTCTTGCCTATTGGGACAGTTCCCATAAGAATGGAGAGGGCCTGGGGGCGCCTGGGTGGCTCAGTCGGTTGAGCGTCCGCCTTCGGCTCTGGTGATGATCTCACTGTCTGTGAGTTCGAGTCCCGCGTCCGGTTCCGTGCTGACAGCTCAGAGCCTGGAGCCTGCTTCGGATTCAGATTCTGTGTCTCCCCCTCTCGCTGCCCCTCCCCCGCTCATGCTCTGTCTTTCTCTGTGTCAAAAATAAATTTAAAAAAAAAAGAAGAAGAAGAAGAATGGAGAGGGCCTGGACAGGCAGGATCGGGCAGGGATCTGTCCTAGTGGTAGTTTGGGCCAGTATGTAGTTTTCGGGGTTCAGCATCCATAGCTTCTGTTATATTGTCAGCAAGGTCTGGGACTTGAAATAAGTAAATAGTATATTAGAGAAATAGTGGTGTCTTTGGGGTTCGTGGGTTTATATTTGGGCACGGAAAAAAAAAATGAAAGAAGGAAACCAGGTTTCAAAATGAAACGAGTGACTATGAAATATTGACTGAATAGGATATAATGAGGCGGTTAAATTAAAATAGTGATTAGCTAGACGTTAGCTGAAATGTAGTGAATGGAACCCAAATAACCCTTCATTCAAGAACTAGTCCCACACTGTTTTTATTTCTTCCCTTCATCAGTACAGTTTTTAAGGTATCTATTTATTTATTTTGAGAGAGAGAGTGAGCCGGGGAGGGGCAGAGAGAGAGCAAGAGAGAGAATCCCAAGCAGGCTCCGCACTGTCAGCACATTGCCCGTTGCCGGGTTTCACATCTCACCAACCGAGAACTGACGCTCCGAGAGATGGTGACCCGAGCCGAAATCAAGAGTCAGGTGCTTAACCGACGGAGTCACCCAGGTGCCCCATCTTCTCTTTCCCTTAGAGGAAAGAAGAATGCCAAGCAGACACAACGTTTGTTATTAGGGAAATCGTTTTAAGCCCCCGAAAATTTGGGATTATATCCTGAGAAGAGAATACATTTTCTTCTCCCTTTACCAAATAACTTTTACTGAATTTGAGTGTTCAGAATGATGCCCGTCACAAGACAATGATTTCTCTTTCTCAGCCAGGATCGTCTGCGCTGCCTTTTGAAAGATTTTCAGCAGGAATTGTAATAAAATCCGCCAGAAGTTGACCAGCAAATACAGTCAAACAGAGCAATTAATTCGGCCAACATACCCTTTGAAATGCAAATTTTGGAATTTAAGGGAATTGGTGCAATTGGGCAAAATGGTTTGTGGTCAGACAGATAAGGTTCACATCCTGCCTCCATCAGTTGTGGACTCATTGAACAGATGATTTATCCACTTGGGCCTCGATTTACTCATTCTTAAAATAGAGATGATGCTGATTCTCTCACAGGGTTATTCTGAGGGTTAAGTGAGATAATGTATTGAAAGTCTAGAACTGTAATTAACCCATAATAGGGAGTTATAATTGATACCAAAAAAAAAAAAAAAAAAAAAAGATCAAATTCAGATGCAGTTAGGCTGGTAGCATATTCATAAGCACCAGAGAAGTGATTCTCAAAATTTACCGTGTGTATGAATCACTTGGGAACGCTTTAAACACGCAGATTTCAACTCAGCGGGTCTGGAGTAAGTCCCAAGACTCTGTTTACCGTGCTCTTAGATGATGATGACGCTGCTGGTCCTTGGGCGACACGTTGAACAGCAAGACCGGCGGAAGGAATAGTGCTAAAAATAAAGAGAAATAGTCAGGATTTGACCCCATGGTAGACTTAGAAAAGTTAGGAGAAGGAATTATGTACTAAAAAAGGGTAAAACATTTTCCGGCTGGCTCAGTTGGTAGCTGGAGTGTGTGACTCTTAATCTCAGGGTCGTGAGGTCAAGCCCCATTGGGCATGGAGCCTACTTTTGGCTTGGGCATGGAGCCTACTTTTAAAAAATACACGGGACGCCTGGGTGGCTCAGTCGGTTGAGCGGCCGACTTCGGCTCAGGTCACGATCTCGCGGTCTGTGAGTTCGAGCCCCGCGTCGGGCTCCGGGCTGACAGCTCGGAGCCTGGAGCCTGTTTCCGATTCTGTGTCTCCCTCTCTCTCTGCGCCTCCCCCGTTCATGCTCTGTCTCTCTCTGTCTCAAAAATGAATAAACGTTAAAAAAAAATAAAAAAAATAAAAAATATATTAAAAGGAAGTGTCGAACTGCAGGTGACAGTGAATGGGCATTGTAGTGACAGTGTCCACCGGTGGGGTGTTGGAAGGTGGGATCATGGCTCAGGAGCAAGGTGAGGGCTGGGATGGAGAATGGAGAATTGTCCGTGCCGAGTTGGTGGTGGAAGCCAGGGGGGTAACGTAGGTCTCCGAGGGGAACACATGGCTTTGAGGGAAGGATGGAGGAAGAAACAGGAAGCAAGACATAACCCAGCGGGAAGGCCCGCGTATTAACACTTCAGACATCACGGTGTTCAGGGACGTGCTTTCTGGGACGGTGGCTGATTGGTATGCACACATACGCGCATCTATTTGTGTGGAAGCTGAAAGATTTAAGGAACGAATACACGGAAGGAGAGGCAGCCCGTCTTTGGGGAAGGTTAGAAGTAGAAGGAAGGTGGGAGATACCATTTTATTTAGGGATGCCCAGGTATTTTCCTCAACTCCGTCACTTTCCATTCTCACCTCTGCCGGCCTACCCAGATTTTTACCTTGACTGAAACGTTAAAAATACCTCCTAGCTCATTTTCCCTGTATCTGCTTGTATCCACATTTCCCTTTTTGTGCCACACAGCCCTGTGGCAGTCCGGTGAAGGCTACGTACGGACCCCTTCTTACAGTAATGCTTTTGGGTGAATAAATGAAAATACGGAGGGTACATCCTACCAAGTTCAGGGATCCCCTGAATTCTGTCCGTGGACCACCTGGGAGTTGTGGAGCCCGACTGAGGACTGTTGAAAGAATCAGGTGGGAATGGTGTGGGGTGGGAGATGGGGAGGAGCACGCAGCAGCCAGGAAGAATAACCCATAGTAGGAATGTGCAGAGATGAAATTAATCGCGGCTGGGCACACAGGGCTAGTAGGTGCCGTGATTCAAACCTGTACCCTCAGCAGTGCCTGGGGAGCTCAGCCGGTTGAGTGTCAGACTCTTGATTTTGGCTCAGATCATGGTCTCACAGCCCTGTGTTGGGCTGTGTGCTTGCAGCCCAGAGCCCACTTGGGATTCTCTCTCTCCTCTCGTTCTGCCCCTCCCCCCAAATAAATAAACATTAAAAACAACAACAACAACAAAACACCTGTCCCCTCAGCCATTGACCTCTGCTTGCCTGGGCTACCCTGGGAATTACTCACTTATGTCCTTAGTCTTGTCTTTCCTTTCCTTTCCTTTCCTTTGCTTTGCTTTGCTTTGCTTTGCTTTGCTTTGCTTTGCTTTGCTTTGCTTTCCTTTGCTTTCCTTTGCTTTCCTTTGCTTTCCTTTGCTTTCCTTTGCTTTCCTTTGCTTTCCTTTCCTTTCCTTTCCTTTCCTTTCCTTTCCTTTCCTTAGTCTTAAAAGCTATACTTTGACAGAGATTAGCTGTTGATACGGAGGAAAAGTGTTCAAAGCAGTTTTTTCCTTTGTATATGTATGAATGATTATACATTCATGATATGAATGATATGATATGATATGAATGTATATATTCAAAACACTTAGGAAGAGGGTATATATATATATACATAATATATATACACATATATATACATACATATATATATATATATATATATATATATATATATATATATAATTTATTAATGAGTAATGTTGTAAGGAGTTTGAAAACAGTAACCTACCTAAAAGAGAAGCCTTTACATTCCAAGTAAGTCTTCATGGTTTTTCACCTGTCTGCTGTGGTTAAGAACTCAGGCTCCCGCGCCCCCTGGTTGGCTATGTGACTTTGACAGAGTATTTGAGCTCTCTCTCAGTTCCTTCCTTAGAAAAAGAGGTAGACCTAGTACCTACCACAGAGGTGTGTTGTATGGATCAAATGAGTTGGTGCTTGTAAGATGGCTAGAGAGTTGCTGGTACGTGATAGGCTCCTAATAGATGTTACGAGTCATTAGTATGTCTTAAAAAATATTTTAAGTGGTAGAACATGAGCAGTTTTTAGAGTGCACGTTCAGTTCATTTTTACCCTAACCTCACTCGTAGATAAAAAGTCCTTGTGCATCTCTGAGTTGTAAATTAACCCTTTTAGAATTCTCTTTGTGCCCTTTAATTTCTGTCTCTTTTTTGTTATAATGTTCTTTCTTGTATCTTTAATGCTGCCACCACCCACCAGGTTGTTTGAGGTGTGACAGTTTTCATTCAGATCCATTAGTTGTACATTATGGTCCGCTATTGGTTTGATTTCTTTCTTTCTTTCTTTCTTTCTTTCTTTCTTTCTTTCTTTCTTTCTTTCTTTCTTTCTTTCTTTCTTTCTATGGTCCGCTATTGGTTTGATCTTTCTTTCTTTCTTTCTTTCTTTCTTTCTTTCTTTCTTTCTTTCTTTCTTTCTTTCTTTCCTAATGTAAGAGACACTATGCAAGACTCTTCGGATGCAGAAGGAATGTATTGTGGACCCTGCCTTTGAATTGCTCACAGCTTCAGGGGAAACAGACATATACATAGACGTATGTATAAATAATAGAGTATCAACAATGCTGGGGTGGAGGGAATTACATGGGTGGTCAGAATATAAACCTCATGAAGGAGACATTTGAGTGAAGGGATGAAGGAGGTGAAGGGGTTGGATATGAGGATATCTGGGGGAAGGGCATTTTAGGTAGCAGGAACAGCTTGTGCAAAGGCCCTGAGGCTGGTGCTGGCGGGGCATGTTTAGGAAACCGCAGGGAAGCCTGTGTGGCTGGAGCAGTGTGAGAAAGAGGGAAAGTGATAGGAGATGGGGGCAGGGACTGGAGTATGATTACTTCTGCCCAAGGCTCTTGGACAAGAGTTCAGGAGGCGCAGACATGGGCAGGGCTTTGAAGATGGGGTAGAATGTTCCTGCTGGAGAAGACAGGGAAAGGTGTATGTGGCCAAGGGAACAAACTGGTAAAAGTAAGCAGACTGTGTGGAGAACGGAGTGGTCTGGTATGACTGTGGCCCCGGGCCTTGCCACTCACGGAAGTGTGACATACAGAATGGCGGCATCAGCCATCACCCAGGAGCCTGTTAGAAACGCAGAGTTGTGGGTTTCTTTGCAGACCTTCTGGGGCGGGATGTGCGTTGCAACAAGACAGGTGGTTTGTGAGCGCATGACAGTTTGAGAAGCTCTGGCTAGGGTAAGTCTTTGGTTTCAAACCCTGGGGTTCCTTACAGGTGCCTCCAGCGCTAGTGGGAGGGGCCGAGCTGGTGGGGGGGATTTAGCCGCTACGGCAGCTTCCTCCAGAACAGCTTGTTTTTGTCATCATCGTCTTTTATGTGATTTTTTTTTAATAGTCTCCACGCCCAGCATGGGGCTTGAACTCACAGCCCTGAGATTAAGAGTTGCGTGCTTTACCGACTGAGCCATCCATTGCCCCCTCATCATCATCTTTTTTGTTTTAAGTTTATTTATTTTGAGAGAGAGAAGGACAGAGAGAATCCCAAGCACACCCTGTGTTGTCAGCGCAGAGCCCGACGCGGGGCTCGATCCCACGAACTGTGAGCTCATGAGCTGAGCCGAAATCAAAAGCTGGACTCTCAACTGACTGAGCCACCCAGGCGCCCCTCATCATCACCTTTCAAAACATTTTTGATTGGAGGCACCGAATACGTACTGTGTATGTGCAAGGGCAGATAACGTACAGGGGGAAACGATTCTACGACCAAGAAGCTTGAAAACCACACAGGTAAATGATAGGGAATGTTTAGCAAATGGTAGAAAAGGTGGTTGCAGGTCAGATTTTAAAGGGCTCAGTAGCTGATGTTTGCCACTGAAAAACTCGACAACAGTGCTGATGAGGGCCACTGTAAAATGTACTGTAAAGCGTACTGTATGCTCTTTGAAACTGTTTCTTACCTTTTCTCTCTCCCTAACTTTCCCTCTAGCGTCTTCTCCCTTTACCCTCTTCCAGCTGGTAACCTTTAATGCTTTGGAAGACATTGGCCCAGGGGCGCCTGGGTAGCTCAGTCAGTTAAGCGTCCGACTTTGGCTCAGGTCCTGATCTCTCGGTTTGTGGGTTCCAGCCCCATGTCCGGCCCTGTGCCGACAGCTCAGAGCCTGGAGCCTGCCTCGGATCCTGTGTACTCTCTCTCTCTGCCCTTCCTCCGCTCATTCTCTGTCTCTCAAAAATGAATAAAAATGTAAAAAAAAAAAAAAAAAATTTTTTTTTTTTGTTTTAAAGAAGACATTGGCCCCATAGAAGCCCACTGACTTCCATTCTTCCCACCATGCAGTCTGCTAACTTTTGGACAGCTGAATGCCATTAGGCCAGAGACATGCTGGAGGGCCGCACCGTCCAGGTTGGAAGCCACTAGTCACACATGACTAATTCAATTGCATTGAATTAAAATAAAATCTGGAACGTTCAGTTTCTCTTACCGAGTGCCCCACAGCCACACGTGGGCAGTAGCTCCTGAGCGGGACGTCACATCCTCACGTTGGTGTCCACTCTGTTTCTCTGTTCCTTTTTCTAGCAGTTGCGCGGCCTTGTCTCCTGCTCCTGCCTCCTGTAATCTGTCTGTCGCTGCTGCCTCCCTCCCCTGCCATTCTCTCTCGAACCTGCTGTAGCCTCGGTTTCATTTCATCTTCCCCGCTGCAAGGAACCAGCACCAGCGATGCTCCTGGTTTCAGATCCCCAGGACCCCTTCTCGTGTCTTTTCCTGCTTTCCTTCGGCCTCACCCGCTACCCTCCTTAGGTACCTGACCAGCTTCCTCCTCCTTTACCCAACCTCTGAAAGCTGGAAGGTCCCAGGACTCTTTCCAGGGTCTTCTCTAACTAGGCACATTTTATCTACACGATCTTATTTAGTCTTGTGGCATTTCATGCTGATGACTAAGAAGTTTTTATCTTCAGCTCTGAGTCCCCTGCTGGGCTCCATATTCAGTTTCCTACCAGATACCTTCCCTCGAATGCCAAGCAGGCATCTCAGAAGTGACCCACACAGGGCTCTTCTCCTCCTCCCCTGCTGCTGCCTGCCCCAGGCCACTTTCTCCCCCCATCCGTGAACGGACCACCATCTCCCCGGCTGTTCAAGCCAAAAAAAACCTTGGTGCCGACCTTGATTCTTCTCGTGTTCTCACCACTACCATTTCCAAGTCCTGCGTATTTCTCTCTTTGCATATAAATTCCCTCTCTGCCGAAACACTGCAGGCCCGCCTGATTTCACCCTTGCCCTGTTTCACTTCAAATCCTCTATACTGGTAGCAGAGCGATCTCTCTGAAACGTAAATGATATCCTGTCACTCCACTTCTTCAGTGAGAACCTTCCAGAAGCTTCGTGTTGCATCGTGAGTAAACCCCAGACTCTCCTCTGTGGTTTGCAAGGTCTTCCTGGCCCGGCCCCTGCTTCTTTCTTTGTCTCACCCCTTCCTGCTGTCTCCACGACCTGCTTGTTCCGGCCACGCTGGGCTTTTTCTGTTCCTTAAACAAGCCAAACTCGGGGCAGCCGCAGACCTTCCGCATTTACTTTCCTCTTTGGAATGTTCTTCCTTCAAGTCTTTGAATGGCTGTCATTTTAGTCTCCCAGCTAAAGGGCTGTCTTCTTGGATGGCCCCTCCAACTTCCTCCACTCATGTTACTCTTGTTTTCTCTGAGACACCTCACACCATCGGAAACTGAGTTGTTTACGTGTTGATTACTTATTTCCCCCCAACTAAGATGTTCAATTCCACGGCAGACGAGGCTGCCTAATTTACTCGATCCCCGGACCTAGAACAGCGCCCGTTTGCAGTGGGCGCCCAGTAAATACCTACTGAAATGACTGGATGGAGCTGGATTCTGTAAACTGTAGGCCAGGAGTGCTCCGCTGGTATTCTGTGAGCCTCTCCACGTTCAGCTTTCATCCACACGTAAAACTCATGTTTGCTATGATCGAGCACGGTATTTACAGCATTTTGCTGAGCGGGTTGGAAAGTGAGAGCGGGGGAACTTGGTGCAAGTCGGCGATAAGAGGTGTGGGGTGAGCCCAAGCCGAGGCCAGAGAACGAGCTTTGTTTACAGCGGCGTGCAAGAGCTTTGCCTTGAGCACAGAGCAGAGACGGTGCAGCCAGTAAAGCACTTCTTTCGTAGAATGTCACGGTGTTGAAGGGCCACCAAGAGAATTGTGTGAAGACCGAATGCGTTCCCGAACAATCTGAGGTGCTATCGTAGAGAAGAGTGCACCGCAGTGTTCTTTCCGGTTTATTCCCTGTAGTTTGGGTCTTTTAATGACTTCAGGTATGCCTCTAAGAATTCTAGTATTCAGAAGCGTGCCATAAATTAAATGTGAGATTCTTTAACTGATGGAAAAATAGTGCTAATCCCAATATCCCGAATCTTTGTGGGTATTATTCCATTGTGTTGTATTTCTGCTGGTTCTTATTCATGGTGGGTCCTTCCCATATTTGCTTGGTTATTTTTGGCTATGAGCTGCTCATTTTCCTCGGACAATTACTTGGGGGGGGAATTCTTTGAGTCTCAGGGTGAAAGTGTGTCCCTTTAGAGAGGATTGCTTGTCTTTGCCACGTGGCAAAAGGGGTGGCCAGGGGTGCTATAAATCAAGGCCATTTTGAACTAACACAGCTTGGAATTTTCTGAATGTCACGGTGATACAAATTTGGGCTGCATTCCCCTGGGGGGAGTGAAATGGGTTTGTTTTTGATGTGTACTTACCCTGAGGGTGCAACCCTTTTGGATTCTAGCCTCAAGCAGAAAGGGTTTAGATCCCCACGCCCACCCCTCCTTGGATGGGCTCTAGGCTCTGACTTCGGTTTATCTCAACCCTGGAGACCATCAGAGCCCTGAGGGCCAAAATGGCTTCTGGGACTAAGCTGACTGCTCTTCCTTAGACTTTGGCAAGCTAACTCTTGCCTCCTCGGTGCTTTGGTGTCTTTAAGATCATGTTTAAAACACACTGTCTTCCTGGATGTTTAGTCGTTGCCAGCAGCAGTGTTGATCTCCAAAACCCCGTTCTACTCCACTAGCGGAAATAGAGATCAAGCAGCAGAGTTTCTCGATTGAGGGGAATGGCAGGCATTAAGGGACAGGTCAGAGCCTGCCATGGTCCTGGGGCAGGATCCTTCAGTCAGAGACTCCATGCCACGGGAGGAGAGACTCCCAGGGGGACACTGCGGTCCTGTGGGAGTGGCAGTAAAGACAAAGGGTGTGCCTGAGGGATGTTTTGGAAGTAAAATCAACTGGATTGGGTAGGAGGGAGTAGAGGACGGCTCTGGGGTTTCTGGCTTGGTTGCCTAAATAGTTTTCTTACCATTCTTGGTCTATTATTGTTACCTTTTGGGCGATTAGCCAACAAGAGTCTGTATTAACAGTGCTTATGTAACTAATATGTAGAAATGATTATATTTCTAATTTTGAACTTTTCACAGATGTTTCAATTTATAGATCAATCCAGCATTTGATGGATAACTCAGCATTTGATGTCCCCAATCTGAACAGAATCCTGAATTGTGGGGTTTTTAAAAATTTTTTTTTTATGTTTATTTATTTTTGAGAGAGACAGAGAGAGAGAAAATGAGAATGAGTGGGGGTGGGGCAGAGAGAGGGAGACACAGAATCTGAAGCAGGCTCCAGGCTCTGAGCCGTCAGCACATAGCCTGATGGGGGGCTTGAACCCACAAACCGTGAGATCATGGCGTGAGCTGAAGTTGGATGCTCAACTGACTGAGCCACCCAGACGCCCCTAGAGAGTTTACACTCCTACAGGGAAGATGTAAACAAGGTGGTAAAATGGTATATTAACAGAAGGTTCATTTGGTTGTAAATGACAGTCAAGAAAGTCTGATGAGCTGAAGGAAAAATGGGGTTACTGGGTCACTCGTGGAGCAGAAGGGCAGGACCCTTAACTGAGCCTCACATAGGCTAAGACCCAAAGTGGCTCCTTTCCCACTGTCTGTCTGATCTTGGCGTCACTTTCTGCGAACCTTTTCTCTGAGGATGTTGTCGTTTCTCGGCTGCTTTATGGAAGTCGGCCCCACACAGCTTCTAAACTTATTTGTCCCCAGATCCAGGTCCTTTAAGATGGCAATTAGCCACTCTGCATCCTAATTTCGGATTTCTCAAGAGTGATAGAAAGGAGGAGGGGCAGAAAGGGAGTCGGTGGCCATCAGGTCCAGCCAGCTGTCACCACGGGGAGCCGGGCTGCCCATGGCGCTTGAATGGAGCGGCCGGAGACAGTCCTCAAGCCTCGGAATCCTCCTGGGTAGCCCCCCTCCCCCCAGGTTGTGTGCACAGACAACAAAGGATTGATAAACCGCCCCGGGGGACAGGTAGTCCTATTTGAGTTGGATCTCGAAGAGTGAATTGTCATTAGCCTGGTGTAGAGACCAGCAAAAACAGGTTGTTGGCAGAGTGAAAGGTATGTACAAAAGGCCTGCGTCATTTTCAGGGAACTGCTGAGCCTTTTGGGGGGGGGGTTCTATTATTCTTCCCATCTTCTATTTTTATGGTCTTATTCACGTTGCATTCTTCGGTACGTATTTCTAGCGGCATTACTTCTGTTTGCATTAATTTCTTTAGGCTTGATTATCTGGGATTAGAATCGTAGGTGCTAGACAGCCTAGCATTTCAGAGCGTAGCATTATCTGGAGTTGCAATAAGCATGCTTCGTTTGTGTTTCCTCAGCCGGCACTTTGAGGAAGGTGTTCTGGACGACAGCCCCCCGGACGGCCTCTGTGGCATGGCACGTGACCATGCCCACACAGCCTGCCCGAGGGGGCCCGGGTGCCAGGGGCAGGTGTGGGCTGGAACCAGTACCGCCACCTGGGCACCCCAGCCAGGGGCTGCCTTGGCCAGAAACAGGCACCCTCTCCGTAACTTGCCTGCACAGAGGAAGCTCCTTTTTTGATGTGCACAGAGGTGCCCTGGGTGCCAGCGGCTGCCCTGCTTTGCCCCGCTTTTCTCCGCTCACGCGTCCGAAATTCCTCACGTCCGGTTCGTTGAGTGTTGGTGGCCTCGAGGAAGCTTTCTTTCAGGTGCTGCTCAGGCTGGACAGAAGAAAAGGGGATTTATGAAGTTCCCCTACCGATTCGAACCTGCTCTAGGAAATGGGTCGTTATGCCGTCTTTTCTGCTGCGCGCGTGTTTCTATAGTGCAAATTAGTTGACCCACGATTGGTAAACAGGGAGTGATGGCACACGCCGTGGACATTGGTGCATACGCAGCTTTCCGTGAGCGTGTCCCCGCTGAGGGCAGCGGATGGAACGGACACTAACAAACAGCCAGGGGCCGCAGTCCCGGTAGGACAGCAGGACTGCGCCCCTTACTCATCCCCGCTTCTTCCTCTGGACTCAGCAGGTGCTCAGTCTTAGAAGTAGTAATTTTGTGGTTCTCCCCAACCTTTCTGCGTTTTGTCCTAATCTTTGTACCTTGCGAGCCCAGTCGGTTCTCACATTCTTTCCACGGGGTGATCTTCACAATTGTATTTTTATTATGTAGTCATTCATTTATCCACGTTTATTTATTTTTGAGAGAGAGGGAGGGAGAGCATGGGGGAGGGGCAGAGAGAGGGGGGGACAGGGGATCCGAAGCAGGAGGCACATTGACAGCAGCGAGCCCGACGCGGGGCTCGAACCCACAAACCGTGAGACCATGACCTGAGCCGACGTGGGACGCTTAACCGACCGAGCCACCCAGGCACCCCCACAGTCGTATGTCTTTAAAAGATAAAGTCCATTCTGTATACAATTGGAATCAAACAGTTTTGGAGACCCAAGTGTGTATTTTTAGCATTTTATTTGTTAAGTGTTCTGGTGATAGAATTCCATAGGTTTTCAGTGGTTTTCTTTGTGTACACAGAACTTAGTTTTTCAGAATACCGATCACACTATGACAGAAACGTGTGTGTTTACAATTTTTGTCCCATAGCTGTATACCCAGGCTGGAATCCCCCTTTGCCCACACAACACGCGGTCCTTGTTATTGTTTTCTTCGCTGCCAGGGATAACCAGCTACAACGGCGATGGTTGTAGCGTTACCGATGGTCAAGCGTTACCGACTGAGTCATCCGTAGTCTTAAAAGTTTGGAGACCCATCTAAGCTACCGGAAACTTAATTTCTTTCTTTCTTTCTTTTTTTTTTTAAGTTTATTTATTAATTTTGAGAGAGATGTGGGAGGGGCAGAGAGCGAGGGAGAGAGAACCCCAAGCAGGCTCCGTGCTGCCACCGCAGAGCCTGATGCAGGGCCTCGATCTCCCGAACCGAGAGATCATGACCTGAGCCTAAACCAGCAAGAGTCGGACGCTGAGCCACCCAGGTGCCCCTAAACTTAATTTCTTTGTGGTCCTCTTGAATTTCCTTAGTAATCCCCTTCCCGCCTGCCCACGCTGCTGTCCCACTGTCCTCTGCTCAGGTGCCTCTTGTGTTCACGTATCTTTCGCCAGGTCTGCCCTGACTCCTCAAGTTTCCATGGTCCCAGATTACCCGTCTCAATGTGCTACTGACCAACTTTACGTTCTGGAAAATTTGCTGCAGCTGTCTTCTGGGCCCACAATCCCGAGAGGAAACTTTCTTTTCAACTGACCCCTCCCTCACAGAACCAGGCTTTTACGATAACATTAGGACTTGGAACATGTTTCCTCATAGAAACAAATAGCCAACTGAAAAATGAATGTCTGGAACGCAACCCATTCACAAATTGGATTCTGTCTGCACACAGATGAAAAGTTCAAATGCTTTGGCATAGAAAGAACTGTTCAGAAACAATTACAATAAACCCATAAGGCACTTACTTTTTTTTTTTTTTTTTTTGGCACGTTGAGCCAGAGTAGGAGGACAGGGACAGGTTTAAGTTTAAAAGAAAAAAATAGGTTAGGGGCGCCTGGGTGGCCCAGACGGTTCAGCGTCCGCCTTCGGCTCAGGTCATGATCTCGCCGTCCGTGGGTTCGAGGCCCGCGTCAGGCTCGGTGCTGACAGCTCAGAGCTGGAGACCGCTTTGCATCCTGTGTCTCCCTCTCTCTCTGACGCTCCCCCGCTTGCACTGTCTCTCTCAAAAAATAAACAAACATTAAAGAATGTCCAGAGGCAATCCGTGTCAATGTTTCCATGTGTAGTTTTCCATCCTTTTTTATTGTTTATTTATTTATTTGTTTTAATTACTTTTTTAAAAAGTATTTATTTTTGAGACAGAGAGAGACAGAGCATGAATGGGGGAGGGTTAGAGACAGAGGGAGACACAGAATCTGAAACAGGCTCCAGGCTCTGAGCTGTCAGCTGACGCGGGGCTCGAATTCACAGACCGGGAGATCGTGGCCTGAGCCGAAGTCGGACGCTTAACCGACTGAGCCACCCAGGCGGCCCTTCAATCCTTTTTTAAAATCTCATTGAGATTATACTGTCCATCTACTTCGTCATATCGTTATGTATTCCTCGCAATGGTAATTTTTAATGACTGCCTAATAGTCTAATGAAGTTTTAATAGTCTATACATTCGTTCCATTTTTTTTTGGCTTCCATAAATAATGCTGCAGTCAACATCTCCCCATATAAACCTTTTTCCTTTTTTGGATAGCTTCCTTAGAACAGACTTGCCTTTTGAGGAATTATTTGGTCAGAGGATATGAGTATGTCAAGGCTCCCCTCCTGGTACATGTTGCCAAATTGCTCTCACAGAGGGCTGTTTATATAAATACATATTTTTAAAGGATGCTTTTAACCCGCTTACAGCCTCGTTTAGAGGCATATTAGGTAGTTCAGCATACGTGCAGCGTGGGGTTGGAAGACCAGCCGCCATGCTGTCCGTCTGTCTGTCCTCCAAGGAGAGCTGTGGTCAGTGACCCACCGATCACAATTTCGTTCTTCATTCAAGTTTAGAATCCTCAGGGTCTCCGAAACAGAAGGCTTTGTAATTTCCCTTTTTTTTTTTAATGTTTATTTACATTGAGAGAGAGCAAGTGCATGCTTGCATGTATGCACCTGCGTTGGGGAGGGGCAGAGAGAGAGAGAGAGAGAGGCAGGGAGAGCATCCCAAGCAGGCTCCGTGCAGAGCCGGATGCAGGGCCCGAACTCATAAACCATGAGATTGTGACCTGAACCGAAATCAAGAGTAGGACGCTCAACCGACTGAGCCACCCAGGCGACCCCATCGTTTCCTTTTTTTCTTTTTAAAAAAAAAAAAAAAAAAAAAACAAACACCACAAGACCAACTATATGCTTTCCTACAAGTCTGGGGTCTGGAAGTTGGGGTGGAGATAAGAGTAGGACAAGTCGTGGTCAGTTGGAAGCTGGTAACTTTTCAGGCAGAGTAGTTGGATCCCAGAAGCGGGCCAGTGTCCTCTGTTTATGTTTGACTCAACTTCAACTGGCCGTACTCTACGTAGCTTTTACCATACCCAACCCTCTAGCATTTCCTGGCGGCTAACACGCCTAAAATAGAACACCAGGAATTCGTAGTTGGTTTCCCAGTCTTAGCACTTCACATGAGACCTGACCAGTGGATGATTCAGAAGGACCGCTACACTTCCTTCCGCTGCAGTCCG